>NC_060129.1:99090543-99399552 GCF_021461395.2 Schistocerca americana | reverse complement strand
CATGACATACTTTCTCCTTTTTTGTTTGATTTTCTTTTCCTTTAAAACTGCGCTTCGTTCAACTCTTTCTGTCTAATTAACTAAGCACAAGAACATGGAATCCGTTCATCATCAGAATAAACCTGATGTAAATATTGCACTACGTATTCTTCCGCGTTTGGGGGAACCTCACTGGATTTCAGTTTCACGTGGAACTGCAGCCAAGCTGTCGCGAGTACTGTCAACTACGTGCAGTGACGTGACCAGCTGCAGTTCACACGTAAAACGATGCGTCAAGAAGAGCAATACAGCTTCGAATGTCATTTAATTTTTAAGCACCATGCAGTAATACCCTGCAAATCCCCCACAATACGCTCCTTAGACGACTAGAGGAAAACTACAACACGTTACCGGTTTTACCTAACGTACTATTGCAACTAGAAACAAGAATGATGAAAATTCCTGTCTTAACCATAGGGTAATTTTTCTGCATAAGCTGTGTGTAACGTAAGAGAGTATTCAAGGATTTCGCCGTATAGTTAAATATTAAAGCCACTGAAAGTATTACTTACGGTCAGTCGTCTGGTAATGTCTTAGCTCTTTCCTTATTCAAATCCGAGAAATACATTTCAATTCTGGAAGTGTCACCTAGTATGTGGATAACGATCCTATCAGCAAGCGAATCCACGAAGCCAACCACGCGTTGCAATTTCTCTTTTATGTCGAGCCGTTCCGTATCCATCCAGTGTTCGGCAGTGACGTGTGGAAAAGCTGCGTGCGTTAGTCCCAGTACGTCTGGCACCGTAACAGTCTCATTACTTCTCGGACCACACCCCGCAGCTTGGCTCCAGATCAGTTCTGTTGGGTTCATATTGCCATGGTACAGAAGCAAATTGCAGCGTTTGTATGATGTGCTCGATGCTGTGTAAATGATTGCTTCAAATGGCTCTGACCACTATGGGACTTAACATCTGAGGTCATCAGTCCCCTACAACTTAGAACTACGAAAACCTAACTAACCTAAGGACATCACACACATCCATGCCCGAGTGAGGATTTGAAACTTAGAAGGTAGCGGTCGCGCTGTTCCACACTGAAGCGCCTAGAACCGCTCTGCCACAACGGCCGGCATGAAAATAATTGTTTTTCGTATTTCTACGATACTTATCTACTACCTCTGTGTTATAAAACGACGTACAAAGTCCAAATAAAGAGGATTTGGTTCGTCATTTTTGCCTAAAAAATTAAATTGTTACGTTCTCTTAATTTAAACGACTTTTATGAACAGTCTCTCATAAAATCTTGATAATTAAGATTTGTATTTGAAATGGAAAAAGGAATTTTGCGTCCAATATATAATTAGAAACAAGAAGACGTACATCATTCACAAAAAATGATGATGAGTTTTATAATTACGAGATGTAGGTATTTCAAAATGAACGAGGAAAGAAAATGGTACTGTGGAGATTTGGACAAACGCATGAATAACCGCCTTCACTCAATAATCCATTACGCTACCGACTACGCTACACGTTCAAGGTGAGTTTATCAACTGTGTTATACACAATGCTTGGCAAACTTCAAAGCGGGTTATCTCCGTAAATTTATGAAAAACATAAAGAACAGCGTAGTTCTAGGCATCTTTTAGCCGTGTTCCAAGTGCATGTTTGACTACGGAACAGAAAGCAGCCTCAGCCATTTCCTTACTGTACATTAACAGCGCGAAATCAGAGCACAACGCTGCAGAGGCTGTGACTGTACATGACGTTTGAAATGAAAACTACGCGGCTAAAGCGTGATTAAGAAAAACTTTGATGGTTGTTAATACGTTTGAATATCTTAAAGTTTAATTTAACCTAACTTAGTAATAATATATGTAATATATAAGTAGGACCTCTTTCCAAGAGCGTAACAACACCAGTGTACGTGTACTACGACCGATCATCGCGTTTGCGTTCGCTTACATCAGATTTATTCCTATGATGAACGGATTATAGCAGCACTAGACACTCGCTAAGAGGGTGTGCTGGTCGTTTATCTGTGCCTGGAGCGGATATGCAGCTCGGTAGGTTTAGCGCCCCCGCCAGTGGCCGACGGTAGGCAAGCGGGTGAACTGGCGCCTGTTTCGCTCCGAACACCGTTCGTGCTTGCTTGCGTACGATCGTTTGCGCTGGTCCCATTTCGCACTGACGCCCGTGCCCCGTCCCGGGCGACGTTCCTACTCTCTCTGATTCCCTGTAGACCATCTCGCACGTCGACTTCGGTTCCCTCTTCCGGGTTTCAGTTCCCCGCTTTGTTGTCGACCCACCGTCAGCTAATAAGAGCTACATTTGTTCCGTCAGTGACGGTTGCACTGCCTTGTCAAGCCCTAAGCAGATACAAAAGGAGAGATTCAGTTCCCACGTCAAGGTGCCACCATATGAAGTACCTTTACTGGCTCGCTAAATCTTGAGTAATTTTATTCGTTCCAGTACGCAGACTGTAGTAAAACACTCAGATAACAAGAAAGAGCCACTCTAATTTTACAGGTTTATAACTTAAGTGGTTTGCGAATCCTATAAGTTTTAATTAAACGCAACTTTCAATCTTCCCTAAGAACACCTTTCTAGTACACTAATAATATACACTGAATTGCCAAAGACAACTGAAGCGCCAAAGAAACTAGTATAGCCATGAGTATTCAAATATGGAGATATGTAAACAGGCAGAATACGGCGCTGCAGTCGATAATGCTTATATAAGTCAACAAGTATATGCAATTGCAGCCTTTCTCGGCGTATTCCACTGAAGAATTTTTCTCAGGTTTCAGCCGTGAAGAACTCATCACATGTCAACAGGTGTCTGGCGCAGTTGCTAGATCGGTTAATACTGCCACAATGTCAGCTTATGAAGACAAGCCAGTCTGAATTTGGCGCACGAGCGATGGGACACAGCACTCCTAGGTTCCTATGAATTGGGGATTTTCCCATACGACCATTTCACGAAGGTACCGAGAATATCAACAATCCGGTAAAACATCAAATCTCCGACAACGCTGCGGCCAGAAAAAGATCCTGTAAGAACGGGAGCAACGACGACAGAAGAGAATCGTTCATCACGACAGAAGTGCAACCCGTCCACCAGTTGCTGCAGATTTCAATGCAGGGCCATCAAGAAGCCCGAGCGTGCAGACCACTCAATGAAACATCATCGATATGGGCTTTTGGAGCTGAAGGCCGACTCGTGTGCCCTCGATGACTGCACGAGACAAAGCCTTACGCCTCTCCTGGGCCCTTCAACACTGACTGGAAACATGTTGCCTGGTTGGACGAGTCTCGTTTCAAATTGTATCGAGCGGATGAACATGCAGGAATGTGGAGAAAACCTCAAGAATCCATGGATCCTGCATGTCAGCAGAGGACTGTTCAAGCTGGTGGAGGCTCTGTAATGGTGTTGGGTGTGTGCGCTTGGAGTGATACAGGACATCTCATAGTCCAGATACGAGTGTGACAGGCGACACATGCGTATGCATCCTGTCTAATCACCTGCATCCTCTCATGTCCATTGTGCATTCCGACGGACTTGAGCAATTCCAACAGGACAATGCGACATACACACGTCCAGAATTGCTGCAGAGTGGCTCCAGGAACACTATTCAGAGTTTAAACGCTTCCTCCGGCCACCAAACTCCACAGACATGAACATTATTGAGCATATCTGGGATGCCTTGCAGCGTGCTGTCCGGAAAAGATCTCCAATCCCCTCGTGCTCTTACGGACTTACGGACAGCCCTGCAGGATTCATGGTGTGAGCTCCCTCCAGTACTATTTCAGACATCAGTCGAGTCCATGCCACGTCCTGTTGCGGCACTTACGCGTGCTCGCGTGGGCCCTATACGATAATAGGCAGGTGTACCGGTTTCTTTCCCTTCTCATTGTATTTTATATTTGTGTTTGAAATAACTGAGCTAAGCCATTTATTGTTAAATAGTGGTAACGACATCTGATGACAACGTAAGTACACCTTAGTCTATCGACAGTACTTTCACACTGAGGTTTCTTATCGAAAAGCAAGAACAAATTAATGAATCAACTCTTATCGCTTTCATAAATCTGAAAATGTCATCTGATGATGTTATCTGTCAAGATATGCTCGTAATGCTGAAGAAAGCAGGTCTAAAATACAAAGACATGCGGGTGACACACGGCTTCTCTAAGAACGGACTCGCTGTGTTTTGGAATTTTCACCAGGAACGAGAAGCAACTATTACAAAAGGAATGCAAAAGGCTCTTCTGTCTCTCTTCTTATATTCAATGAATGCATACATGAGGCTGTACAACAAGTTTACAATCTTGTGGGCCTGCCACGACGGTCAGGATCACTATTAATGGGCAGAAGATGGAGATGCTTTGTTAAACAAAGGACATTGCGGCGAAAGGTAATCTAAAGGAGGTCCTGAGCACGATGGAAAAGACGTCCCCTAGCCAGTATGCCATGAAAATAGATAACCGAAGGACTAAAGTGATGTTTAGCAGTACTGAAGAAGGGTATGAACTTTGAACTACAAGAATTGGAAAGGATAGGAACGGAAAGTGATAGCGGAATATACCTATTTCTGAAGCAGGATCACAAGGGATGGTAGAAGTCGGAAAGAAATTGTGAACACAGGCATAAATGGCGTCGAATTTGAGTACGAATGTACTCGTCAGCAAGTGCGTCGGTCTGAAAATCACAATAGCATTTGTTTGGAGTGAAACTTGGACAGTGGGAAAAGAGAGAAGACGGTTAGAAATCAGGAAATTTGTTGCTACTGATGGGATGAAGAAGACCAGCTGAAGAAAAGGTGCTGGGTAGGCTGGGCAAACCAGATATCTGTGGAGGAACATCGAAGGGAGAAGAGCCAAACACGTAGCACAGATTTTTAAGTAACAACAACATCATTCGAACAATAGCAGAACCAGCTATTGACGAAACAGATACCGTTGACCATTACAGCAGATTATGTACGATGTGGTATCCGCTACGTAGGTGGAAACGCTGAGGGAGCCAAGCAGAAGAACGGCGTACTGCTGCAAAGCGACCTCAGTGTTGAACGCTAAAGATTGAGGGAGACATATATTCGAAGTTGATTTTGCTTAATAATTTACACTGTAAATGCTGTCAGATTATGTGGTGCAGTGACTAATGGGTGTACTTAAGAATAGATCTTCAACTCTTAAGCATTTAAGACAGTACAAGCATGTTCACAATGTCCTGAAATGAGGTGCTGGATCACACGTACTATATAAAGAGAGTTTTCTTAAGGACCCAATGTACAGGATGGCTATGTTTAAAATTTCGGTACTATAATCTGTGTACATGGAAAACTACTTACCGTATGTGTACCCGAGTATACTGCATGTGTACCCAAGTTTGTACGAATAATGTTCAGATGGGCCGCTGCAGGATTTGTGTGGTGCCGGCGGGGGTGGCGAAGCGGTTAAAGGCGCTACAGTCTGGAACCGCGCGACCGCTACGGTAGCAGGTTCGAATCCTGCCTCGGGCATGGATGTGTGTGAAGTCCTTATGTTAGTTAGGTTTAAGTAGTTCTAAGTTCTAGGGGACTGATGACCTTAGAAGTTAAGTCCCATAGTGCTCTGAGCCATTTGAACATTTTTTTTTTATTTGTGTGGTTAATAGTGTTAGTGCTATTATTCGCCGCTGGGCCCAGGTACTAGTGCGCTGACGTACCATTGAAACACAACCGCTGGTTGGCATTAAAGGGTGCTTCAACGAATTGCAGATTACGGAGTGACAGCCAATTTAAAAAAGTCTAATTTTGGTAAGGAGCAAGTCATATTTTTTGGACATGCTGTGTCAGAACAAGGTATATTACCTGATTCGAAAAAACTTGATGCCATACTCAATTATCCAGCTCCAAGGAATAAAAAACAACTAAAAGGCTTTTTAGGACTAGCTTAGTTTTTTTAGACAGTCGACATGGGTCTGGATGAGGCGAACACTGCTCTAGCCGTAAGGCTGTTCTATCAAAACAACAACACTACTGCTGCTGCTCTTAGCGAGTATCGAAACTTTAAAGAAATGTGGAGAGGTCCTCATTATACTCCGGTGTTGGAGAACATGATTCGAAATTTCAAATTAACTGGCGATTTAGGAACCGGCTTCTGGAACCGGTCGACGGGCAATTGCGCCACAAATTGTAGGAGAAGTTACAATTGGTGTGGCTGGGAATTCTGGTTTCGATGTGAGATCTTCCAACGGTGGACGAGCTACGTCACGACAGCTGAACATTTCACGGACCTTACTTCGAGCAGTGCTGTGAGAAACTGTGAAGTATCAGTACAAACTACGCCATTCAGACGGTGGGTTTACGTGACGGACAGGTTTTATCAACGGCACACTAACAGATGTCGGAGGTTGAATTTGAACATAGTGAGAGAGGTACCCAACATCCGACACGATATGTTTCCGGCAGTAGTACAGCAATATGTAGTGCGAGTCCAACCTGTCACTGATGCAGATGGTCGTTACACTGAGCAATGTTCGTAATCTAGAACGTGAACTTAGTCCACAATTAACAAATAAAATCATCTCAGGCGGAGACTAAAACATGTTTCTTTCAATGCTTTTACCCTTATTTCTCTTCCACATGCCTTTACAATGTTTCCATATAGTTTCATAGTCCAACAATCACTCGTTTCTCATGAGGGTCCTGTTTACAAATGTTTCAACAAAGTTTCATTGTGCTACAATCAAACGTTTCTTTTGAGGACCCGCTGTACAAACGTCTCCGCAAAGTGTCCTTGTGCTACGATACACATTGCCTGAGGACCC
The DNA here is from genome assembly GCF_021461395.2 of Schistocerca americana. Lineage (NCBI taxonomy): Eukaryota > Metazoa > Arthropoda > Insecta > Orthoptera > Acrididae > Schistocerca > Schistocerca americana. Next base: position 99,392,760 of record NC_060129.1, on the reverse strand, counting down.
TCTTTATGAATGTTTCCACAATATTTTTTTTGTCCTACAATCGCTCCTTTCTCATGAGGGTCCTCTTTGGAAATATTCCCATATAAAGTTTCAGTGTGCTACAATCACTCATTTCTCATGAGGGCCCTCTTAACAAATGTTTCCACAAAGTTTCACTGTGCTGCAATCACTCATTTCATATGAGGGCCCTCTTAAAAAAATATTTCAAAAAGTTTCGTTGTGCTACAGGCACACTTTTCGTATGAGGAACCTCTGTACAAACGATTCCACAAAGTGTCATTGTGCTACGACCACACATTGTCTATGAGGACCATCTTAATGAATGTTTGCACAATGTTTTTTTTTTTTGTCCTGCAATCGCGAATTTCTCATGAGGGCCCTCTTTGGAAGTGTTTCCATACAGTTTCATTCTGCTACAATCATTCATTTCTCATGGGGACCCTCTTTACAAATGTTTCCACCAAGTATCATTGTGCTATAATCACTCTCAGTAGCGGCCTCTTCACAAATGTTTCCACAAAGTTTCATTGTGATATGATCACTCATTTCTTGTGAGGATTCTCTTAACAAATGTTTCCACAACGTTTTCACTGCGCTACGATCACTCTTTTCTTATGAGGGCATCCTTTACAAATGTTTCCACGAAGTTCATTGTCCTATGGTTACTCGTTAATCATCAGGGCCCTCTTTACAAATGTTTCCACAAAGTCTCATTGTCCTATGACCACTCGTTTCTCACAAACGCCCTCTTTACAAGTGTTTCCACGACGTTTCATTGTTCTATAATCACTCATTTGCCATGGGGGCCTCTCAAGTAGCGAAATAGCGAAAATTTAATTATAATCACCCTGTATCAAGACGTATTATCCTTACTCTACTTCTTCAGACGTGTAAAAATATAGCAATTAAATTTTTATGCCCTTCTTCAAACCATAATTTATGATTTGGCAAAATGCTAAACTTCGTTGAACGCTTACAGCCTGTCAAGCGACTAAGTATGTAATTATAGGAGGCCGGCAGCAATATTCATTCTTCAAAATTCGCCTCAGCCATTGATAAGCTCAGCCCTACGTCCTGTAGATGGCAGATTTAGCTAACGAGCAGATGGGTGACGGACATGTCGTTATCTAGCTTTCACTGAGGCAGGATGCCACTGCCGTTGCTCCGAAAATAATAGGAAAGTGCTGAGACAAGTAGTTATGTGAACAGCAGCCTGACACAAGACAGTGTAAAGAATGAATGTCTCATTTCGTCGATTTCATTGTGATATTTTTTAAGCCTAATCGATAATTTTCTAATTGACCGTAGTACCTCCTGTGCTGTCATATGTTAGTTCGCTGTGGAGTAAGAAAATGGAATGTTTTGAACCTGAACATCGAGTTACCGAATACTGTAAGGACGGAGGTATTAAGTAAACATTGACATTTGTTTTATCCATTATGGTTAGAGAACACTGCGGCTGCTTTCGCAAATTAAGCTCTAGGAAATATTGGAACCAGCCACAAGTTTTTGTGAAATTATTTATTTGTATCATTACTAACCCCACGCCTGAACCTGTCGCCAGATGGTAGAGTGCTTTCTGGGCAAGTTTTATATTTATGTCCTAAAGTATAACAAAGTTTTTCGTATTACGCAATTTGCAAAGATTTTAAATTTGTGTCGGAAATTACAACAATGTTTTAGTGATTACTTGGTTTAAACAAAGTTCTTCATTTGGGTCCTAAAATATAACAAAGCTTTAGTGATTATGTATGTCACAGAAAATTTTACTGTGTATGTACGCTCTGTGCTTTGTGCTTACTCCACGAAGAGCTCTCCTTTACATACTATAGCAGACAGGATTGATTATCTTTTTCACTCCAAGTAAGTCCACGAGCTAAACTAAGTACAAGATAGCGGATACAGTTGTTTGCTTCAGCTGTTGATTTAATGTGCACAGAACGTAATATACACTACTGGCCATTAAAATTGCTACACCAACAAGTAATGTATTCTTTGGACAAATATATTATACTAGAACTGACATGTCATTATATTTTCACCCAATTTGGGTGCATAGATCCTGAGAAATCAGTACCCAGAACAACCACCTCTCCCTCTAATAACGACCTTGATACGCCTGGGCATTAACAGAGCTTGGATGGCGTGTACAGGTACAGCTGCCCATGCCGCTTCAACACGATACCACAGTTCATCAAGAGTAGTGACTGGCGTATTGTGACGAGCCAGTTGCTCGGCCACCATTGACCAGACGTTTTCATTTGGTGAGAGGTCTGGAGAATGTGCTGGCCAGGGCAGCAGTCGAACATTTTCTGTATTCAGAAAGGTCCGTACAGCACCTGCAACATGCGGTCGTGCATTATTTTGCTGAAATGTAGGGTTTCGCAGGTATCGAATGAGGGGTAGAGCCACGGATAGTAACACATCTGAAATGTAACGTCCACTGGTCAAAGTACAGTCAATGCGAACAAGAGGTCACCGAGGTGTGTAACCAATGGCGCCCCATACCATTACGCCAGGTGATACGCCAGTATGGCGATGACGAACACACGCTTCCAATGTGCCTTCACCCCGATGCCACCAAACACGGATGCTACCATCATGATCCTGTAAACAGAACCTGCATTCATCCGAAAAAAAGGCGGTTTGCCATTCGTGCATCCAGGTCCGTCGTCGAGTACACCATCGCAGGCGCTCCTGTCTGTGATGCAGCATCAAGGGTAACCGCAGACACGGTCTCCGAGCTGATAGTCCATGCTGCTGCAAACAACGTCGAACTGTTCGTCTAGATGGTTGTTGTGTTGCAAACGTCCCCATTTGTTGACTCAGGGATCGAGACGTGGCTGCACGATCCGTTACAGCCATGCAGATGATGCCTGTCATCTCGACTGCTAGTGATACGAGGCCGTTGGGATCCAGCACGGCGTTCCGTATTGCCCTCCTGAATCCACTGATTCCATATTCTGCTAACAGTCATTGGATCTCGACCAACTCGAGCAGCAATGTTGCAATACGATAAACCGCAATCACGATAGGCTACAATCCGACCTTTATCAAAGTCAGAAACGTGATGGTACGCATTTCTCCTCCTTACACGAAGCATCACAACAACGTTTCACCAGGCAACGCTAGTCAACTGCTGTTTGCGTATGAGAAATCGGTTGGAAACTTTCCTCATGTCAGCAAAAAAAAATGGTTCAAATGGCTCTGAGCACTATGGGACTTAACTGCTGAGGTCATCAGTCCCCTAGAACTTAGAACTACCTAAACCTAACTAACCTAAAGACACCACACACATCCATGCCCGAGGCAGGATTCGAACCTGCGACCGTTTCGGTCGCGCGACTCCAGACTGTAGCTTCTAGAACCGCTCGGCCACTCCGTCCTGGCTCATTTCAGCACGTTGTAGGTGTCGCCACCGGCGCCAACCTTGTGTGAATGCTCTGAAAAGCTAATCGCTTGCATATCACCACTACTTCTTCCTGTCGGTTAAATTTCGCGTCTGTAGCACTTCATCTTCGTGGTGTAGCAATTTTAATGGCCAGTAGTGTATGTAGGCTTACCGACATACTTTTGGAGCTATTGCAGAGGTACTTCTATGAAGTACAGATTATTGGAAAGCTATATATTTAATTATTTAGGTTTGAAAGAAGCTGGTAATGGCCACCGAAGAATATGCTCTCTGTCAGTTTCCTATTATTTCTTTCATTTTAGGTGTTCTATAGAATTTAGGTGGTACATTTGTTTTCTAAACTGTACTTCATCGCTTAGCATGCATTCAGCTTTACTGTGAATATTGCTGTATACTTCTAATTCTTCTAACACATTCATTTCTACTCTTTTTTTCTCAGAATGTAATATTTCCAAGTTTTCTTTGAGGCTTGTCTTTGTGTTTCCATATTGGACCAAGTGAGCAGCGAATATTGATTTATTTATCTTGTTGCGCCTACGACCATTCGTGTGTTTTCGACGTTATCGTTAAAACCCCTAAAAGATTGGCTTATGTAAAATTTGGGCCACACTGAACACTTTAGGTTATGGATGCCAGATCTGGAATGTACTTCATTCTCTAAATTTAAGTTATGAACAGTTGTATCTTTCATTTTATTATTTGTGTTAAAACTAGTTTCCACATTTTTAGCATGTACTAAGTTTGCAGCCTGATATGACACCTTAGCAGTGATTGGGATGCAGACATATTTCATGGAGTTTCTAGGAGCTATTTGTGTGGATGTACTGTTTTATGTGGACATAAAACTATCTTTGTTACTGAATTGGTTTTTAATTTTATTGTGAAGTTTATTCGCAGAGAGAATGAATTGACAGAGTATTCACCATTCACCATTATCATCATCCTTCAAACCCAAATAAATGAATGTATAGCTTTAAATGATCTGTATTATGTAAATGTATGTTAACAGTAGGACGTATTAAATGATTTGCCACATCAAATCATCAGAAAACGTAATCAAATGTATCCAACACGTTGTATTTAGTTAATCTGATGGATTAGCATGGAACGAAAAAGAGGATCAGACCTCTCTCTTATAATATACAAAGTAGAGCTTTTCTTGCGGTAAGTACAATGTATAGAGCGTACACATAATTACAAAAGTTTTGTAAACCACGTTACCACTAAAACTTTGTTATATTGTAGGAGACAAATGTAAAACTTGCCAAGAAATCAATGCTACCTTCTCACAATGAGCTCAGACCCGAAACTAATATCAGGACAAACACTTGTGGCTGCTTGCAGTATTTTTTACTGTATAAGTAACATTTATACCAAATACTGAGCCCATTGCTTAGTTCAAAACTGGTGGCAGTATTTGTGACTTTATGGAAAAATAAGAGAGAACAGTTTTTTTAAAGAGCTACTGAACCTAGATGTGATGTGTACAACAAACTTACAGCAGTTTTCGGGCATGAATAATTCAATAGATTTTCTTGGGAATGAATTGCAATGTTAGTCTTCCTAGACTAGTCGGCGTATCTGTTCAACATACAGATGTAAGCAAACATAAGTAAAGGAAACTTAAGCGAGATTACTGTGCCACATTTTTCCATGCCACAGGTTACCATAACACACATCTCACTTGCCAATCTGACTCGACGTTCTTCTTTATATCCAGTGTACTAATGTAAAAGCTGTTTCCATCATTCGTTTTATGTTTTCGTTTCATACCTCATGCTCTATTCTAACTTCAACATCATCATCTTCGACACGTTATTTCCACTGACTCGGCCCTTTCTTCGTGAGTTTCGCCACTTCTGCCCATATGCCACAATGCTTTGCACGAAAAATATTGTACAGCTGCTGTAATAACTACAGATGATTTCCACTTCCAAACTTTAATAATATATCTACAATGATGAATAAAATGACAATACGGTGGTTATGCGAGTTACTGTCAGACTACCAATTACCTACGTGGTGGGCTTTTACATGGCACAGGACGGTTACATTTTTTGGTAGCATTCTTAGAAAGTGTAATGCATTTGTTTAGTAATTCACATAGAATAGATTACTACAATGTGTTCTAGGGCAACGCTACAACGTTTGAAACATCACATAGGCCTGACAGCAGACAAGAAACGGGCTCTAAGACAGTTTGACCTTAAGCGGTCGGTATTCTCTCTAGGAAAGTTTAACTGGGATGATAAGGATCTTAATGGAACTATTTTTTTTTTTTTATTTTTTTTTTTTAAGTCAGCTTGTCCACAAAACCATGTTGAGGAAAAATATAAAACCGACATCAAAGTAAAACATGTGACTTCTGCTGACTGCTTCCTTTATCACTGTACAGACCCCTGGGAAAAAGTAAGGGAGATATAGTGCATAAGGAGGTTGTACAGACGAATAATTTGTGCGCCTCAGTCGTGACAGGAATGAGTTCATATTGGTATGGAGTACGCTCACAATTTACTGTACATTGCTCAAGTGGATTTCGAAACATTTCTACTTTAATGTCAATAGTCTGCAAACCACTGAAGTGCATGACAGAGGATGCTTCCATCACATGCTCTCGCGTATGGAGTGCAGGAGGAATGGCTGCTCGGTTGCCTCCATATGTGCTGTAATTAGTTTGATTTTGTCTTCTCCGTCCCTTATACAATGAGTTGTAATATACTATGTTTCTCAAGTAATACTCTGTTTTGAAGCTTCTCAGTGTGCTTTAATGAGACAATTGCAAGCTCCCAGCTCCTGTTTTCCACCTTTACTGTAATTCTGTCTCAAGGGTAAAAAAAAAAAAAAAATCTGTGACCATTTGTGCTGCTCTTTTTGCATACATTTTATATCTCTTGTTAATATCAGCTATTATAACTGCAGTAATGGCTCTGAGCACTATGGGACTTAACATCTATGGTCATCAGTCCCCTAGAACCTAGAACTACTTAAACCTAACTAACCTAAGGACATCACACACATCCATGCCCGAGGCAGGATTCGAACCTGCGACCGTAGCAGTCGCGCGGCTCCGGACTGAGCGCCTAGAACCGCTAGACCACCGCGGCCGGCAACTGCAGGAATGTTCAAGTAAAGATTCTAAAAATGATTTGGAGACAAACGCCGTTTTAGATTAGCTGCATTTTCTCAGTATCCTGCCGATCGACCAAGGTTGTCTTACCCATGAATGAGCCTATGTGATCGTTATGTTCATAGCCTTACGAACTACTGTGCCCAGGTACTTGTACAAGTCGAAAGATTTCAGCTGTGTATATTTGAACCATCAGCTGCTTTTATTTTACACCCAATCATATACCGGTTTCAGTCTTGGCAATCTTCACGGATGAAGGGTTAAAATGTCTTAAGCCATCATACTGCATTAGTCTTAATTAAAATGTGTGGTGCATGCCATTAATGTAAATATATGACACACGACTTTAAGAGCAAACATAAGATTACTAAATGTATTCAGCTGTGACTCGTTCATACTGAAATCATAGTATAGCATATTTTTGCGTTTCATGTGGTACCTCCACACGATCATTCACTAATGGGTGTTGTTGTAATACTCGAATGCTTTTTTAAAAATGTGAGGTACTGTGTCTGTCTATCTTAATGCATTGCTTTCAGGATGTCCTGCGAGAAACGCAGGAGGTAGATTTCGCATGAAGAAAGGTTTCGAAATTCCTACTGGTTGGCAAGGATGAGGTGATTCATTTGGAGACACTGATTCGATGAATGCATTCATGCATGCAGAATTTATATTTGCTATTCCAGCAGCATATCCAATTACATATTAAAAATACAAAATGTACGCCGCCTGCACCAGAAAACTTTGAAAATTCTTTTAAATGAAAACTTCTCAACAAAGTTTGAATATGTACGTGATGACTCCTAGAGTGAAGGACTCTATTGGTACATGTGTATCAAGTACTGAAGTACGAAAGATGTTGTCTACAGTTGATATTGCTTGCATTGATACCGGTTACCTTAACTTTTACAAAAACTGAGAAGAATCATTGCACTTTAACATTATATGAAACACAGAGAAACTAACTTTCATGAACTACTTAACACAAACTTAATTAGAATTCTTTACTTGATTTATGTGCCAAAGTATTCCGTCGTCAGGCCACGAGTGGCCTAATTGGACCATCCATCTTCAGTGGAGGATGCGGATAGGAGGGGCGTGGGGTCAGCACACTGCTCTCCCTGTCGTTATGATGGTGTTCTTGACCGAAGCCGCTAGTAATCGGTCGAGTAGCTCCTCAAATGCTCCTCACGAGGCTGAGTGCACCCCGAAAAATGGCTACAGCACATGGCGGCCTGGATGGTCACCCATCATAGTGCCGACCGCGCCCAACAGTGCTTATCTTCGGCGTCTCACGGGAACCGGTGTATCCTCGGCGGCAGGGCCGTGGCCACTTATGCGCTAAAGTAGGGAATTTTATTTCCAATTCCTTTATTACTTCAGTTACCCCAACTGCACAGTCCTCCCTGATGCAGAGGGTGATTACAATTAAACTTTCAAACTGCTTTAGAAACAACACCACTGGTCAGAATGATGTCAAATTGCAACAGGATATTATAGTAGAAGGGGGAAAACGTATGGCTGGAAAAACAGTATGAAAATTGGTCAATAGATGGCACTGCAACGGGATATTGTAGGAGAAGGGGGAAAACGTATGGCGGAAAAAACAATATGAAAATTGGTCAATAGATGGCACTGAATGTTTCAGAACATAGAAATGAAAACACCTGTCATACACACGACCCACTGAAGTTGGTATAAACACGCCGGGTAGAAGGCGTTTCCCCTTTTCGCATTTGCAATGTTCGCCATGACTATCTGAATGCGTGATCGCGCTCAAAAAGCTGTATTACAAAAATGATGGCGTGCACACGTCGCTCTGCAGAAGTTCTGAACATTGAAAGGTTTGAAAACAGCCGTTGGTCCGATGACTGTCATGGGTCTGGAGAAAATCATGCGGAAATTCGGGAAGACGGGTTCTATTGGTGTACAGCCTGCCAGAAGGAGGAAACCAATTAATTACACGTCAGTGGAATCAGTGGCCACAGCAATGCCACAGCAGAGGTGGTGTGCAAACATGTATTGCATGGAGAATAGTCCGCACATTGGACATATCCGTGAGCAAGGTGCGTACAATCCTACGAAACATCCTTATTTGCTGTCCATTCAAAATTACCCATGTGCACGAGTTGCTTCCTGTTGACCTGCCAGCAAGAGAGACCTATGCTTCAGAATTTCATGCACGCATGGAACTGGAGAATAACCGGAAGATTTAGTAGACAGACAAAGCCCACTTCCATCTGACAGGATACGCCAATACACAGAATTGTCGAATATGGGCAACGGAAAATCGACAAGCAAATCAACCAGTACCACTTCATCCTGAAAAGGTCACTGTTTGGTGCGGGTTTACGGCATCGTTTATCATAGGGCCATATTTTTTCGAAGAGGCAGGTGCTTCCGGTCCTGTTACCTGTACCGTCACTGGTAAATGCTATGAGTGTATTTCGCGCAACCGCGTCATTCCAGCTCTCCAACAGCATGGATGTGTGGATCAATTTTTTTGCAAGATGGCGCACATCCGCATATTGCAAATCCAGTTGAGCAGCTGCTGAAGCGCCATTTCGGGAATGCTAGATTTATCAGTCGCCATTTCCATACTTCTGGCTGTGGGGCTATCTAAAAGATGTTTTGTTCAGTGCTACGATTGCAAACTTAGCAGCATTGAAGGCAAGCATTGCGCAACACATTCTGAACGTGACCCCAGAAACAATTCGATTAGTTGTGGAACATGCTGTTCCTCGATTTGAACTTGTTGAAGAAAATGGTGGACTGCATATTGAACATGTTTTGCGCCAGTCACGCTGAAATTAATAACCAGATTCGATTCTGATTAATGCTTTTTTGCGGTTTTTGGCCTCAGGACAATTACAAACAGATTTTTCCCATCCGGTGTGATATGACCCTGGCATGGTGGATGGTCTTACGTAACTAACAGTATTACACCCATGCACACTGAGTGGCACGTTCGGAATTGTTGTATGATTCATTTGTAATTTGTAGTCGACTACTATTGAAATATGGTGCTTACGCCGCCATCTATTGCTACATTTTGTAACTATTTATTATTCTTCTGCCGTACGTTTTCCCCGTTCTCCGATAATATTCCGTTGACGTTTGATGTCATTATGACCAGTGGTGTTATTTCTACAGCAGTTTGAAAGTTTAACTTTATTTATAATGATACTGTATATCAAATTTTGTGTTCAGTGTTATGAATTATGTGTTTGTTTTGACAATCTCTCTTCTGCAACATCTATTACTTTTGGTCATTGTAATCTGATGACATGATAATATTCTTATTCTATATGTTGTAATGTGTCTCTTAACTGCAGCATTACAGCGGTGTGAAAAATGCGTGCCTAGAGGTTCTTTAAAGTGATAAAACGATTTCAGATGATAGACCTATAACACAGTTTGAATATTGCTACCTGTGCTTCACTGTAATGAAACACAGTAGCTATTATTCCGTCTGTAATCTACACACACCAGTTAACTTAGTCTGGAATTAGAACTAATTTGGTGAGAATTTTACTAATGATGTCACGTTATAAGTAGAGACACAAATTTCTGGACTACATGCATGGCAGACACAGAAGTAAATTCAATCTTGGAATTGAACTGGAGACGCTTTGTAACTATACATCCTCTATGGTAGTAATCTAGGTAGGGTGATATTTGCAGTAGTTCCTCATTTCATCATACATGCTCCTACCAAGTATTTTTCAGTAATTGTACAATGTGTAAAATAGATATTTATTAGTAATGAAGTATTTTTAAATTTTTGTTGAGTTTTGAAGAAAGGAAGTTTGCCTCCTGTTGCTTAGTATGTTTCGTGGATGTGGTTCCCCACAGCTCTTAAATATATGACAAATGTCATGTTACAGCCCTGACCTGCAAACAAAATTCTTCATAAACACAACCAGTTTCCGTCGACTGACCATCATCAACTTCATAGAAGTATTCACAGCATCATGTTAGGCCAAATATAAAATTATTAATGTCAGATGATAAAACCATGAACTAGGCAGTTATCACATTACAGTTAGTAAAATGTTCTGGGCTATTAGGACGTGGTCAAATGGATTTCACTTTAAAACCTGACGTTTAGTCCGGGGATGGGGACGAAACGTCAGGACACTTTCAAGCTGGATCGTATCTTTGTTGAATGTCCGGTTCACACCCTGGCTCCCTACTGACTACAGCAAGATTCCGCTTCCACGTACTGGCGTAGCGTCACGTTTTGAATACGCGAGCACAATTCGCCATTGTTGAATGCCGTCGTCCGCTGTTGCAACCATCCCGTGGTGGAAGAAGACTGGTACACTTCTTCTTCAGCATCAGAATCCGAGTGTCATTCAATGTCACGCCCCACTCCATCCTACTGAAGTTCCTGGTGTGTTTTGCAATCTCCATGGCCTCTCCATATGGCCTTTCGTGATGTCCGCGTGTGGCTGCCAGTATGTGAGTCCTATCAAAATGAATGTGGTGGTCTGCTCGATGCAAAGCACGTCTCGCATCAGTTGATATACCAATGTCCCCTCGCCTGCAATGACCCCAGTGCTCTTCTACATGTTCTTTTACAGTTCTTTTTGTGCTACCCACGTATATCTTCCCACAACTACATGGAGTCTTATAAATTCCAACTTTTTCCAGAGGTTGACGACCATCGTTGACCAATTTTACGTGATTTTGAATCTTCCGTGTAGATGTGTAGATTACTGCCATGATCTGCTTTTTCAGGACAGTTCCTATGCTGTCAGCCACGTCCTTAATAAATGGTAGGAAAACTTGCGATTTGACTGGCGGTAGAGCATCGCAATAATTTGTACGCAGTGGTCTTAACACTCTTTTCGCAGCCGGCCCATGTGGCCGAGCGGTTCTAGGCGCTTCAGTCTGGAACCGCGCGACCGCTCCGGTCACAGGTTCGAATCCTGCCTCGGGCATGGATGTGTGTGATGTCCTTAGGTTAGTTGGGTTTAAGTAGTTCTAAGTTCCAGGGGACTGATGACCTCAGATGTTAAGTCCCATAGTACTCAGAGCCATTTGAACCATTTTTGAACTCTTTTCACCTCAGCGAACGAACAACCATCAGCAATGTGTTGATCAGATGCTTTAATTATGCATGAAGCAGCTCTGGTTCACAGATTTTTATTGCTCTATCCGCCAACGTTTTTCTGATACCTCGCTTTTGCTGTGGGCGGTTGTTCGAATCCCGGTGTAGGTAACGGTTTGGTACGTAGGTTTTCAGTAAACCATGTGGTCCGTCTGGCGTGAGGTCAGTCGTTTGACGGCGCGTTTCGGGGCGGGCCCGCCCGTTGCCGGCGCGCCGTAGGGCACGGAAGCTCGCACTGGGCCGTATCGCTTTCCAGTCGGGTGTGCCGCGGCAGTCCTCACAGGGGAAGTGAAGCGTCTCTCATAGCCTCTCCTTCCCAAGTGGCTCTTTCCGCCTTCCCGTGGTGCCGGACGTTAAGCTTGGCATTCTGCCTTGCGACAAAAGGGAGAGCTGCGACCCAACCCGATGCGAAAGCGAAGGGTGCGTGGCACAGGGGGAGCTGTGTCGAGGGACCGAACCTCAGTCCCTTTCTGTTCGCAGGGCACAGACCAGCAGGTGCTCTGCATGCCGGCGACCTCGTTTGTCGGCGTGGGATCACGGCGCGAGTCAGCAAGGGTGCTTCGCCGCGCCCCTGGGTAACCGGGGCGAGTTCTGCCAAACCCAGGAGGTGGTGACATCGCCTGGGCTAGGTTAGATGGGCCCAGACCGCTGAACGACTGGGGGACCGACCCACCACCTGAGTAGGAGTGGGTCCATGGCCTCCTGGTGGAAACTCGGGCAAGTAGGCGGCGAAGGGCGAGGGGTGCATCCACCTCTCCGGAGTGCGGGGTGCAGTTGCCGAGGAGCGTCGTGTGAAATCGTCGACGACGTGGCCGTCGATGGGGACCAGTGCGCTGGCGACGGTGTGCTGAACCTGGCAGCTCTGGAGTGCCCTTGACCTAGGGGCGAGGTTGGTGGGCGAGCTGCAGTAGTCCCCCCCCCCCCCCCATGCCAGAGGAGCCGGTCCAGGGAAAGAGACGGGCTCCCAAAATTTTTTCACTCGTTATCATCATGGCTGAACAGGAAACGAGTGATTCGAGTGCTATTTCGAGGGCAAGTATGTCTACTGTCCCTACCTCGCAGGAGGAAGTGGGACACGAAGATGAAAATGTTTATGACAGACATTGTCGTATTAGTCAAATATTAGACTCCAGCATCAAGAACGGAAAAATAAGCCAGGCTGCAGTTACAGCAATAAAGAACGAGCTCGCTGCCTGGGCTATCGCAAACGCCAAGCTTGAGGGACGTCTTGAAGAGCTGGAGAAGGAAAATGCTAGATTAAGACAACAGCCAGCCAAGACATGGGCCGGAGTGGTGGCGCAACCCGCCACAAAAGCCCAAACAACTAAAGAAACAATTGCGAAGATCTCAAAAAGGCCAGACACGGCAGTCTTTTTAAGACCCCTGCCTGGTCAGACAATTAAAAAGGTACAGGAGCTCTTTACAACAACAATTGATCCAGCAAGGGACAAAATAAAAATAAACAAAGTTAAAGCCACAAAAAATGTAGTTGTTGTAGATCTCGCAACAGAAGAAGACAGGGACAAAATACTAAATAATTCCAAACTCAATAAGGCCATTAAATGTGAACCTCCCAAGAAAAGAAATCCTCTGGTAATACTGTATGACGTACCTGTGGCATTAACTGAAACCGATATCTATGAAACGATGTATAATCAAAATTTTGAAGATATAGAATGGGAAACATTCAGAAACGAATTTAAGTTGGGTTTCAAAACGGGACCTCGGGAACGCGATGTTGTCCATCACGTGGCCGAGGTCTCCGGCAAGATGTGGAGAAAACTTACCGCTATGGGGAGAATCTATATTGGATTTCACGCAATTAATGTTAGGGACTATCTAGTAGTCCCCCGATGCCACAGTTGTGGTGAGTTAGACCACGTCCATAAGCATTGTGAAAGGAAGCCGCCCTGCTCCAGGTGTGGGGCTGAGGACCATACAAGAAAAAACTGCAATAAAAACGCAACCTGCATTCCTTGTACCAAAAGGGGAAGGAAACCATGCAATACCACTGGGAGGAACTGCCCGACGTACAGGATGCTAGAGCAGAGACTAATCTCTCGAATTGATTATGGCTGAGGCTACACCTGAACTCAGGAAACCTAAAAGGAAATCCCCAAGCAAGAGGCTGAGGGACGCTCTGAGGGCAAACAAATTCAAAGAATTCTTACAAAAAATCACGCAACCACGATCCTTGGTGATAATAATGAAAGATGTTTGCGTACAGACTGACCCATGTGAAGAAGACGTTCCCTCTCCTTCTTGCTAGGGACCTGGGTCGAAACAAGAGCATTCTCGACCACACAGGCATCCTGTACTTGGGAGTTCACAATTACACAGTGAAGAAGTAGTAACCACCAAAAATGTCCAGTATAATGAAGTGAGTAGCTCAAACCCATCCTCTGACTCACCATCCCGGGATGTACTGGGAATTGATCCCCAACGAATATACCCCAACCTGGAGCATGCTCTGCAGCTATCAAGACTAGAGGACCCGGCAATCCTCACAACTGCACTGAGACACGTGGTACGTGTCGGCCACGAGTATGGTAGAGATGTCACCTTTCCAGTAATGGAGGCGGTAGACAGAATCCACCTCAAGACAATGAATCTCCCCACCGAATTCGGAGCCCTGCGAGAACTGGTTAAAAAGGTCTTCGAAAGAAGAAATGAGAAGTTTGACTTGGATGAACTATATTGTCAATCAGTGATAACAAATGGCAGAGTAGCCCACGACTGGTCTAAAAACTGGCCAGAATCACACATTCATACCTACCACCCACGTGAGCCAACTAAACGTGGGTCAAATAAACACTCACAATAGTAAACTAGTCTTGCAGGAACTGCGGAGGGTGGTGGAGGAGAAGAGTCTAGATGTACTCTGTTTACAGGAACCGTACTCCCACGCGGGACGGATCCCATTCACGGCTGCCAATTGGCAAATTATACACTCTAATATAGAGCCTAAAGCTGCAGTTGTAATTATTAATAGATCAATTAGAGCCACAGTCCTTGCGCAATTCTCAGGCGAACACTGCAATGTCGTGGAACTTCAAACACCCACAGGAGTGATTTACATCTGCAATATATACTTTCAATATGGTAGAGGAATAGACGAGTTTTTAGAGTTACTTACACAAGTTGCCACTGCATTGCGGGGACGCAGAATGCTCGTAACGGCAGACATAAACGCAAAGTCCCCCCTGTGGTTCAGTGGCACGCACGACGATCGGGGGTTAAAAGCTGAGGAAACTATCAAGGCACTGCAACTGGTGGTTGCCAACCAACAAGGGAACCCCCCCACCTATATTGGCGGAGGGGGAGAAGGCACAAATATTGACGTCACTTTAGTGACACCAAACCTGGCTACAAAGGTTGACAACTGGAAAGTGTGGGACAAAGCAACCACCAGTGATCACAACCTAATTACATTCCTCATTGGGGAAAGGGAGTGCCACTGGGACATGGGGTGGGAGCTGCAGCTTATCTACAACAAGACTAACTGGGACCGTCTCGCGAGGGAGTGCAACGTTCCGACATTGCTGGAGGGTGACGAAAACGTGGAAGAATGCGCCAAAGGACTAGTACAGGCGATCACCAGGGCGGTGCGAGCTGCTGTACCAACCAGGAGGAGAGCCGTAGCGGCCACCCCCACACCATGGTCGAACGAATTGGGACAGATGCGACAGGCTGTAAGGAGGGCAAGGAGGTACTACCAGCGGAGTGTCGTCCGGAGAGAAAAGCAAAGATGGTTGCAGATCTATCGAGAGAGCAAGGAACAATTCCAACAGGAGTTAAGGGCAGTCAGACTCAGAAGTTGGGAAAATTACGTAAAAAGCCAATTGGCTACAGACCCATGGGGAGTCCCGTACAAACTGGTTCGAGAGAAGTTAAGATCACCTATGGTGTTATCCACCATCAGGGACGGGGACCGAATGACGGGCACGTGGCAGGAAACTGCTGAGGCCCTACTTCGGGTCCTGTTGCCTGACGATGTGGAGGAAAATGAGACAGAAGAACAAAAAAGAATAAGAACAGAAGATCAAAGGGACTACAACAATAACATCAGAATCTACCCCTTCTCTGAGGAGGAGGTTGCTGCCCACATCAAGGCCCTCAAAAGGGGGAAAGCTCCTGGCCCAGACGGCATCACTGCAGAAGTGGTGCAATTCCTTGCCCCTCAGCTCGTAGCTCCTCTCACTAAGTTATACAACGAGTGTCTGAAACTCGGGAAATTCCCAGAAATATGGAAAAAAGCTAACATAATTATCATTAGAAAGAGTCCAGACAAAGATCCCACAGAAATTAAATCATACAGACCTATCTGCTTGTTAGATGTACTGGGCAAACTTTTTGAGAGGCTACTGGCAGACAGACTGACAGCACACCGCATGCTGTGCAGGATGAGTGACAGGCAATTCGGCTTTCGGTCTGGGCGTTCTACATCTGACGCAATCGCCCTGGCTGCCGAGGTCTGTGGCTCCACCCCGCACAAGTATGTCGTCGGCATCATGGTAGACATCAGTGGCGCCTTCGACAACCTGTGGTGGCCCTCACTCTTTTCCTGCTTGTGGGAGAAGAACTGACCAGGGCCGCTATATGGCTGTCTGAGGAGCTATTGTGCAGACAGGGAGGTCTGGCTATCGGCCCCTAGCGGCACAGTCAGGAAGACTGTTACCAAAGGATGTCCTCAAGGCTCTGTCCTAGGACCTCTCTTTTGGGACATTAATATGGAGCCATTACTTGAAGATCTAAAGAACTGTGACGATGTGCTAGAGGTCATAGCATATGCTGACGACCTCCTCCTGCTGGTCGGCGGCAGAAGCCGCGAGGATTTAGAGCCGAAAGTGGATAGAGCCATAACTATTCTCACATCATGGTGCCATAAAAGTAAGATGACGATTGCACCCAACAAATCCACATACCTACTCCTCAAAGGCCAATTGGCCAGAAACCCACGGTAAGAATAAATGGCATACCAGTCCTTCGGCGCCGCGAGGCCCGATACCTGGGTGTAATCATCGACGAGAGGTGGAACTTTGCATCACATATAGACACCGTATCTCAGAAATCCCTGGTTTTATTAAACAATCTCATCGGAATTGGACACAAGCGGTTTCACCTTCCACCTAATCTAATCAAGTTAGACCACAATAGCATACTAACCTCAATAGTAGGATACGGATCAGGAGTCTGGGCACACAGACTCACGAGGGTCATGCCTGCCATGGCCGTAAGAAGAGTGCAGCGAAACATGCTTTTACGTTCAGCAGGAGCCTATAGGACAACACCTGGGGGAGCGCTGTTAGTGCTAATGGGAATCTGCCCATTTGACATAAAAATTCGTGAACAGGCTGCCTGGTACTGGGTAAAGAAGGATAACAGGGACAAAATTAGGGAGATACTTGGGGTGTACGCAGGGGACAAATATACCATCAAAAAGAGAGGGATAGAACTGTGGCAAGAACAATGGAACAACGAGGATACAGGTCGCAGAACATACGAGTTGCTACCGGATATAGAAGAAAGATTAAAACTTACGTTTTTCACGCCTACGAGAGGAATGCTGCACTTTCTTACTGGACATGGACCATACCCAACATACCTATGTAGGTTTGGGAAGCAGGCTACACCAGCATGTGACTGTGGTGCAGTGCAAGGCACCCCAGAGCATGTGGTGTATGAGTGCCACCTCTTCGATGATGTAGCCCAAGAGCTAAGACAACAACTACCAAACAACAACACGTACCACTTATTAAGACATGACAACACCTTTGATACCTTAAACAAACTCACAAATGAGATATCAAAAATGATAATTAAGAACTTTTTAAGGGACAATCGCCACTAGAAACCAAAACTTTCACCGACTTTGACTAGTGTACCCTTCCTGTACCGCTGGGTAAGGACTGGCCAGCCGCTTCACGGCTGGAATCCGCCTTGTCCTGGATTAGGAGGGAGGGGGGCACAAAAATACCGGATTAAACGCACACCGATCATGACTAATATAATTAGAGTAGATGTAGAAGATAGAATAATACCGTAGAATAGACTGCAGCGACACCAAGTTAAGGGCCAGCCCAGTGCCAGGGGCATGCCCACTGGGATTAGCTCAGTGAGCCAGGCCAACAACCAGTAGGTTTATAGTAGCACTGGCACACTTGTAATCGCTGCAGGTAGTACGTAGTTTCCTCGTAGATTAAGTAGTTAGAGCCTCATAGCGGTAAGATTAGAGTAAGTAATAATAACAATAATAAAAGATACCTGTAGTGTAGAATTAATAGCTGCATTTTCTATGTATCATTATTAGGACCCACTAATGTAGTCAGGTAGTGGGTTATCATGTATCATGTAATGGATTTAATAAAGAAGATTTAAAAAAAAAAAAAAAAAAAAAAACCATGTGGTCCAGGTTACCATCGCCTTTCTTTAAAACTAGTGCATCAAGAAAATTTAATCTTCTGCTATCCTCCTCCTTCGGACGACGGCAGTCGGCAGCGGGTAATTGCACTCGCATATTCAAAACGTATGATGTCACGCCGCTGCGCGGGAGCGGAATTTTGCTGTAGTCAGTAGCCATCCAGGGTGTGAACTGGGCATTCAACAAAAGCAATCACCCCCTTTGAAAATGTCCTTCGCAGATGAGGACGAGACGTCGGGTTTTAAAGTGAAATCCATGCGATCACGGCATAATAGCCCGGAATATTTTAGTTGTGACATTTGTGGCTGTGAAAGGTTACATTTTACAGTTGTCAAGTCATAATACAAATACAAATTACATGATGGAGTGAACGTTTTTATGAACTTAATGCTGGTCAGTCCACAAAAAGTGGTAGTGGAAAGAATGAATCTTATCAGCAGCTCAATACCTAAACAAGACACCTCTCTTGTTACTTACACCTATTTATAGACGTGTTTTATTGCTGTTATTTCTGTGATGTAACTTGAGTAGTTCTGTGCACTAGATATACTACTGGCCATTACAATTACTAAACCACGAACATGACGTGCTACAGGCGCGAAATTTAACCGACAGGAAGAAGATTCTGTGATATGCAAATGATTAACTTTCCAGAGCATTCACACAAGGTTGGCGCCGGTGGTGACACACGGAACATGCTGACATAAGGAAAGTTTCCAACCAATTTCTCATACACAAACAGTGGTTGACCGGCGATGCCTGGTGAAACGTTGTTGTGATGCCTCGTGTAAGGAGGAGAAACGTGTACCATCACGTTTCCGACTTTGATAAAGGGAGGTTTGCAAGACAACAACCATCTGTGCGAACAGTTCGACGACGTTTGCAGCAGCACGAACTATCAGCTCGGAGACCGTGGCTGTGGTTACCCTTGGCGCTTCATGACAGACAGGAGCGGCAGTGATGGTGTACTCAGCGACGAACCTGGGTGCACGAATGGCAAAACGCCATTTTTTCGGATGAATCCAGGTTCTGTGTACAGCATCACTATGGTCGCATCCATGTTTGGGGACATCACGGTGAACGCACATTGGAAGCCTGTATTCGTCATCGCCATACTGGCGTATGACCCGGTGTGATGGTACGGGTGCCATTGGTTACATGTCTCGGTTACTTCTTGTTCAGATTGTCGGCACTTTGAACAGTGGATATGTTACGACACGTGGCTCTACCCCTCATTCGATCCCTGCGAAACCGTGCATTTCAGCAGGATAATGCACGACCGCATGTTGCAGGTCCTGTACGTGCCTTTCTGGATACAAAAAATGTTAGACTGCTACCCTGGACAGCATATTCTCCAGATCTCTCACCATTTGGAAACGTCTGGTCCATGGTGGCCGAGTAACTGGCACGTCACAATACGCCAGTCACTAGTCTTGATGAACTGTGGTGTCGTGTTGAAGCTGCATGGGCAGCTTACCTGTACACGCCATCCGAGCTCTGTTTAACTCAATGTCCAGGCATATCAAGGTCGTTATTACGGGGAGAGGTGGTTGTTCTGGGTACTGATTTCTCAGGATTTATGCACCTGAATTGCGTGAAAATGTAATCACATGTCAGTTCTAGTATAATATATTTGCCCAATGAATACCCGTTTATCATCTGGATTTCTTCTTGGTGTATCAATTTTAATGGCCAGTAGTGTATACACATACCTAGATTTGTTGGTTTGTGGGGTTCAAGGGACCACTCATTAATTTATAGATATGTTCTATTGGTTTTATTTTTCTGAGTAGTTATGTAAACTAGATAGATACAGATAGGAACCATAACTGCTGAAAAAAGCTTTCATTATCTTTTATTTAAAAAGAAATACGAGTAAATCATTTAGAGACATTCTTTTCGTTTTAGTCTACAGATGTTTCATGGACAGCTAGCTTCATCTTAGCAAGTCTAACAGCTGCTGGCGGTCGTTCTGCCTGGCGATGTCCAGCGGTGTGTTCCCACTGTTATTTCTAGCGCCCCTGTCAGCCCCAGCCTCCAGCAACACAATCGCCGCCGCAGTGTGGCCACTGTAAGCTGCGAGGTGCAGCGGTGTCCACCCATTTTGATTCCTGGCATTGTGGTAGGGTGAGGAGGTCAGGAGCAGCCGCACCACGTCTGTGTGACCGTACTGTGCCGCATAGTGCAGCGGCGTCTTCTCATACTGGTTCCTGGCGTTAGGGTCGGCAGCAGAAGACAACAGCAGCCGCACGACAGCCGCGTGGCCGCTCTCTGCAGCCAAGTGCAGTGGCGTGCTCTGCCTGGAGTTCCTGCTGTCCACCTCTGCCCCATTCTCGAGGAGACGCCTCGCCGCCTCCACCTGTCCCCTCCGCGCTGCCCGGTGCAGGCACGTCTCCCCCTCTCCACCCCTCGCCAACACATCCGCTCCCACCGCGAGTAGCGCCATCAACTCCTCCACTGCTCCTTCCTCAGCCACCTGGATCAGCCTCCTGCTCTTCTCCTCTGCAGAAAGATTCCTGCACAAATCACAGAAATTCTCACACTTTATTACAAGTATATTGGAAGCACAACTATGGCAATCTCTAAGTATACTGAGATGCAGAGGTGATTTCTTTCGACCTTTCGGTGATATTGGTATCTAGTCATTGCCCTCTGCCTACAGAGACGCTTCATGCAGCTAATACTAGGCTTTATGTACAGCAAGCCTTTCTGACACTTGCAAATGTGACAAACAAAACTAATCACAACACCATATCTTTGCAGAAAATCCCCCGTCACAACAGCAAAAAATTTCAGACCCATCTAAGACAGAAACCAAGTGTTTACCAGAAAACCATTCAGTTCAACCGAACGAGGTGGCGCAGTGGTTAGACACTGGACTCGCATTCAGAAGGCCGACGGTTCAATCCCGCATCCAGCCATCCTGATTTAGGTTTTCTGTGATTTCCCTAAATCGCTCCAGGCAAATGCCGGGATGGTTCCTCTCAAAGGGCACGGCCGCCTTCCTTCTCCGTCATACCCCAATCCAATGAGACCGATGACCTCGCTGTCTGGTCTCCTTCCCCAAAAACAACCAACAACAACAACCATTTAGTCCACAGCTTTTAGATATAGGTATGATACTAACTCAACTGCTTGCAGTGCACAGGGTAGCCAGTTGGTCTTAGGCGCCTTGCTATGGTTCATACAGCTCTCTGCATTGGAGGTCCGAATTGTCCCTTGGGCATGGACGTGTGTGATAAGCTTAGCGTAAGCTGCTTACAATAAGTACTGTGTAAGTTTATGGACCGATGACTTAAGCAGTTTTGTCCCATGGGAATTTCCCACTACCACCATCACCACCACCAACTCCTTCACCCTACACAAAATCACACTTGTCTTCATGTGCACGTGGCCATATTTGCAGGGATAAATTTGCTTGCATGAGAAAAACGTGGCCAGCCGGAGTGGCCGAGTGTCTCCTGGCGGTACAATCTGGAACCGCGCGACCGCTACGGTCGCTGGTTCGAATCCTGCCTCGGGCATGGATGTGTGTGATGTCCTTAGGTTAGTTAGGTTTCAGTAGTTCTATGTTCTAGGGGACTGATATCCTAAGAAGTTAAGTCCCATAGTGCTCAGAGCCATTTGAACCATTTTTTTGAGAAAAAAGTGTACACACACACACACACATTTTTCACTTACATTATTGTGGCTGTGATGCATGTGAAGTGCATGCAAAGGGTCTAACTATATTCAGAAAGGAGAGATTAAATATAGTTACTCAGTGCAGACTTTATTGTGGACAGAAGTACTTTACGTTGAATTTACACTGACAGAGCCAATTCCTGTGAGTCAGTATAAGTACAGGTTACTCTTCACTACTGGAATAAATTAATAAGCGGTTTCTTTAACTGACCCGCGACTCATATGTCACACTTTCCGAAAAGTTCAAAGAAAACTTGCGTCTCATCTCAAATAGGTGCCCCACTCATAGAATTATACACTCCTGGAAATTGAAATAGGAACACCGTGAATTCATTGTCCCAGGAAGGGGAAACTTTATTGACACATTCCTGGGGTTAGATACATCACATGATCACACTAACAGAACCACAGGCACATAGACACAGGCAACAGAGCATGCACAATGTCGGCACTAGTACAGTGTATATCCACCTTTCGCAGCAATGCAGGCTGCTATTCTCCCATGGAGACGATCGTAGAAATGCTGGATGTAGTCCTGTGGAACGGCTTGCCATGCCATTTCCACCTGGCGCCTCAGTTGGACCAGCGTTCGTGCTGGACATGCAGACCGCGTGAGACGACGCTTCATCCAGTCCCAAACATGCTCAATGGGGGACAGATCCGGAGATCTTGCTGGCCAGGGTAGTTGACATACACCTTCTAGAGCACGTTGGGTGGCACGGGATACATGCGGACGTCCATTGTCCTGTTGGAACAGCAAGTTCCCTTGCCGGTCTAGAAATGGTAGAACGATGGGTTCGATGACGGTTTGGATGTACCGTGCACTATTCATTGTCCCCTCGACGATCACCAGTGGTGTACGGCCAGTGTAGGAGATCGCTCCCCACACCATGATGCCGGGTGTTGGCCCTGTGTGCCTCGGTCGTATGCAGTCCTGATTGTGGCGCTCACCGGCACGGCGCCAAACACACATACGACCATCATTGGCACCCAGGCAGAAGCGACTCTCATCGCTGAAGACGACACGTCTCCATTCGTCCCTCCATTCACGCCTGTCGCGACACCACTGGAGGCGGGCTGCACGATGTTGGGGCGTGAGCGGAAGACGGCCTAACGGTGTGCGGGACCGTAGCCCAGCTTCATGGAGACGGTTGCGAATGGTCCTCGCCGATACCCCAGGAGCAACAGTGTCCCAAATTTGCTGGGAAGTGGCGGTGGGGTCCCCTACGGCACTGCGTAGGATCCTACGGTCTTGGCGTGCATCCGTGCGTCGCTGCGGTCCGGTCCCAGGTCGACGGGCACGTGCACCTTCCGTCGACCACTGGCGACAACATCGATGTACTGTGGAGACCTCACGCCCCACGTGTTGAGCAATTCGGCGGTACGTCCACCCGGCCTGCCGGCCTCACAATTGCTGTTGATACAATTTCAAGCCACATCTGATATACACTTAGGTAGGAGGGGAGACTGCCATTTACGAAGGCGACAAACGAATTTTTACCTGCTTTCATAAACGGATGTATTTTGCGTAACTTTTGGTGAATGTTGATATGATGGTACTCAGCCACAGTACAATGACTTTGTGGTCACTAATCCGTGTATGGGTCATGACACTCTGTACTTAGTCAGGATTAAGTATTGCTAACAGGTCGCAACCGTTAACACTTTTAGTGGGCTGGTCAACAAATTGTTCAATAGCATTCGGTACGATTTCACGAGACGCTATAGGGATACCACCGACTTTAAACATTAATTTTCGCCAAAATGTCGAGCATGGATTGAAGTTAAAACCAAACACACTCCTGGAAATGGAAAAAAGAACACATTGACACTGGTGTGTCACACCCACCATACTTGCTCCGGACACTGCGAGAGGGCTGTACAAGCAATTATCACATGCACGGCACAGCGGACACACCAGGAACCGCGGTGTTGGCCGTCGAATGGCGCTAGCTGCGCAGCATTTGTGCACCGCCGCCGTCAGTGTCAGCCAGTCAGCATACGGAGCTCCATCGCAGTCTTTAACACTGGTAGCATGCCGCGACAGCGTGGACGTGAACCGTATGTGCAGTTGACGGACTTTGAGCGAGGGCGTATAGTGGGCATGCGGGAGGCCGGGTGGATGTACCGCCGAATTGCTAAACACGTGGGGCGTGAGGTCTCCACAGTACATCGATGTTGTCGCCAGTGGTCGGCGGAAGGTGCACGTGCCCGTTGACCTGGGACCAGACCGCAGCGACGCACGGATGCACGCCAAGACCGTAGGATCCTATGCAGTGCCGTAGGGGACCGCACCGCCACTTCCCAGCAAATTAGGGACACTGTTGCTCCTGGGGTATCGGCGAGGACCATTCGCAACCGTCTCCATGAAGCTGGGCTACGGTCCCGCACACCGTTAGGCCGTCTTCCGCTCACGCCCCAACATCGTGCAGCCCGCCTCCAGTGGTGTCGCGACAGGCGTGAATGGAGGGACGAATGGAGACGTGTCGTCTTCAGCGATGAGAGTCGCTTCTGCCTGGGTGCCAATGATGGTCGTATGCGTGTTTGGCGCCGTGCCGGTGAGCGCCACAATCAGGACTGCATACGACCGAGGCACACAGGGCCAACACCCGGCATCATGGTGTGGGGAGCGATCTCCTAAACTGGCCGTACACCACTGGTGATCGTCGAGGGGACACTGAATAGTGCACGGTACATCCAAACCGTCATCGAACCCATCGTTCTACCATTCCTAGACCGGCAAGGGAACTTGCTGTTCCAACAGGACAATGCACGTCTGCATGTATCCCGTGCCACCCAACATGCTCTAGAAGGTGTAAGTCAACTACCCTGGCCAGCAAGATCTCCGGATCTGTCCCCCATTGAGCATGTTTGGGACTGGATGAAGTGTCGTCTCACACGTCCAGCACGAACGCTGGTCCAACTGAGGCGCCAGGTGGAAATGGCATGGCAAGCCGTTCCACAGGACTACATCCAGCATCTCTACGATCGTCTCCATGGGAGAATAGCAGCCTGCATTGCTGCGAAAGGTGGATATACACTGTACTAGTGCCGACATTGTGCGTGCTCTGTTGCCTGTGTCTATGTGCCTGTGGTTCTGTCAGTGTGGTCATGTGATGTATCTGACCCCAGGAATGTGTCAATAAAGTTTCCCCTTCCTGGGACAATGAATTCACGGTGTTCTTATTTCAATTTCCAGGAGTGTATTTCGTTCCTTTGCTCAGGACTAAAATGCAGCAAATTGCGTAGCAACTAAAGACAGTTAAGGAAACTTCGTTAAAGCATTCTGGAAAGTCAAATATTACATCTGATAAAGCCAAATACGAGTACTCTCTCTCTTTGCCTACAAGTATTAGGTACACATGGAGGTGCTAACATCACTGTTTTCTCTGAAAATTGTGCATTTCATGTCCTCCAACCGGACAATTCTGTACTGACAACCGTGTAAAACGCTCCTTGCTCTATGTTATCGAATTAGGCGGCACAAAATATCAATTCTGGGCGGTTATACACTGGTCAACAACATGGAAGCCGCTTTGGCCCCAACGCTGCTGCAGTAGGCGTTGCCCTATTGAAGACTTGTTTTGTCTGCGTTGTTTGCAACGGTTCACACGGACCTGTATTCTGACACGAAGTACTAGCAACGGTGATGCTTAGTTTAAAAAACGCTGAGAACACGGAGAATGGCCAAAGTCATTTCTGCGTTCTCAAGATATCCTACAAAAGCCAGTCAAACCCTCAGTTGTGGAAGTGGGTACTTAAGCGTAGAGTAACCAAGCCGCTGTACAGTTCCTGTACAGATTTTCGCCTTTACTGCTAGTGCTGTAATGTTAACCAGATGAAAACTGAATAGGGCGAATGACTGTCAAGGACATTTAGTCTACCAGGTGCTCTCATTACTACTGTGCGTTTTTTGGAATTTGCACTTTAATTACAAGCCTGTTGCCTCATCATCTGTTCGAGTGTAAGAGCCCCCTCCCCCCCCCCCCCTTGTTGAAATCCAGCAGATGTTCTGGGTGGCCTAGTTACTATCTACACTGTGTGATCAAAAGTATCCAGACACCCCCAAAAACATACGTTTTGCATATTAGCTGCATCGTGTTGCCGCCTACTGCCAGGTACTCCATATCAGCGACCTCGGTAGTCATTAGACATCGTGAGAGAGCCGAATGGGGCGCTCCGCTGCACTCACAGACTTCGAACGTGGTCAGGTGATTGGGTGTCACTTGCGTCATACGTCTGTACACGAGGTTTCCACACTCCTAAACATTCTTAGATCCAGTGGAAACTTGAAAAATCACGTACAGCACAAAAGCGTACAGGCAGACCTCGTCTGTTGACTGACAGAGACTGCTGACAGTTGAAGAGGATCGTAATGTGTAATAGGTAGACATCTATCCAGACCGTCACGCAGGAACTCCAAACTGCATCAGGATCCACTGCAAGTACTATTGCGACAGTCAGGCGGGATTTAACGAATGAGCGGCTGCTCGTAAGCCAGGCATTACGCCAGTAAATGCCAAGCAACACCTCGCCTGGTGTAAGCAGCGTAAACATTGGACGATTGAACAGTGGAAAAACATTGTGTGGAGTGACGAATGACAGTACACAATGTGGCGATCCGATGGCAGGGTGTGGGTATGGCAAATGCCCGGTCAACGTCATCTGCCAGCGTGTATAATGCCAACCATAAAATTTTGAGGCTGTGGTGTTATGATGTGGTCGTGTTTTTCATGGAGGGGGCTTGCACCCCTTGTTCGGGCATGGCGACTGCATCTTTCAGCGTGATCGAGCACCTGTTCATAATGCACGGCTTGTAGCGGAGTGGTTACACAACAATAACATCCGTGTAATGGGCTGACCAGCACAAAGTCCTGACCTGGATCCCATGGAACACCTTTGGGATGTTTTGGAACGCCGACTTCGCGCCACGCCTCACCGACCGACATCGATACTTGTCAGTGCAGCACTCCGTGATGAGTGGGCTTCCATTCCCCAAGGAACCTTCCAGCACCTGATTGAACGTATGCCTGCGGGAGTTGAAGATGTCATCAAGGCTAAGGGTGGGCCAACATCATACTGAATTCCAGCATTACTCATGTATGACGCCACGAACGTTTAGGTCATTTTCAGCCAGGTGTACGGATACTTTTGATCACATAGAGTATATTCTGTTATTAGCACCACTCGTGCACTTTTCGGTCTCGTTGTTTCGGCTGTTACGAGGGCGTGCTGAAAAATAATGCCTCCGAATTTTTAGTTCTGTTCTCAATATCGGTTAAGGTATTACATGTTATCCATATTACTGACTCGACTTTCGTGCTTCGCTTATGCAAGCTGCAACCCTCAGACGCTACAGGGCTCCAAATTGCAACGGCGTTGTTTGATGACACCTTGCCGGTACGTGAGAGACAGCGTGTTCTAATCGAGCTTCTTACAGCAGAAAACGTCCCTCCAACTGAAATCCATAGTAGAATGAAAACTGTGTATGGTGATGTATAAAATATTCTCGGTATTCTTGCCGCGTCAAAATATAGGGAAGCGAATGGGCTGTATTTCTTTATGTCAGAAAAATACTGGGCTAATTGATGTCACATACGTCATTGAGAACGAAAGAGAAAAATTACATCAGCCCAATGCAGTTTAACATGGAGCGCAAACATTCGAACGTGTGGTGTTAGTTCCTATGCTACCAAGCTGCTTGGTATGAAGCGATGTGTGCAAGTTGATGCGATAGCGTCGAAACTTTGACTTTCACTCTCTTGGAAACTATTCAGTGCTCGCACTTACGACATAATAGCGTCCATTTACTTTATTCTTCTTACACCCAGGAAAGTTTTGAATGTGCCAGAGAGGGACGTACTGCGGCTCGTACGATGTAGTTTCAGGAAGCTGCTTCAAAAAATGGCTCTGAGCACTATGGGACTTAACATCTATGGTCATCAGTCCCCTAGAACTTAGAACTACTTAAACCTAACTAACCTAAGGACATCACACAACACCCAGTCATCACAAGGCAGAGAAAATCCCTGACCCCGCCATGAATCGAACCCGGGAACCCGGGCGTGGGAAGCGAGAACGCTACCGCGCGACCACGAGCTGCGGACTCAGGAAGCTGCTGATGTCACTTCACACCTCCATATGGAACATGGAGTTCTTGCAGTATTTCCGCAACGGAAACATGGATCAAGCAGTCCCTGTGGATCGCGAAAGTCGCCCTTGACAAACTAATATAGTAGCGGAATTAATCACCATGTCCTGCATCTGACAGCATTCCTATGATGTAATTAGGCTTATAAAAGTGAGATTAAATAATTTTGATTCCCTTATAACTGACCTGTTTCATTTCCTGTTATCTGTCATATTTTTTACTCTCTCTTTTCACCCTTTTCCTCAAACTATATCACTGCTGAGCTTTTAGACGACTTGCTGGATGCTACTTGAGGATTTCATACCCTCGGCAGTGGGTTGACGCCAGTACTGGGTGGCGGACGCTCCCCACTGCACCTTAGCTCACCAGAGTGTTCAAAACAACTCGAAAAGCTGTGGTGTTTGTTAGCTGCGTACGGCCGATCTGAAAACTGCACTGCTTGTGGAAGACATGATTTAGGTTTAAAATGGATGTCTTATGACTTATTTCATGAAGCTCATCTCATGTAATTTTTTTTGCCTTATCAGTGATTAACTTTTTTAAGATATTCCATTGTGAAGTAAAAAGTGTGTAGTCGAGTCTCCGCGACCATTGGTGCTTCTGGTTGTACTCAATTTACCTGACCCTCAACCTTTTAGTTAAGTGAGAGTAGGTGAACAATTGGCTCAGGAGACAAGGTGGTGTGAGCAGTATCTTGAAAGCGTTATTAAGTCTTCCCAGTAGCCTCCCAGATGAAACGAACTTACAAATAGCGTTGTCCACTGAGTCAGATCCGGCCACATGTGCTGTGATATTTAATACCGCAGCCTGTCCTTTTTCTTTAATATTCATATCTCGATAATTGAGTTACGGGTGTTGTGAAATCCTAGAGAGATCGTTAGTGTGGAACAGCTGAGAAACAACCTACGTGCAACATGCGCCAGGTGTGGAATAGTTCACAGAAATTCGGTTCCATGCTCATTTAGGCCAATGTGATCTTATTGCCTTGGTTCCTCTACGTCTTAAGCTGTCTGACAGTTGAAAAGCACGTTCATCAGGTGCTTTTCGATATGATTGATAAGCCATCACCAGCAGTCATATTAAAATACTTTATTTATTTCTTCATATTTACATGAATTATTTGTTGATATTTACAAGAAAACTCTCTGTCACACATTGCCAAGAACTGTTCAGAAATTCCGTCACTGGTCACTGCTTTAGTTTTGGAGATGATTTCATCATTTCACATATTTCTTCTTTGGTCAAAGGGACTGCTTAGTTGTTGTCACCTTCTGCAGTAATTTCCCCTTTAACGATAGCCCCCTGGTCTTCTATTTGCCTCTGGACTCCCACACAGGTTGGCAGAACGTCTATAAATGTGTAGTGTAATTTCTTCCTTTGGCTCCCATAGCTTTCCGTCCTCGCCTATTAATTGTTCTATTGCATGTGCTTTGCCCTTTTACTCTCCCACGTAGTGTGTGAACTTGATGTTTCATCTGCGCTGTAATTCGTCCCCACAGTCCCTGGCCTTGCTTGTGAACTTTAGTTGTGTTATATTGATTATTGTGTTTTTTGTCTGTGTAATCATCAAAAATTTGTGTGTTATTTTCAGTGTTGATGTGTTCAGTGTTGATGTGTTCAGTGGAGGCATGTATTGCCCCTTCTGCCACAACGTGCTTGCTGTGTTACGCATGTTGTCATCATTTGCGCAATACTTCTCTTGCTTTTCGCTCGTGAACGACGTGTATATTCAGCTGCAGTATGCTCCTAGCATAGTATCTTTTTCGTAGTGTGGCGTCGATACAAATTTTGATGTCTATGCACAGGTGACGCAGTACTGCCTTTCAGAGTTTGTATTTTAACCTATGACTGCCGTAGTTTATATTTAGAGCAATTGTTTTTAGTTTTATGTAGCTTCTTTTATTTGTCTGCTCAACTGTCTATTATCTACCAAAGAGTTAAGTCTATCTTCTTCGCCCTGTACATCATTGTTTCTATTAAAACTGTACCCATAAACAGTTTCTGAACACAGATGCCGTTTCCCAACCTGATTTTCATAATCTCTTGACCACAAAGTTTTTAGGTCCCTTGTTAGACTTTTATCCTATTTCGTTTTGTTTTTCTGTGTTTCCTCATACGATTGTTCCGTTATCGTCTTTTCTGGTTTTAGAAACAAATTTTGGTTGCTTTCAGCAAGTCTTCTACACTCTTTATATTGGTCTTTTTGTACTGCAAAGCTCTTCAGTTGCTATGTCTTGTTTCCGCTACTCCATCGACATTATACTAATTCCGATTTTAGAGTGTTATATATTGTATGTATTGTATTGTATGTTAACTAGGGGCGTAGAAACGACGGAGAGGATCCGTCCCCGCCCCATCCGCAGTGGTCCACAACCCCACGACGACTACCGCAGTCCACTTCACCCCTCCGCCGCCCCACACTGAGCCCAGGGTTACTGTGTGGTTCGGCCCCCGGTGGACCCCCCAGGGAACGTCTCACACCAGACGAGTGTAACCCCTATGTTTGCGCGGTAGAGTAATGGTGGTGTACGTGTACGTGAAGAACTTGTTTTGGCCGCAATCGCCGACATAGTGTAACTGAGGCAGAATGAGGGGAACCAGCCCGCATTCGCCGAGGCAGATGGAAAACCGCCTAAAAACGATCCACAGGCTGGCCGGTTCACCGGACCTCGACACAAGTCCGCCGGGCGGATTCGTGCTGGGAACCAGGCGCTCCTTCCCGCGCGGAAAGCCGTGCGTTAGACCGCACGGCCAACCGGGCGGACCATGATACATATAATTTTAAGTCTTTTCTTCTGAACACCATGTAATCTGTATTTCACATTACTGATAGTGTTTCGAAGTCGCATGGTACTGTGTCGTCTTACGTTGAGAGGTCTCCCATTTCTTGTAATCTGATCTTCGGTACGCTCATTTTGAGGAAGAGATTACTTCCTCAATATTTTCTCTCCTTGGTTAGCGTGCACCTCGTCTTGTGCAAAATGATACACGTTACTTGCGTGCGGCAAATTTCGAAGATACAAGTCAGACTCCTGTTGCTGATATAATTTCAGTATAAGTGTTCTGTGTCTTCATGCTTTTGAGACACGATGGGGGAACTTCTGCTGTCTACATATGGTGTACATTGGACCTGTAGGCCGTGCATTCTATATGTGACTATCCTGGGTAATCAACGCTTGAAATCCTTGAATCACTCCGAATGCCAGGGAACTACGCTTTCTTACTGCCACTCAAACATTTCTTGCGTCATTACCATCATTAGAATACTTGCATTGGTCTCATGTTTCCTCTTGAATGGTTATTGATTGCCATGTCATGCAACAGCTTGGTATGTTCTGCTCAGATTAATTACAAGAGGCAGGTAGAATGTTCTCAGATGCTAGGTCTGGGCTTGTGTATTATTAAGGTACAGATACATACTTCATTTTATTTGACTTCAACATGAACTGCATTGGCAATGAAGTCACATCGCGACCTTATCAACCCATTATCAGATAGCAGTAGCGTTTCTAGATAGACCCAAATGTCATAGTTCACTATCATCATTCATTTACGAAAGAAGAAGTGAACTTCACGATAGATTCAAGCAGAAACTGTGAATATTGACTAAAATTACTAACGACTCTTCCAAAACTCTCTCAGCTGGAGGCCTTTGTTTACAACCGGCGAGCTGTCACTAGCGCACACGTCTCCACTCAACCACGCCAGCAACAGGACTGCTCGAATTTTGCGACCAGCCGCCTCAGCCCTTGCGCCTTCTGATAACACATACAGATCTGACTCGCTTTCTTTGAGGTTGATGTTCGCACAAATAATTTCCAAACACTACCAGCAGCGATCCTTACGTACAGCTCATGTAGCAGAGTAGGACACCATCGTTCACAGACTCTGTCCTTCCAGCGTTGCCAATCCCATACACTCTGATTCCGGTGTTTAGAAAGCTAGGGTTGAATTACACGTGATAATGGAAGTCTGGACTTGCTCCTGTCATCTGGTGAGGCAGCCTAATGGTTAAGAAGACTGCTCGTCATAAGCAAGAAATACAGTTTAGATTCCCAGTATGGAACAACTTAAAAATTTAGTCAATGCTCACCAGATATGGAAGCGCTGGAAAAAGTCATTTAAAGAAAAATATGCAAAAAATTCACATGATCTGTGAACACACACCCAAAATATGCCATTCTTTATTCTGCTGCTACAAATTATTTCGTTTGTCTTCTCCTGCTTGCCATTACCTAATCTTTTCTGTTTCAGGACAACCACAGGTTTTATTTATTCATATAAAATCAAAATTTTGACGATTTTCAATCCTTTGGGAACCTATTTCACACCCATTACCTAAAGGATTGATATGGAAGATAGAAAACCTTCAGTGAAACACAATAGATTTTCTGTCTTTGGAAAAGCATTTTCTTTTATAGCACCTTTACCGTATAACTGCAGTGAGTGAAAAACTTCCATTATGAACTGAATTTGTGCTGAAGCGCCAAATAAACTGGTGTAGAAATGAGTATTCAAATACAGAGGTATGTACACAAGCGGAATGCGGCACTATATAAGACAAGTGTCTGACATAGTTGTCAAATCGCTTACTGCTGCTACAATGGGAGGTTATCAAGATTTAAATGAGGTTGAACATGCTGTTGTAGTCGGCTCACGAGCGATGGGACACAGCATCTCCAAGGTAGCGATGAAGTGGGGACTTTCCCGTACGACCATTTTACGAGTGTACCGTGAATATCAGGAATTCGGTAAAACATCAAATCTCCGACATCGCTACGGCCAGAAAAAGATCCCGCAAGAACGAGACCGACGACGGCTGAAGAGAATCGTTCACCGTGGCAGAAGTGCAAACTACTTCAGATTTCAGTGCTGGGCCATCAACCAGTGTCAGCAAGCGAACCATTCATCGAAGCATCAGCGATATGGGCTTTCGGCCCGAAGGCCCACTCCTGTACCCTTGATGACTGCATGACACAAAGTTTTGTGCCTCGCTTGGGCCTGGTAACACCGACATTACACTGTTTAAGACTGGAAACATGTTGCCTGATCGGACGAGTATCGGTATAGAGACAAACCTCATGAATCCATGTACCCTGCACGTCAGCAGTGGACTGATCAAGCTGTTGGAGGCTCTTTTGTAATGGTGTGGGGCGTGAGCAGTTGGAGTGATATGTGACACCTGATACTACTAGATATTACTCTGGCAGCTGACACATGCGTAAGCATCTTGTCTGATCACCTGCATCCATGCCTGTCCACTGTGCATTCCGACGGACTTGGGCAATTCCAGCAGGACAATGCGACACCCCACACGTCCAGAATTGCTACAGAGTTTCTCCAGGAACACTCTTCCAAGTTTAAACATTTCCGCTGGCCACAAAACTCTCCAGACATGGACATTATTGAGCATATCTGGGATGGCTTGCCACGTCCTGTTCAGAAAAGGTCTCAACCCTGCAGGACTGATGGTGTTGGTTCCCTCCAGCAGGATTTCAGACATTTGTCGAGTCCATGCCACGTCATGTTGCGCCACTTTTGCGTGCTTGCGGGGGCCCTACACGATATTAGGCAGGTGTGCCAGTTTCTTTGACTTTTCAGTATAATTCACACTGTGAACCAGGAGGAGGAGGTGGTGGAGGAGGAGGCAGTATAAGTGTTTATTCGAACATCAATGTTTATAAATGGAATAACTTTTCATGACAACTAGAACCTCTGCTTTATCAAAATGTGCATTGAGATGACATTCGCTTTTGATCCACAATACTTGATTAACGCTTCTGTAAGTGCTACTGTGAATGTGCAGTGGTAGAACTCACCCCATGGAAGAGACTGCGTCGGCTTCTGGTGGAGGAGTGTGGCAGGCAGCCGTGGTCGGTGTAGGTGTGGCAGGTCTGAAACAAACACGGCCAATGGCAGTAGTAAGTCTGACAATGTTAGAGAGGTATCAGTGAGCTATTGATTTCACACACACAAACACACAGCTTCTCCCAAGTCTCCTGTAGCGATAGTTTACTATACCAAAAAACGATTTATACAAAATAAAGCAGAACTCAATCTACAAAAGAGCCAACAATTATGCTAGAGTGATAACGATAGAACAGCAGATTAAATAGCATAATACCGTCATCATGCGACGGTGTTTGTAGCTCGTGAGTTAGGGACTGAGCTGTAGAAACACCATTGCGAAGTAGGGGCAGCAGCTGTTGCAGAGAGTGGGGAAGGAAATACAGAGAAAGAAAGCACACAGAATTTGTAAAAGTTCGAGAGATGGCACCACCGGCGCGTATCGAGGTCATGTTAAGTTAGTAGCATCTTTGGAAACATCGACCACGAAGCTTCAGCCATATTTGTCTATATGTTTGGCATTCTTGTGAATCTTCTTTAAGTCGAGTAATTGTCAAAAAATGGACAAAAAAGAAATTCGAGTGGTGATTAAACATTACTTTATGAAAGGCAAAACGCCTCAGGAGACTAAAGAGAAGCTTGATGAACATTGCGCTGACTCTGCACCTTCGATTAGAACAGTTTGTAAATGGTTTCAAAATTTTCGAAGTGGCCATAGGACCACAAGTGATGCTGAATGTTCTGGACGCCCTGTGGAGGTTATGACTCCAGAAATCTATGATAAAATCCATGATATGGTGATGGATGACAGAACAGTTAAGGTGAGTGAGATTGCTAATGGTGTGGGCATCTCGAATGAACGGGTACATAATATTTTACATAAACATTTGGACATGAGAAAGCTATCCGCAAGATGGGTTCCGCTATTGCTCACGCTTGACAAAAAACGGAATCGTGTGAAGTGTTGCAAGGATGATTTGTAGCTGTTCAGGAAGAATCTGCAGGACTTAAGCGTCGCTTCGTCACTGTGGATGAAACATGGATACATTGCTGCACTCCTGAGACCAAACAACAATCTGAACAATGGGTTACCAAGGGATCATCTGCACCAAAAAAGGCGAAAACCATTCGTTCGGCCGGAAAGGTTATGGAGACTGTCTTTTAGGATTCGAACGGGATAATGCTTATAGACTATCTGAAAAAGGGTAAAACTATTACAGGTGCATATTATTCATCGTTATTGGACTGTTTGACAACCGAGCTGCAAGAAAAATGCCGGCAATTGGACCACAAAAAAAACTTTTTCCATCACGACAATGCACTAGCACACATCTCAGAAGTTGTGGTCACGAAATTATTGGAAATAGGATTCCAAGTCTTTCACATTCCCCCTATTCTCCAGACTTGGCTCGCACTACTACTTGTTCCCCAATTTGAAGAAATAGCTGGCTGGACAAAGATTTTATTCAAACGAGGAGGTGACTGCAGCAACTAATAGCTATCTTACAGACTTGGACAATTCCTATTATTCGGAATGGATCAACAAATTAGAACAGCGTTGGACGAAGTGTATAAGCCTAAAAGGAGACTATGTCGAAAAATAAAACGGTTTACCCCAAACACGTAAATAGTTTTTCGTTTTCCATGGACTTTTCTATATATCTCACAGAAATTGAAACTTTACCCAGTAAATAAATTTGCTTCACACTGGCAATGGGCCTTTCACTGAACAGGCGAATGTTGAGTATTACCCGACTGATGGTGTGAGAGAAACCAGTAAAGCTAGCAGAGACAATATGCAAGTACATTTATACCCGACTTTTGATGTTGTGACTCCAGTGAAATTACAAATTACGTTTAATTGTTGTACGCATTCTAATTGTTATGTATCAGACTGTGATCACGAAATTTCCTGAAGAGTGAAGTAGTCCGCATGGATGAAAATAATGACAATGAGTTTACATAACGCAGTGGGCATTTCCGTAAAGGCTGACTCTACGCAGAAAGCTGTGCAAGTCAGCTTCATCATTTTCCAGAGAGAATAAATTGGCCAATTTGTGGATGCTAAGTGGTAACCACTGAAGAGTGCTCGCGTTGGTGCGTGATTATCTTATACATATTATACTTGCGATAGTTTTTGAGTATGTATAATTTAGTCTGTTTGTTGCTGCTTCACGCTGAAACAGCTGGACGGATTTGGAAGAAACTTGGTATGGAGATAATTAACACATAGACGACCTTGTATACATATGTACCTATCAGAGAGGTTGGTGTAAGGGTGAAATACAGTGTGTCCCACGACGCGAGAGTGTCCATACTGTATTCATACAATATATCAGACCAAGAGCAATTAGTGACCTGTATCAAACTTTTTAATTACTATCAAACACTTAATAAACTTTCTCTCGCTGTTGATCCCTAAAAAAATTATAAAAGGAAGGAAGTTTATCATTCGCAACGTTTTCGCTTCTCATGCAACAAAACTGGCTTTTTAATTTATTATTTCAGTACTACCGACTTAATTCGCTACACATTTAGTTGACAGCGATCACATATTCAACTGAATTGATCAGCAAAATTATAGCATTGTACGACACACAGTTCAGGACTTGTGACACCATAAACACTGATATTTGTGAAAAACGGCCACATCATGCAGGGCGTTCTATTTTATTACTTCTTTACTGTGAACTTTGTTCACAACACATTTCACAGACGGCAGCCACATAAACCACAGGTTGTAATAGCAAAACTGTATCATTTTACGAGATATCGTTCAGGAGGCATGGCGTCAAATACTATGACGCGTAAGAAGCTGCCATGTAATACATGAAGTTTTAATTTATTAGTTCTTTTCTGTTGACTCTATTCACTACACATCTTGTAGGCAGTAGCTACAAGTATCACTGAGTGTATCTGCCAATTTATGTCAGTGTACGGTACTTACTTCAGGAGGTAAGACATCATAAACATTGAGCTGCCTGAAAATGAAACTGCACATCTAAACTGGCTAGACACGAGGGTCAAATTTGAAAATCTTTGGTAAGGTCTTATGGGATCACACTGCAGAGGTCATCGGTCCCTTAGCCTACACACGACTTAATCTTAAACTAACTTACACTATGGACAATGTACTGTTTCTCCTGGGTGTTCTAGGGTTTAAAAAAAATGTAAACTAAACATCACGATAAATTTTATAAAAAACCGACAAGATACGCCAAGGAAGAAGAGATAGAACTACAATGGACGTGTTATTCCATGGACTCTTGCGCTTCTATGCATGAACTATCCTTCCTTTGTCAGTCGCTTGTCTTATCCGCTTGGATTCGGACCTAAGAGAGCTTGTGTAAAGCTCATCTTGCTGTACCAGCTAATATGTAAGTTGTACTTAAAACCAGAAAAAATATAATGGTTATTTTTTGAAAGAATTTGTGTATGCAGTCAATCAACTTGTAATCAGACACCTGGATTGTCCTATGTAGATACGGGCCTTAACAAAGAATTTTCGTTGTTAGGCGCCATCTTAGAAACTCTTTAACATTTTTCTTTTAGCTCATCTACGAGACGTGCCGTCGGTAAGGATAATTAACTTTCTTTCAGATCCTACGAGCCCGGCGGCCGCTGATAATAATTTAGCAATTTTACTTACAGGTGTTCTTTATATAAGGAGATAACATCCCGGGCAGAAAAGCTCTGGTCACAGGATACCAGTTCCATTATAGGATTTCATTTGTAGATGCTACTCTTGTTATCTTGTATTGGGGAATCGAGACGAAATCACAATATTAAGTTACGTACTACAGTAGTTTACATCGAACACTTGTGAAATATTCTCTGCTGCAATAGGCTTACAACTTCTCACGAGTCCGGAATAATATCTGTGGTGCATGGTAAAGAAGTGAAAGACAAGCAATTGTTGACGTTTACGTAGCTTCCCTAAGAATTGAGCTAGTTTATTAATTACTGATCAGTGTTGGACTAACTTAAAGGTTAGGTCATTTTCAGAAAAGTGTTTTCAACCGCTACTATTGAGTGATTAAGAATACGATTACATTGGCAGACTGTCGTATATTTTTTATATATCACTGTTTTTATATTTTTACATTACAACAACACACACAGCCATGCCCGAGGGAGGACTCGCACCTACGACGGGGA
Organism: Schistocerca americana; assembly: GCF_021461395.2. Classification (NCBI taxonomy): domain Eukaryota; kingdom Metazoa; phylum Arthropoda; class Insecta; order Orthoptera; family Acrididae; genus Schistocerca; species Schistocerca americana. The sequence continues at coordinate 99,354,844 of NC_060129.1, read as the reverse complement.
GTTGCATGGACCGTTACAAGGCGCCAAGACCGCATGGCTACGAGGGTGATTCAATTATTAAAGACACAAATTAGTCTGGGGAAAGAATTGTTAGTAGGGAAAGTTTGGTACTTCTATGGCTTTAAGTTCACATCACTGGGATGAGCCCTGATCAGCTGATGTATCAACATTGTTTTGTTCATAATCACAAAAATACATTTCAAGGTGGAGAGTCCGCTTGAAAATCCACATCAGCTGAACGTTCTGTTATTTGTTTATTACTTACTGAAGGCAAGAAATCCCTGAAAATATACTGTAGAATGTCTAAAGTTTACGCTGAAGGTCATATGAATCGTGCAAATTTTTACAAGTGGGTATTGCAGTCCAAAAACGGTCGTGATTCAGTGACCGACGAACACCGTTCTGGCCGACCAGTTGCCGTTTCAACTCCCTCACTTCAAAGTCGAATTGATGACATTATTCGTGCCGACCGCCGCGTGACTGTGGAAATGATAGTTGATAAGGCTCATGTTAGTACTGGTACAGTTCATAACATTATCTCTAATAAGCTGAAGTACTGCAAAGTATGTGCAAGATGGATCCCAAGGGTGGTTGACGCGTCTACACAAGGAAACGAGGTTGAGAGTGTGAACAGAGCGGAAGGAACGTTATGAAAGAGAAAGTGAGCACTTCCTCAACAAAATTTTAACTTGTGATGAAACTTGGGTTCACTGTTATGAGCCAGAATCAAGAAGACCAAAGCACAGAGTGGAAGTACACCAACTCACCTGTCAAGAAATAATTCAAAACCCAAGCATCTGCAGGAAAAGTCATGTTGACTGGTGTTTTAGGGTGGTCAAGGTCTAGTTTTTTTGTGATTATCTCGAAGAGTACCTTACAATGAACATCCAACAGGCCTACTACTGGGATTGCTTTTAAACAAGGTTAAGGGACATCGAGGATCTTCGAGGAGAGGTGTGATTCTCCAGCAAAAAATTTCACGTCCTCGTATTGCTCAACTAAATGGGCTTGAAAGTACTGCCTCATACCCCTTACAGTCCTAATTTAGCACCTAGTGATTTACATTTGTTTAGTGCACTGAAGGAGGCATTACGTGGGATGAGGTTCTGGTACAACAAGGACGTGGAAAAGTTTGTGAGAAATTGATTCAAACATCAAGATAAAGAGTTCTTTGCAGCCACAATAAAAAAGCTTGTTGTCTGTTGGAACAAGTTCATAAATGTTCAAGGGGGTTATGTTGAAAAGAAGAAAAAATATTGTTATGTAAATATAAACCTACACTCCTGGAAATGGAAAAAAGAACACAATGACACCGGTGTGTCAGACCCACCATACTTGCTCCGGACACTGCGAGAGGGCTGTACAAGCAATGATCACACGCACGGCACAGCGGACACACCAGGAACCGCGGTGTTGGCCGTCGAATGGCGCTAGCTGCGCAGCATTTGTGCACCGCCGCCGTCAGTGTCAGCCAGTTTGCCGTGGCATACGGAGCTCCATCGCAGTCTTTAACACTGGTAGCATGCCGCGACGGCGTGGACGTGAACCGTATGTGCAGTTGACGGGCTTTGAGCGAGGGCGTATAGTGGGCATGCGGGAGGCCGGGTGGACGTACCGCCGAATTGCTCAACACGTGGGGCGTGAGGTCTCCACAGTACATCGATGTTGTCGCCAGTGGTCGGCGGAAGGTGCACGTGCCCGTCGACCTGGGACCGGACCGCAGCGACGCACGGATGCACGCCAAGACCGTAGGATCCTACACAGTGCCGTAGGGGACCGCACCGCCACTTCCCAGCAAATTAGGGACACTGTTGCTCCTGGGGTATCGGCGAGGACCATTCGCAACCGTCTCCATGAAGCTGGGCTACGGTCCCGCACACCGTTAGGCCGTCTTCCGCTCACGCCCCAACATCGTGCAGCCCGCCTCCAGTGGTGTCGCGACAGGCGTGAATGGAGGGACGAATGGAGACGTGTCGTCTTCAGCGATGAGAGTCGCTTCTGCCTGGGTGCCAATGATGGTCGTATGCGTGTTTGGCGCCGTGCAGGTGAGCGCCACAATCAGGACTGCATACGACCGAGGCACACAGGGCCAACACCCGGCATCATGGTGTGGGGAGCGATCTCCTACACTGGCCGTACACCACTGGTGATCGTCGAGGGGACACTGAATAGTGCACGGTACATCCAAACCGTCATCGAACCCATCGTTCTACCATTCCTAGACCGGCAAGGGAACTTGCTGTTCCAACAGGACAATGCACGTCCGCATGTATCCCGTGCCACCCAACGTGCTCTAGAAGGTGTAAGTCAACTATCCTGGCCAGCAAGATCTCCGGATCTGTCCCCCATTGAGCATGTTTGGGACTGGATGAAGCGTCGTCTCACGCGGTCTGCACGTCCAGCACGAACGCTGGTCCAACTGAGGCGCCAGGTGGAAATGGCATGGCAAGCCGTTCCACAGGACTACATCCAGCATCCCTACGATCGTCTCCATGGGAGAATAGCAGCCTGCATTGCTGCGAAAGGTGGATATACACTGTACTAGTGCCGACATTGTGCATGCTCTGTTGCCCGTGTCTATGTGCCTGTAGTTCTGTCAGTGTGATCATGTGATGTATCTGACCCCAGGAATGTGTCAATAAAGTTTCCCCTTCCTGGGACAATGAATTCACGGTGTTCTTATTTCAATTTCCAGGAGTGTATTTTCTCCAGATCAATTAGTCTCTTCAAATACTGAATGACATCCATGAACAGATGCGTCAACCTGGTTCCCAGAACTTTGGAAGTTAGGCGTTGACTATGGATATTGTATCACAGACACAGTCCCTTGGACTGTTCAGAGATGTCACTGAACCCCCCCCCCCCACCCCCTCCCTCCCCCAAAGATGTAAACAACCATACATGAGCATCGCCTATTTAGACGGAGGGGGTGCGGCAGCCGATCAGTTCCAGTCATTCCATCGGGAAGGAGGTACACGGCAACCATGCCTAGACGGTCAATACCGTGGTTCAATTGCGTACACATTCTTACTTTTCGGCAGGAAGGGCTCTCAACAAGGAAGTGTCCAAGCGTCATGGAGTGAACCAAACCGATGTTTTTCAGAAATGGAGGAGATAAAGAGAGACCGGAACTGTCAGTGACATGTCTCGGTCAGTCCACCCAAGGGCTACAACTACAGTGGATTTCGGAACGTTATTTACTGAGGCATGATGCGGTACATTTGTGGCTTTCGATACACACCGAGACAGTTACAATCTTTACGATGCTAAGCACGTCGCAGACAGTTTTTTAATTACTTATTCTCTCTTCTGGCACATTTTAAAATTCACTATTAGGGCGTCCAAAAACCGTTTCTGAGAAGTAAACAAATGAGTTGCCAGCGATATGAGATCTGTCAGCTCTTCCCTCCATTTCAAAATTTTGTGTGTTCTTTCCTGATGTCGCGCTGGGCCACTAGTGGCTCGCACTGCAAGAATCTCTAGCGATACGTTTTGTGATGGAGCATATGCACAGACAGTTACTGCCGGTATTAACATGTTTTAGTAAATTACTGTTGTACCATGGATAACACCATGTGCGTGTGTGTGTGTGTGTGTGTGTGTGTGTGTGTGTGTGTGTGTGTGTGTGTGTGTTTGGTACTATATCAGTTGTGGCACTATATCGGTACTTCAGTTGTGAATAACATTTCCAAACTTTACTTGTGAATAACACAGATAGATTTAAAGGTAATGTGTTTGCAGTAGGATATCTTGAAAAGACAGCATGTCGCTGTTTGTAACTACCACACTGCCAGCAGTAGTAGAGATAGCAAACAGCAATGAAGAGTACTGCACATCAAGAAGCCTAAAGTGGCCTGCACAGCACACAGAGTAAGGAATGCACACTCTCTTGCCCAGGCTGCAAACATTATACGCCACTGAGTCTTCCAATAAAATTTTTCGGCGCTGTTGACTGAATTGTCAATATACAATATTGTTCGAGGTTTCGGCCACAATTGCAAGTGGCCTTCCTCAGGGCTGCCCTGACAGTGACGACACGTCGCTCTTAAGGGAACAAATCCGACCGATGTAAAGGTAATACCCGGAGTACCACAGGGAAGTGTGATAGGACCGTTTACAATATACACTATGTGATCAAAAGTATCCAGACACCTGGCTGAAAATGACTTACAAATTCGTGGCGCCCTCCGTCGGTAATGCTGGAATTCAGTATGGTGTTGGCCTAACCTTAGCCTTGATCACAGCTTCCACACTAGCAGGCATAAGTTCAATCAGGTGCTGGAAGGTTTCTTGGGGAATGGCACCCCATTGTTCATGGAGTGATGCACTGAGGAGGGGTGTCGATGTCGGTCAGTGAGGCCTGGCATGAAGTCGGAGTTCCAAAACATCCCAAAGGGGTTCTATAGGATTCAGGTCAGGACTCTGTGCAGGCCAGCCCATTACAGGGATGTTATTGTCGTGTAACCAGTCCACTAGAGGCCTTGCATTATGAACAGGTGCTCGATCATATTGAAAGATGCAACCGCCATCCCACAATTGCTCTTCAACAATGGGAAGCACGAAGGCTCTTAAAACATCAATGTAGGGTATGCTGTGATTGTGCCACGCAAAACAACTAGCTGTGCAAGTCCCCTCCATGAAAAACACGACCACACCACAACACCACCACGTCGGAATTTTACTTTTGGCACTACACATGCTGGAAGATGACGTTGACCAGGCAGTCGCCCTACACACACCCTGCAATCGGATCGCCACACTGTGTACCGTGATTCTTCACTCCACACAACGTTTTTCCACGGTTCAATCGTCGAATGTTTATGCTCCTTACACCAAGGGATGCGCCGTTCGGCATTTAGAGGCGTGATGTGTGGCTTATGAGCAGCCGCTCAACCATGAAATCCAAGTTTTCTCACCTCCCACCTAAATGTCACAGTACTTGCAGTGGATCCTGATGCAGTTTGGAATTCCTGTGTGATGGTCTGGATAGTTGTCTGCCTATTAGGCATTATGACCCTCTTCAACTGTCGGCGTTCTCTGTCAGTCAACAGACGTGGTCGGCCTGTACGCTTTTGTGCTCTACGTGTCCTGTCACGTTTCCACTTCAATATCACAGTGGAAACAGTGGACCGAGGGATGTTTCGGAGTGTGGAAATGTCACGTACAGACGTATGACACAAGTGACACACCATCGCCTGATTGCATTCGAAGTTTTGAGTTCTGCGGAGCCGGGTGGGATCAGCCGAGCGGCCTAGGGCGCTGCAGTCAAGGACTGTGCGGCTGGTCCTGGCGAAGGTTAGAGTCGTCCCTCGGGCATGGGTGTGTGTGTGTGTGTGTTTGTCCTTGGGATAATTTAGGTTAAGTAGTGTGTAAGCTTAGGGACTGATGACCTTGTCAGCTAAGTCTCATAAGATTTCACACACAGTTCTGCGGAGCGCCCCATTCTGCTCTCTCACAGTATCTGAGGTCGTTGATATGTAGTAGCTGGCAGTGGGTGGCAGCACGAAGCACATAATATGAAAAACGTATGTTTTTTGGGATGTCCAGATACTTTTGATTACATAGTGTCATTAAATTTAGATACTGAATAAAGCTGTTATGTTGATACTATTGACAGCTATCAGCAAGGCCATTGATATTGATTATTTTGGAGCAGAAACACATGTAAGGGAACACTGTAGACATTATATGCTTGGCATCACACACACACATACACACACACACACACACACACATTATTAAGAGACACTGGCAGCTGGCATGTCTAGTGCTTACCTGGTACTGTGTGGTGGCTGTGCAAGCAGACGACTCACTTCGAGCACGTCTTTGGGCTGATTCACCACTGCGTCTGCCCAGCCCTGCGTCGCCATCACCAGGTAGTCGTGGGCCCTTATGAAGGCGACTGCGGTCGCAGCCAGATCGGGGCATGAGTGCCTCACCGCCAGCACTGCGGTGGCCGCTGCCGTCTCCACATCTAGCTGCGCTGCCACGTGCCGCTCACAGTCAGCTTTCAGGTCCGGCAATCCGTATTTGTCAGCGGCGGCCAGCATTTGGGCGGCCATGCCTGGCAGCTGGGGGGCCTGCCGGGTATAGAGGTAGGCCAGCAGCTGGCGCAGAATGGGGCCCTCCACGTCAGGGATGGCCACCTGGCCGCTGCTGGCCTCCAGCGTGTCGTGGCCAAACATGGCGGCGAAGACGGGGCTCCTCGCTGTGAGGACGGCCCTGTGAGCCACCAGCCGCGTGCCGCCCGCCACCAAAGTGACTATGGCACCATCGCCCGCGTCCAGCAGGGCACCCAGGTCCACGGCCACTGTCTCCTTAATGTCCTTAACTGCTTCCATTGTGGATGATTCTGAAACACAGTATCACTGGCCAGCCCTTTCCGTTACACACCACCCTCTCTACATCTACATGAGCCACACGCATATCTGTACAAAGCAGAAGTTGGTAAATACTCTCTCTTACACATCAACTGCAACAATATATCACGTCTCTGGCAAAATGATGAGTAACTGTAAATCTGCAGGGTCACTCACTAACGATTGCCACCTACAATAATTGCGACAGTATGACAGGAGCTGAAAAGTTTGAGGGTCAAAAGCTGCATGGGATGACAGGGGTCTTTTTCTGCTAGATGGGATCGTGTCAGTGATTTGATGGTCAACAATGTTTTTTGAAGCAGGATGCTATAGTTTGGTACTTATTTTCTGATACCAGATATCGAGATCAATGATTTGTAACAGTAAGGTCTTTGAATGTCAACAAAGCTGAAAAAGGTGGCATTTACAGAAAGTGTTCGAAGTGATGACCAGTGGTATCAATACAGATCTTCTTAATTGAGTGGTATTCCTTATCACATTAGCACTTACTGAAGCACGTGCTCTGACAATTCTCTCTCGGATATTGTGAAAATAGTAAATATTCGCCGACTATGGTGTATCCATCTAACGTGCCATTGACATGTAAACATTTCGACTGTTTCGCAATACAATACTAATAGAAACGGTAAGACTAGTACCGCCGAATCAAGCGAATGTGAATGATGTATTCCTCTGAAGAACAAGTCGATATGCTTCTCATTTACGGACAATGCCATCGAAATTCAGTGACAGCTAGAGACTTATAAGCTGAAAGATATCCTGAAGGTATTCACTCTACACGTTATACATTTAAATATGTGTATGATAAATTGAGAACTGCATCTTTAATGCGTCGGAAACACATCCGACAGAGGAAAGTTACTAACGAGGAAACGGAAATAGGCACTCTTGCCACTGTGGTTCGAGATCCTTGTGTTACCTCGTGTCAAATCGCGAGAGTATCTGCCATGAGACAGAGTAGTGTTGCTCGTGTTCTGCAGTTCCATAAATATTATCCTTACCATATCAGTCTCCGCCAAGATTTATCTGGTACAGGTCGTATGCGTTGCACTGAATTCTGGCGATGGGCTCAACTTCAGATTAAGAGGGATGATACATTTATTAATTTCATTTTATTTACTGACGAGGCTACATTCATGAACTACGGAAATGTTAATTTGCATAATATGCATTACTGGGCAACTGAAAATCCACGTTGGCTGTGGCAAGTTGTACACCAAAAACCATGCTCATTGAATGTATGGTGTGGGCTTCTGGATGGCAGAATTATAGGCCCCTATTTGATCGAAGATAATCATAATGGTAGGAAGTACACCACATTCCTGCAAGAAACATTAGGTCTGTTGTTGGAAGAAATAGCTTTAGGAATAACGAACAGAAGGTGAAAGCAACACGATGGGTGTCCAGCACAATTTTCGCTGATGGCTAGAAATGCGGTGCAGAGACATCTCCCCAATCGTTGGATTGGACGCATTCGTTCGCCAGACTTGACGCCTCTGGATTTTTTCTTGTGAGGATTCCTAAAAAACACTGTGTATAAAGAAATATTCCAACTACACATGAAGATATGCAAGAGAGAATTGTCAGAGCATGTGCTTCGATAAGTGCTGAAGTGATAAGGAATACCACTCACTCTGTCATAAGAAGATTGCAGCACTTCGTTGATACCAATGGTCATCACTGCGAACAGCTTCTGTAAATGGACGTTCATGCTACCTTTGTGACCTTCGTTGACCTTCAAAGACCTTACTGTTAAACATCATTAGATTCGTTTCGATAGCTGCTATCAGAAAATAAGTACCAAACTGTAGCATCGCACTTAAAAAAAAAAAAAAAAACGAAGTTGAGCTTCATATGTCTGAAGCGACCCCACCAAGCAACAAAAAACCGACGTCATATTATGACCCCTGTTGTCCCATGCAACTTTTGTCACACAAAGTTATCCGTTCCTAACATACCTTTGGAGTTGTTCTTGGTGGCAATAGTTACCGACACATCCTGTACCGGTTAAAGAAATTCCTCTTTGTTTCAATGTATTTCGTCTGAACAAGCCCTGGAACGGCTCCAGATCTCATTTCCTTAATCCCTTTCTACAGTTACAGACAAGAAAACTTTCGAAGTCGAGATCTAGCACAATACTGACAAGGCGAGGAAGAACTACACTAGGACTTTATTCAACTAGTTATCCTCCTGATTTCTCCAGTTATTTAAAAAAATAACGATGTCCCAACACTGAAATCTGTATTACTCTGGTCTTAAGCGCTAGTCCTGCATGTAACCATGCAACAGTTAGTTGACGCTGGGGATCAACGATGTGCTAGTAAAGGCTAGGGTGCATTTGTGGTAAACTTTATGTTGGCGTAGCATACATAACCAGACCGCAGCATATTCTCAATACTCCTGTCACAAGATGACACCAGAACCATACAAAGGGCGGTATACATGATACAGTCATAGAGAAGGTGTCCCGCCCTTTACTAACATATGTGATATTGCTCTTTAATTGTTGTCGAACCACCACAAAGTGACAGCTGGTAGTCGTAATGAGATAATTCCTATTGCTACAAGTCCTGAGTTACAACGTCAAACTCTGACTGAAGAAAATCTCAGTTGGAGCTGATACTCAGTATCTTTAATCACTGCATTAGAAGCGTGGGGGTATCCTTTAAATGGGAATTTGAATCACATTTCATTTGTTGCAATTACAGGTATGAAACCATACGACTCGTTGGTGCATTAATTTTAAAACTGGAATTTGAACTTGCCCTGAAAAACCTGAGGAAAAACAGAGACTTGGTAATAGACAATATTACTGACAAATTCATAAAAGCAGGAGGAACGGAAATCCGGTTATCTACTAATGTGCAACTTACACTGTCCAGTCAGAGTAGCGTGACCACCTACCGAAAGCGTCAATAACTAGCTTTGGCACTGCAGACCACTGCGAGACATGCAGGAAGGGAATCAGCAAGGTTCTGGAAGGTGTCAACGTCCTGGAAGGTATCAGCGTCCTGGAAGGTATCAACGTCCTGGAAGGTATCAACGTCCTGGAAGGTAATAACATCCTGGAAGGTATCAACGTCAAGATCGAGATGGCCCCACGGCTTCTCGATTGAGTTTAAATCCAGGGAGTTTCGTGACCAGGGGAGTAAGAAACTCATCCTGTTACGAGCAAACTGTGTGATGCGTTGCGTTGATCTGCCAATAAAAGCTATTGTGCCGAGAACAAGATACTGCATGTAGGGGTGGACAAGGTCCCAAAGGGTAGACACATACTTGTGTTGATCTATTGTTCCTTCCAGAACGACAAGATCGTTCAGTTCACGGATTGCCTTGAAAACATTCCTCGTGACCACAACGCCCACTACTCTGGCCCGGACCTTCCTGACAAGTGTTACAGGGTGTTTGATTGCAGACGTTTCAACCTGTTCGAGGATATAAAGTAATTCACCTCAAAATGCCACCTGTCGCTACTCAGTGGGCGTTCAGTTGCAGTATTGGCGTCCAGATTCCAGCCTTCGTCGCCGATGAACAGCAGTGAACCAGGTACCTGCTGCGGAGGCCCGTACCCAGCAGCGTTCGCTGAACGGTCTATGAGGAGACACTGTTGGTAGCCCCTTGGTTCTCATGAGAAGTCAGTTGCTCAACAGTCACATGTGTATTCGTCCATACACATCTCTGCTACCATCACGTATCCCTATCATCTAGATCCCTTGGTGCACTACAGTTGCCTTGGCGTCTCTTTTGGATAGAGCCATTCCGCCACGCACAATACACTTTAACCTAGACGGCCGTTTCGGATATACTTCCACCCTTGGCCTGAAAGCGAGTGATCATGCCCTTTTGGACGACAGCTACATCACTTTTTCCTCATTATATCAGCAACGACTGTTGTTTTCCTCGCCTTCTACACACTCCCTATAAACCCTCCACAACTAACGCTGCTGCCAGCCTTCTGTGTGTGTTCACTGTATACTGTACACTGTACACTATGTTATCAGAAGTATCCAGACACTCATACAAACATACGTTGTCATATTAGGTGCATTGTGCGGCCACATTCTGCCAAGGCACCTTGAGAGAACGGAATAGGGCGCTCCGCAGAGCTCATGGATTTCAAACGTTGTCAGGCAATTGGGTGTCACTTGTGTCATACGTCTCATAAACACCACCGACAGTTGAAGAGGGTCGTAATGTGTAATAGGCAGACATCTATCCAGACCATCACACGAGAATTCTAAACTGCATCACGGTCCATTGCAAGTACTATGACAGTTAGGCAGGAGGTAAGAACTTATATCATCGTCGAGCGGCTGTTCATAATCCACATATCGCGCCAGTATATGCCAAATGACACCTCGCTTGGTTAAGGAGCGTGAACATTGGACGATTGAACAGTGGAAAAACGTTGTGTGGACCGACGAACCACGGTACACAATATGGCGATCCGATGGCATGGTGTGGGTATGACGAACGCCCAGTGAATGCCATCGGCCAGCGTGTGTAATGTCAGCAGTAAAATTCGGCAGTGGTGATGTTATGGTGTGGTTGTGCTTTCCATCGAGGGGGCTTGTACCCCTTGTTGTTTTGCGTGGCACTATCACAGTACAGGCCTACAATAATGTTTCAAACACCTTCTTGCTTCCCACTGTTTAAGAGCAATTCAGGGACGGGTGATTGCATCTTTCAACACAATCGAGCACCTATTCATAACACACGGCTTTTGACAGAGTGGTTACACTATAACAACATCCCTGTAATGGACATGCCTGCACAGCGTCCTGACCTGGATCCTATAGAACACCTTTGGGATGTTTTGGAACGCCGACTTTGTGCCAGGCCTCACCGACCGACATCGACACCCCTCCTCCGTGAAGCACTCCGTGAAGAATGGGCAGCCACTCCCCAAGGAACCTTCGAGAACCTGATTGAACGTATGCCTGCAAGAGTGGCACCTGTCATCAAGGTTAAAGGTGGGCTAACACCATACTGAATTCCAGCACTACCGATGGAGGGCGCCACGAACTTGTAAGTAATTTTCAGCCAGCAGTCCGGATACATTTGATCACATAGTGTTGGTGGTGGTCACATTACACGGTCCAACGGACAATTGACCATGAATTTGGACAGAAAATTTACAATGCCCAGCGATAAAAAAGACTTTTTCAAAATGCAAATTTAAGAAATGCGTAGCCTAGTTGTGAGTGTATCATAAAGTAATAATCACCATGATCTTCAAACAATTAATGCCAGGTTCTTAGAATGTTGGTTCTAAAATTAGTTACAGAGCAAAGAATGGAAAGGAATATAGCTTTTGTAGGTGTACCACATATATAGGATGTGTTTAGTATGTCTAATGACAAACTGAAGTTTGAGGTAGTCAAGAAACTCGGAATATACTACAGAGGCTGGTACCGTATTTGGAAGCTCTATAAAACCGAGAGAAATGTTACTGTTAGGTGCTCCACACAGGTTAAGAGATATACTTGGAAAAGAGTCTGGCAAGAACGGGCAGTACCAGAAATTGTTTTTTATCTATACAAACGAGGTTTACTTAAAAAGTGAGAGAATAGAGTTACGTGAGATAATATAAGTGAAACGAATGGATACACTGATCACACAGCGCGTTTTACCTGATCCTTCATTCATGTTTTTTAAAACTGGGCAAGTTATGGGGAAAGAGTAAAATATACACAAAATTGAGACTACATGAAAAGTTATGGTTAGTGACATAAGACAAAAACCAATGTTGGAGTACATGTATGTGAGCAGCTGGTGCATGACGTTGACTCACTCACTTAGGAAACAAGATGGTTGGAGGTGGGAGAAGCAAAGAAGAAATATGCAGCAGAACTGCCCAAGAAAAAGTTGCAGTACTGACAAGGGGAGTTCCCCTCTCAGTTAGATCGAGGTTTTGAAACCGTCTGTATGGTGATATAGGTTAAGATCCCAGGTATCACACTCTCCAGTTATTTATCCTGGTGGGCCGCCATTTGTAAATAATTGGTGAAAAAATATTAGAATCTTGCATGACTCAATAGCTTTAAAAATGCACTATCCCATTGAATGATTGTGTGATGTAATGGATATTTCTTTAGAAGTCTGACTACCCTCTGTTATAAAAAAGAAATTGAGTAAAGGAATCAATTACGAACGAGTGTTAAGTTACACTCATCCATACCAAAAGAAACTGACAATTACGAACAAAATGAAAAAAAAAGACAAGATAGGGGAGGTTTTTACGTGCAGAAGTTTGAGAGTTCTAATCTCGTCAGGTACTTTAATTTTTGTGTTTTTAAGTTTTTATCTAAATGATGCTGATCATTATTTTCATTCAGTTAACCGGTTTCAATGTAACTTCTTTATTTCTGTTCCTTTGTTATATCGTCTTAATCATAATATTAGCTACTTCATTTGGTCTCATTTTCCATCCTATCTTGTTTAATTTAGATTTAATTTATTTCCTTTTATCATCGTATTTTTTCTTCCATGTTATTGCATACATTAGTTTCATTGCTCATTTTGCTTGAATTTCGTTTTACTCATACTCTTTTCTTCCGTTTAAATCTTCATATGCGTTATTTTGTCCGTGGTGCAGTAGGAATTTAGGTTTCTTTTAAATGTTTGTATGATGATTACCACAAAACAATACACATCTTCTAACGAAAAATAGACTTTTGACAGCTTTTCACAATGAATGCATATAGAATATTTCATCTTTTTTGTTATAGAAGCGATATATTCGCATTTTCTAATACTTACATCTTATGGTAAATAAATATTATTATATTCACATTCACACAAATTGCGAGCGGAAAAAGAATGATGCAAAGAAAAAATGAGAACAAATGAAAAAAAATCATACAATGATTAAAATGTAGTGAAGAAAAAGAAATTAAATAATTGCATTCTCATAAATTAGTTGAATAAAAATAATGTTCAAAGATTTAAAAAGAGACAAAATTTAAAGCACCTAACGAGATTTGAACTTCAAATTTTCTACACATGAGGGCTTTACTTTATCAGTTATACCACACAAGCAGTCTAGAAGAAACGCTACTTTATTACTGCTATTAACTGTCACATTAAATTCGAAGTCTTTTTTCGTCGATTGCTTATAAACGAGGGCCTATCGAGCTGAATAGCTGCAGGGTGTGATATCAAGGATCTTTACCCATATGGTGATGTGTAGACGATTTCAGAAAGTCGATCCTCTCCTTGCAATAAAGGTGATTCTTTTCTTTGTATGCTTGTACAATCAATGGTTCCATTTAGATTTGTGGTTAGACCAACACCTTCTGTCCCTTTACGAGATATACTAATAGAGTTCCTTGGAAATATATTGAGTTGTGCTAGCATTCAGCTGTCACTTTTTCACTATTCGGTAGTGTAAGTTTTTCTGCCATACAGTCCTGTTTAAACAATGTGTGTAAGACACACTACATAACATGGCACGCAGAACTGGGTCTCTATATATCTGCATGAGGATTTTCAACAAGTTGTGCCACACTTGCTTTTCTGGATGACATTTGCGTGCAAATCAGTGTGCTACTGAAATTAAGAAAAGTCTTTTACTGAAAGAACATACAAAATTGCACCCAAGATCATGAAGCTCTGAATCTGGATAACTTTCTATTTCCTGATACTTGTCCTAAACTTACGTCAGTTCATAAGAGTGACGCTTTTTAGCTTAAGGAGAGAAGTGTTCGAATACAAAAACAGTAATACTGTGGACGCAGGTCAGGAAAGCATAAGGATGGTGGGAAACCTGGACACGGTGCCTATCGACTCCTCGCAGTACCAGTCCGGTGCCAAGATTTACCCTTTTCACGGTTTAGACTGTGTTCCTTTCACAACTACAGAACTACTAGATTCAAACTAAACTGAGACCTTATCTGGAAGACAAACTGTAAACTGACAGAGTAATATAGCGCCTTCTCAAAAAATCAAGAAACTGTAAGAGTAAAGAGGACAAGCAGTTCCTGCAGAGCCCTTACTCACCTTGGAGCCAGGAAGGAGAGACGTCGGGAAGTGATCTGTTTGGCCACACGCAGCACAGTACACGCCCCGGCAGCCACTGGATGGCATTATAGGAAGACGCGCGGCCTGTCGTACCTATCATATACCTGACGGCGGCCGGTGCGGCCGCGTGACGTCACCATTATCTTCCACACGGTCATCGCGTGACCATACTCAGGTAGCGCTTATCAGCTTAGCGCTTATCTCGAGTGCCAATTATCGGGTGTGAGAATGTCAAGTCACGAGTGCACTATGTGAGCTGGCTGATCCAATCTGTCTACGAGATAAAGTACTGGGTGAAAGTTAATAAAACCGACAAACCGCCGGGATAGATTTCTGACTGTAAATGGAGGGAGAAGGGGTCTACGAACATGTGTTCGGAAATCTACCGTTGCCACGGTAGATGGCTCTGACGGCAGTTCCTCTGACCACGCGCCGTGTGTTCCCTGTGTGTGGCAGACTGTGTGATTGGCGCAGCGTACAGTAAACAGCAGAATGCACGGTATTCTTTTCGAGAACAAGCCGAGATGGCGTTTGTGTACGGGCAAGCAGATGGAAGCGGTCGAGAGGCAGCAGGGCTTGTCGAAAGAAGTAGCCCCACAGACACCAATCGTATCGCCTTTCAGGCGGACGCAGGCGGCGGACTGTGCGTTCACCAGACTTGGAGGATCGGTTTCTACAGGACAAGTGGCCCGCCATTGTGGTGTAAGCGAAAGCACGATTATGTGTATCCTGTGTGACAGCCGTTACTATCCATGTCACCTGCAGTACCGTGGGGGCCACTCTGAACAATTTGTTGCGATGTGGTTGCGATGCAGCTCTGTACTTTGTTTCAGGACGAATCGTTGTCGCTGCACACATACCATCCATTTCTGGACACGTTTTCATAAGACGTACTTTGCTCCATTTCCGGTCAGAAATCTGGCGGTTTTGTTAACGTTCACCCTGTAGAGACATTGGACTTCAAAGAATGTGAAATGCTAGAATGCATTATCTATCTCATTGAGAGCTCGCACTGGATTGGAGCAAATATGTTATCGACCTCAGTTTAAACAACATCGAGCAGTACGTTCCTTCATTATCTGTACAATGGGTGTGGTTGTATTTCAGAAGTCTGTTGCTGAGTTCTGTTTGGATCGAGTGAATACTCTGTGAGGCGGACTCAGTAGGGTACATATTCCATAAATAATTTGTAATTCCCGAGTTAAAGTTTCACTCTGTAGCGGAGTATGCACTGGTATGAAACTTCCTGGCATATTAAAACTGCGTTCAGGACCGAGGCTCGAATTTTGGAACTTTGCGTTTCGCGGCCTAGCACTCTACCATCTGAGCTGCCCAAGCACGACTCACGACCCGTCCCCATATCTCTTGCCCGCGAGAGGAAAAGGTCCCGAGTTCGAGTCTTGGTCCTGCACACCAGGAAGTTTCAATTTGTAATTATTTTCAAACTCAGTTAAATCTTTTGGCACTGCTGGCTAATAAAGTGGCAACTCCAGGAAGGATAGCGAAACAGGAAAAGGATGAGCATGTACATAACTATAGTAAGCAGAGGATATGATAAAATTTTAAGCTGGTTTGGACTCATACGGGGTGCAACATTTAGAGCCCAGTGCTTGCACATCTGACAGTTGGGTATCGAACAAGTGCACTTGAGTGACAGATAAGGTTATGTCAGCCACCGCTGTTAGGACTATACGCTACATTCCTTCAATCTTAGCAGGTGCCGAGTGGCTGTCACAAAGCTACCACTGATGAAATGTTTTAATGGGTGTGTGATGCGGAGAAACTATTGGCTGTCCAGCAGTCAAACACCATCTGTAACAAGGTCCGTTAGGAGTGGATAGGCAGTGTTAATATTGGGTAGACCTCTATAGTAGGGCACAGCTATTAGCCTCACCACATCATAAATATACCGAATACTGTTCATAAAGCTGGCTAAGCGACTAGGTTGTGTTGTGCGCCCAGCAGCACCCCACGCCGTCACGCAGTGTGCAGGGTCTGTACAGTGATGACAAATGCGCTCTGGCAATATTTAGTCTCCTTAGCTAGCGTGTGCACAGGAAGGTCCATCCTGATACTGTATAGATAACAGAGACCCTTCCGAAAAGACGTCGTCATGCTATTCCTATGTGCTGTGCATTTATTGGCTATATAACAGTCAGTTTGCGTCCAGGAAATCAGAATAAATGGTCGCTGTGATGATGCTCCTTGATGCTGGAGACGTCGCCCCATTGCCTGTGTGATTGTTTTTCTCGCTTCAGACAAACAGATATCTTAAGTCAAAGTGCGTCAGATGGATGTACGATGCTTCATGGCCAAGGAAATAGTTATTCTTCTCGTGGACGCTCACGGCGTGAAGCAGCTGAGACTGTGCGTGGCATTGAGTACGTACATCCTGAATACATCCATTCCATATTCGTGTCACAGTTGTAGGCTCCTTCCCCACAGACTCTGTGGAGGGAGGGAGAAATGGTGGCCGCAACTATTCTGGAGGCGCCCGCTGCAGGCACAGCTCAGGACTGGCAGAGTCTGGTGTCACCCAGACATGGCCTCCACTGCAGACACTTCAGCGTTCCTGGAGGCAGCCATTTCAGGGGGCTGTGGTGGAGGGTGGGCACAGGTGTAGGATCCCTAGCTCACTGACCTTTGTAATGTGTGCAGCGACTTGCAGTTCCATGTTCCTGACGCCAGTGCCTGGTTTGGACTCTGCTTAGTACTGTTCTTATCCACCAAGGCTATTTAACTACCTCTTTTTAACCCTTAGAAAAGATTTCGCTGTCTCCACTCTACAAACACTCTTTGTCTCTCTCTCTTCCCCCCCTCCCACCCACCTCTGCCTTTTGTCACTCTCTCCCTCTCTCTCAGTGAATGATGTTGCAACGTTGAACCGATGATCGAAATAATTTGCGAGAACCTATAAAAAAGTTTTGATTGCAAATTATAAGGGCTGTTTTGAAAGAAAGGTCCGACCAGTCGCAAAATAAAAACCACAATGAAAAACCAAATTTTTTTATTCACTACAGTTAGCCACGCCTCGCGGCTACCTCTCTAAATAGTCTCTGCTCCAACTTAGACATTTGTCGCGTCGTTGTAGAAACTTTCGAGTACCATCGTCACGGAAACCAGCCGCCTGTGCTTCCCGCCAATTCTCTAAACTGTGAGCCGTGGTAAAAATTGCTTTTGGAGGGCACGCCGCAGCGCGTAGCGTGAAGCAGTCGCCATCCGTTTCTGGCGGTGGCGCCGCTGTGGCAATCGCAGCTTCGGTGTCTCCCTGTGGTGGGAAAGGGGAAAGGTTGCCGGTTCACGTGCATTAAAGGGGCGCTATGAGCTCGCCAGTCGGTGAGCTGGTCAGCCGGGTCAGTCTGGGGCAGTCAGTGTCTGTCTGTCGTCCGGAGTGACAGCATGTGTTAGGCCGCCAGTCTGCTCGAGTTTGTTCAGGCAATGGTCATTGGCGGTTGGATCGATCGGTTGGTCGGTCGCGCACTGAGACACCAGATGACTTGTCCTTCTTGAGCGTCGGAGCATGTGAGGTCGCCACGTGAGTCCAGTGGGCCGCGCCGTATAGCGAGGGGTAGTGGCTTCGCGGCCGACACGAGAGCAACAGGAGTCAACCCACGACGTCGGTCTGGCCGGTGCGAGCTGCGACGCCGTGAGACGAGAGATCGGCGTGCCTTCCTGTGTCCGTTGAAGCGGCTGGCAGCGGACTGTTCGGGAGAGCGTTTTGTGGGTGTGCGCCAGGTCTTCGCCAGACATCGCAGTTTCTTAGAAGTTAAGTGATTCGTGATATGTTGTTTCATTTACTTGTTAAATTCTACTTGTTTTCTTGGTCAGTCTCTCGTCCACAGCTTGCTCGTCTGTCTCTCGTCCGCATTTGTTAGGCAGTAAGTGTCTGTCTCTCTGTCTGTCTACCGTACGTTAATAGCTGCCTCTGTCAGATTTGTCGGATTCAGTGTTAACGAATTTATTGCTTGAAGTGTAACGGCCGTACTGCTGGTATATATTTCTATCTTACCTATCATCTTGAGAGGCAGTATATGTGTAACGTAGAGCATGTTTGGCCAACCTTGTATATTTTATGTCAGACTGCATTACATTGGTTTTTATTTAAATGGCCATTTTAGCATATAAAGTTGCCCCCTTCTACCGTAAGAGTTTTTCTTTTTAAATCAAGTTGCACCTTTGGTGGCAAGTAAATCTTTTAATGTTAGTGTTTTGTACCATTTCCATGCTTCCTACGGGGTGCATAGTTTATGTGTTTGTGTGAGTTGTTAAAATTTTTAGTTTAAAGTAATCTGGTGTGTTGCAGATTTGCACCAGCGCTGTCTTTCAAGGTTGTTGTGAGTGTCATGAGTACGGCCGTGTCAAAAGGGAGTGGCAAGGTTCTCAACCTGAAAGCTCATACAACCAAGAATTCGTTCTTCCTGCCTCTGACTTAATTGTAACTTGATATTTAGAGGCTGCTTTCTGATTATAATATTAAATCTGTTAAAAAAAGGCTTTTAGAAATAAAATTTCCATTTGTTGAAAGAAATTTGATTTGTTTTCATCAGTTACCTACTGGCAACTAGTTCCACGCTCACATAGTGTGATTAAATGTGTTAATGTTCTTGATGGATCGCTAGTAAATAAAGTAAGTTATTAAGAAAAGATTTTGAAAGTAAATTCACGGTACACACTGCTTGTGCCAAAATGTTGTCTTTGTAGCTGGCTGTTCATTTGAGCAGGGATCGGCGACGGAGGGAGCCAATTAAGGGATGTACTCCAGGTGATCAAACACTTCCCATCGAAAAGGCTGCAGGAGCGTCTTCGTTGCCCCTGCAGAATGCGGCTGAAAATTGTCTTGAAGAAAGAAACACATGGCATTTATGTTATGCAGGCTGCATAGTTTCAGGCGAAATCTCTAAACAGATCCTCATACTTGGCTGGAGACACAATTGCTTCTGCGTGACCACTCTGCGGTCTGAAGTGAAAAGAGCAACGTGAAGCGATCGACAGGCACACTACAGACACTGCCGAAAACATCTGCACGAAGTACCATCGGATTTTCACAGTGGTTTCCATTTCGTGCCTAATCCGACCTTACTTTCTTCATCTATATCTACTATCCACGACCCGCAGATCGATGCCTGGTGGATGGAGCTTTGTAGCAGTGTTGTCCAGTTCTCATCCTGTTCCACTCACGTGAAGGGAGAGAAGACATTTTGGGCACAGAGGTACACAGTCTAACCTCTCTTAAGCTAACATGATGGTCCTGTGAGAGAAACGTGATGGAGGCAGTAGAGTCACTGCACAGCCCACAATGTGTGCACTGGTTCCATAAACACAGCCGACGGGGTTTTGCTTGAGCAACGTCCCCTTCCTCCCAAACATTGTCAATACAACTTATAAACATTTGTATGAGCTACAGAAATTTGTCAGGATCATAGCTGTGCGTCCCTGAACTGTAACGTCCCCATACACTGGAGCTGTCCTCCGTAATGGGTCGCATTGCAGTGCCGTGTGTTGTGACTTGATCATATGGTCTACGCCTTCCCAGAACCCGTCCCACAAATGTAAGTTCAAATGGCTCTCAGCACGATGAGACTTAACATTTGAAGTCATCAGTTCCCTAGAACTTAGAACTACTTAAACCTAACAAACCTAAGGACGTCACACACATCCATGCCCGAGGCAGGATTCGAACCTGCGACCGTAGCGGTCGCGCGGCCGAAATTGGTAATCAGGTAACACAAGATTCTTTCCTTAATAGTAGACATTAACATTATATTGCGACATGAACTTTCGGTTATCAAACCAAGAGGAAAGTTGCGATTAGAGCTATTCTACATTTTCTTCTAGACGTCCTAAAGTTACTCATCCCTATGGACATCACGGTCTCAGAATGCAGCTCACGCTCTATGTTAACCAGTTTGTCATGTTCAGAGTATTAGTGTTGTGTCGTGCCTTCTTTGCCACAGCAGTAACAATGGTTCCCCTGAGATCACCAAATTTAAGCGCTGTCAAGCTTCGCTGGCACTCGGATGAGTGACCGTTTGCTCTCCCGAGCGCTGTTGACAAGTAGGCTGCACTCAACCCTTGTGAGGCCAGTTGAGGAGCTACTTGACTCAGAAGTAGCGGCTCTGCTCTCGAAAACTGGCAGAAGGGTGTACTGACCACATAGTCCTACATATCCTCACACAGTGACGTGTACCGGCTGAGGACAACATGGCGGTCGGTCGGCTATTTAGGTTACATAGAAAAGATAAAAAGGGCTCCAGTCTTAAAGGGTACAGGGCAAAGGAACGACGAGAATCGACCAAGCAACAGTCGGTATTGTCGTTGTAAACTGTCGTAGATGTGTTGGAAAAGTACGAGAGCTTCAAGCGCTGATAGAAAGCAGTGAGGCTGACATCATTATAGGAACAGAAAGCTGGCTAAAGCTGAGATAAATTCTGCCGAAATTTTTACAAGGACGCAAACCGTGTTCAGAAAGCATAGATTAAATAAAGTAGGTGGTGGTGTCTTAGTGTGGGTTGGTAGTATCTTATCTTGAAGTTGAAATAGTTCCTGCAAATTACTATAGGTAGATGTTATATTCAGCAGCCGTACCAAAATAATAACTGGCTCCTTCTACCGACCCCCGAATCAGATGATATAATAGCTGAACGGTTCAAAGAAAACTTTAATCTCATTGCAAATAAGTACCCCCCACTCATACAGTTATAATTGGTGGAGCCTTCAATCTACCGGAGATTTGTCGGCGAAAATACATGTTCAAAGCCGGTGGTAGACTGAAAACATCTTCCGAAATTGTACTAAATGCTCTCTCTGAGAATTACTTTGTACAATTAGTTCACACTTGACCTCTTAGCCACAAATAATCCTGATCTAATAGAGAGCGTCATGACAGATACAGGGAATAGTGAAGACAAGATCATTGTAGCGAGGCTTAAAACCATATCAACCAAAACCACTAAAAATAAACGAAAAATATATCTATTTAAAGCAGCAGATAAAAATTCGCTTGATGCCTTCCTCCATTCCTCCCAAGCTAATTATATAAGTGTAGACCAGATATGGCTCAAATTCAAAGATACAGTATCGACAGCAGTAGATAGATTCATACTGCATAAGTTAGTAGAGACAGGACTGATTCACCATGGTACACAAAACACGTCAGAACACAGTTGCAGACGCAACGAAAAAAGCATGCCTAATTCAGAAGAACACAAAACCTGCAAGACTTGTTAAGTTTCTCGGAAGCTCGAAACTTAATGCGGACGTCAATGCGAGATGCTTTTAATAGTTTCCACAATGAAACATTGTCTCAAAGTATTGTAGAAAACCCAAAGAGATTCGTAAAGTACACCAGTGGCAAAAAAACAGTTAATACCGTCACTGCGCGATAGTGATGGAAATGTTACCGATGATGGTGCCACTAAAGCAGAGTTACTAAATACAATTTTCCGTAATTCCTTCACGATAGAAGACGATGTAAATATTCCATAATTCGAAATCAGAACAGCTGTTAGCATGAGTGACATAAAAGTAGGTATCTTAGATGTTGCGAAACAACTCAAATCACTTAAGTACGGCAAGTATTCCGGTCCCGATGGTACAACAATCACGTTCCTTTCAGAGTATGCAGACACAGCAGCGCCTTTCTTATCGATCATATACAACTGCTCACTTGACGAAAAGTCTGTCCCTAAAAACTGGAAAGTAGGACAGGTCACAGCAATACTCAGTAAAGGAAATAGGATTAACCCACTGGATTACAGACCCATAGCTCTGACCTCAATTTGCAGTATGCTTTTGGAGCATATACTGTACTCTAACATTATGAATCACCTTGAAGAAAATGACTTATTCATACATAACCAACACGAATTCAGAAAATATGGTTCTTGTACAACATAGCTAGCTCTTTATTTCCATACAGTAATGAGTGCTGTCGACAAGGTATCTCAGATCGATTCCATATTCCCGGATTTCCGGAAAGCTTTTAATAGCGTTCCTCACAAGCGCCTTTTAATCAAATTGCGTGAATATGGAGTATCGTCTCAGTAGTGTGACTGGGTTCGTGATTTTTTCTCAGAAGTCACAGTTCGTAGTGATAGACAGTATTTCATCGGACATAACAGAAGTGATATCAGGCGTTCCGGAAGGTAGTGTCATAGGCCTTCTGCTGTTCCTGATTTACATAAATGATCTAGGTGATAATCTGAGCAGCCGCCTTACATTGCTTGCAGATGACGCTGTAATTTACCATCTAGTAAAACCAAACGATCAGTTGCAATTAAAAAATGATCTAGACAGAATTTCTGTACGGTGCGAAAAGTGGCAATTTGCACTAAATAAAGAAAAGTGCGAGGTCATACACATGGGTACTACAAGAAATCCGATAGATTTTGGGTATACGATATATCATGCAAATCTAAGGGCTGTCTATGCGACTAAATACTTAGGAATTACAATTACGAGCAACTTAAATTGGAAGGACCACATAGATAATATTGTGGGGAAGGCGAAGAAAAAGAGTGCGCTTTGTTGGCAGAACACTTAGAAGATGCGACAAACCCATTAATGAGACAGTCTACATTACAGTTGGCCGTCCTGTGCTGGAATATTGGGTCCTTAGCAGGTAGGACGTAGGACATCGAAAAAGCTCTAAGAAGGGCAGCTCCTTTCGTGGAATCGCGCAATATGGGTAAGTGTGTCACTGATATGATACGCGAGTTGGGGTGGCAGACACTGAAACAAGGGCGGTTTTCTATGCGGGGAGATCTATTGACGAAATTTCAATCACCGACTTTCTCTCCCGAATGCGAAAAAATTTTCTTGACGCCCACCTACATAGGGAGAAATGATCATCATAATAAAATAAGAGAAATCAGAGCTCGAACGGAAAGATTTAGGCGATGCTTTTCCCATGCACCTTTCGAGAGTGGAATGGTAGAGAAGTAGTATGAAAATGGTTCGATGAACCCTCTGCCAGGCAATTAATGTGAACTGCAGAGTAACAATGTAGATGTAGATGTACCACTGGTCCTGTTTGGATGGCATTATTCACTTTTAGTTGTATCTGCTTCTGGAACACATGAGGAAATTTTAGTATCTATCGCGTTTTCACTGTCAGTATGACATAATAGGTTGATAGTTCGAAAATTCTATTAGTTGTGTACATGGCTGACAAGATATACCACATGACTGTCTCGTAATGAACAGTCTATAACGAGCTGCAGTACGTAATAGGAAAATTTTCCTATATTTTACCGGCTCCTTATTTTTTGCGCTACAATGGAATCCGTACCTCTTGCACTGCCTGACACTTTGTGAGCTCAGTGTGAATTACGTGCTTCTTGTAGCCGCGTTGTGAGCTATGAGTTTTAGGCGCTGGGAACGTGGTGGTCTGAAGCCATCTTTGATTTTGTTATAGCCTTCACCTAACTTATAGTGTACATGGCGAAGAGAATTACTGTTATACGGGAACACAATATTCTGTCTATAGGCGAATATACACGAAAGAACATTAGTTTTCAGGCATGAATCTTTAATCTTTGCGGTTCGTTTGCAGGAAATCAGAAAAGAGACGACGTGTATAATGTACCGTTAAAGTCTCCACCACAAGAAACATGCTCGTATAATGAGCCTTAAAGTGTGTTCACAATAATCAGAGCGTCCGCCCCCTGTAGCTGAGTGGTCAGCGCGACAGACTGTCAATCATAAGGGCCCAGGTTCGATTCCCGGATGGGTCGGAGATTTTATCCGCTCAGGGACTGGGTGTTGTGTTGTCTTAATCATCATCATCATTTCACCCCCATCGACGCTCAAGTCGCCGAAGTGGCGTCAAATCGAAAGACTTGCACAAGGCGAGCGGTCTACCCGACGGGAGGCCCTCGTCACACGCCATTATTATAATTATTAGAGCAACATAATTTGCAGAAATAAAATGATGAAGTCGCCAGTGTGTTCTTATCCTAAGTCAGTAACCCAGTAATCATTTTGCATTACAATATTGCAACAGAAATGCTGCTCAAGTGAGCCGGGAGGCCCTCGTCACACACCATTATTATAATTATTAGAGCAACATAATTTGCAGAAATAAAATGATGAAGTCGCCAGTGTGTTCTTATCCTAAGTCAGTAACCCAGTAATCATTTTGCATTACAATATTGCAACAGAAATGCTGCTCGAGTGAGCTGTGTTTAACTGTACCGGTACAACTAAATAAGGCTCAGGGAGCAGATTAACGATGTCTCCTGTAATGCGTACCTAAGCCAGAAATTGAGAGTTACACTGAAAATAATTAAGAAAATACTTAAAAAGACAGCAAACGGAGATACAATTTTTTTTCGTAGTACACTGTTTTCCACCCTTCAAGACCCAGTCAAGGAGCCTGTGAGCTGACGATCAGCCCTTACAAAACACAGCTAATACATACAAAAGGTAAGAAATCTGTAAATACAGTTGCACCTGTGAAAAGGAAGTGTTTTGGAGACTCTGCGGGGAAGCCACCACATAAACTCATCCCTAAAGCAAAGGAATGATACGGCGAGAAATTTTAGAGAACTGTTATTTGACCGGCCGTGGTGGCCGTGTGGTTCTAGGCACTGCAGTCCGGAACCGTGGAACTGCAACGGTCGCAGGTTCGAATCCTGCCTCGGGCATGGATGTGTGTGATGTCCTTAGGTTAGTTAGGTTTAAGTAGTTCTAAGTTCTAGGTGACTGATGACCACAGATGTTAAGTCCCATAGTGCTCAGAGCCATTTGAACTAACCGTAATTTGACATTGACTGCCGCCAACGTACTTTGGTGGTATGGATCACGAAGATCAGGTACGAGATATTAGGGCTCATACGGAGGGGGACAGTCGTTTTGCTCTCGTCCTATTTGCGAGTGAACAGGACAGGAAATAACTAGTAGTGGTACAGGTACCCTCCGCCACGCACCGTACGGGTGCTTGCGGAGTCCCTATGTAAATGTAGATGTGTGAGGAAAAGCCAATGGAAGAAACGACTAGCTGCGTGAAATGTAGTATGGTTCGCATCTCACTTCGTCGCCACATTCGATTTCAGCACGACTGACCCGCCCCGCCCCCCCTGCATTTCTGTGAACAAGTACAGCCTACCCTGCCCCTGGACGGGACGTGGGGAGCCAGTCGCATGGCCACCACGATCACCGGATCCAAGTCGATATATTCCTGTTGGGGTATCTGAAAGACCTGGTGTACGAAGCACCTGTTACAACGCCGGAGGACCTAGTGGGCAGGATTGTTGCGGCGGAAGGATGTCTGAGTAACACCAGGCATCTTCGAGAGGGTGCGCCGTTCAATGCACCGTCGACGTCAGGCGTGTCTCGATGCATCTGGGCAAAACTTTGAGCACCTCCTATAGTGGGAGTCAGTTTGTAGCATGTGACCGAATAACTGCAACGCCATTTAGTAGCCCCGGATGGTCTTTGCGGGCCCCGGTTCGTATGGAATTACTGATCCTTGGTGTATGCTGCACGTGCCATGTAAATCTGTAGAAGTCTCTTTGAATCATCCTGTATAATGCAAAACTTTTCATATTCTAAATTTGACATTTCTAAAATTTATAGCTGTGTTATTGCAATGCTACGGCTCTAGAGTAGTATGAAGTAGTTCATTTTTTGTGGTGAACAGAATCCTTGGAATATTCCCACTGTGAAAGTTGAAGTAATACATTATTATGACTGAATAATATCTGCCGGCCGGAGGGGCCGAGCGGTTCTAGGCGCTTCAGTCTGGAACCGCGCGACCGCTACGGTCGCAGGTTCGAATCCTGCCTCGGGCATGGATGTGTGTGATGTCCTTAGGTTAGTTAGGTTTAAGTAGTTCTAAGTTCTAGGGGACTGATGACCTCAGCAGTTAAGTCCCATAGTGCTCAGAGCTAATTGAATAATATCTAGTTACTCGAATGGAAACATTTGGGCGAGTGATGTCGCTTCCGCAGTACCGGATGGTTGCAATTGAACTTTCCCAATTTAACACGTTATAACATAGAAACTAATTACCGTGCGAGTATCAAACTTGGCAGCATCAATGTCAAGGACATGGGGAAGTGAAATAATACTGAATCAATTCAACTGAAACACTTTTAATGTGCGGCTACGGTGCATCTCGGAATTACCAACTGGTACCGTTACTGCTACAAAAGGGATTCAATATGGCGCCCACCAGCGTCCAGAAGATTGTGAAAGCCCAGGATTGCATTCTGCCCAGTGGAACGAAGCATGTCTGTGGATATGCTGCCTACTCTCTTGATATGCTGCGCTTCAGATCAACATGTGTGAATGTTTGTGCGTGAATTCCTAAAAGACCAAACTGCTGAGGTCATCGGTCTCTAGTCTTTCACACTACTTAACCCAACTTAGACTAACTGATGCTAAGGACAACACACACACCCATACCCGAGGAAGGACTCGAACCTCCGAGATGTGTGAATGTTCCCCTGGTAAACCCTGTCTTTCACGTAGCCCCACAACCAGAAATCAAAGGTAGTGACATCAGGTGATCTTACCATCCAGGCATTTGGAAACGATCGGGTGATAAATCGATCGTTTCCAAATGTGTTTCGGAGAAGCAGTTGAACTTCACGAGTGATGTGTGGTGGGAACACATCTTGCATGAAAACTGAAGTGTTCAATGCATCTTTCTCCTGTAGGGCAGTTATGAGGTGCTGGCGAAGCGTATCACAGTAGTGCCGGCCAGTCACGTTGCACTTCTTTGGTCCTTGAGCGACAACCTGTTCAAAATAGAATGGGCCAGTGATGAAAGTAGCCCTGAAGCCACACCATATGGTGACACGTTAGACATAAAGAGGAAGTTCGTGCTCAGTGACTGGAGGTGAAGATCCCCACACTCGGCAACCCTGTGTGTTCAGCTCACCCATTACAGAAAAATGAGCTTCCTCAGTCCGCAGGGTGGCCCAGGGCCATCTCTCGGTGAACTTCAATCTTTGTTAGAAAGTGGACAGCAAAGTCAAGACGTCGTTATGCTTCCTGTGATGCAATATGCTACATAGATCTTGTACGGAAACCGTTTCACAACCGTTCGAAGCATCTTGCATCATGCATACTGGAAGAAGGGAATTGCACGCAGCGTTGTCGGCCATAACAACAGCGATTCCATCAACCAGCTGTGGTACAACCGGTCGTCGGCCTCTAACTGGAGCGACGCCCAGTTCTCCACTTGATTCCAACTTCTGCATCGTGCTCCACACAGCACGTGGAGGAAGAGGGCCCTTCCGTAATCCTTTCAGTCGGCGATATTCTGGAAGTGCAGCTGCTGTTGTTTTGGTAACAGAGCTTCACCAATAATGCGCTGCTCCTTTCGTCCAAGCTCCTGTTGACATATGGACAAGTGCACTGCAACTGGTCAGGTGTGTAAGACTATGAATCACAGTGACTGATCACGGCACCTGGTGGCAACAGTTGGAACTGGACGGTGGTGCTGTGACGCCTGGAAATCACGCACACCATACTCTGGACATTAATGCTACCAAGTTTTGTACATGCACGGTAATGAGTTTGAGTATTATGAGGTGTTAAACAGGGAAAGTTTAATTATAACCACCCGGTATTTTCACACTATTATCTCCCACTGTTTCAGGTACAAATTTAATTACTCCACATGGAATAAAATTTCTGTGGCTCTGCACAATTACAGCGACCGTCGTCTCTGAAAATTCTTGGAATAATCAGAGGCACAATTGTACGCTTGGGCAAGCCGTCTTGGGTGCCATGACGTACTCACTCTGCAGGTTGTGTATCAGCTTCGCTAAAATCCAGAATTTAATGTCTTGAAATACAGAATAAATGACCATGGTGCAGGCTCTACTGATTTACCAGGATACAGAGCTGCCTACGAGTTACGACATACCATAGTGTTCCGAGCCACAAGAAAGGGAGAAGTTAAAGTAACCAGAGAATTGAACGCAGCTTTTCCATTCATGAAATTATAATTTGCCGCAAACGATTTTCCTAGCTGCATCATAGTATAGATCTTTCTCTTGTGTGAGAGCAATTCACTACACTACTGGCCATTAAAATTGCTACACCACGGCAATGACGTGCTACGGACGCGAAATTTAACCGACACGAGGACGATGCTGTGATATGCAAATGATTAGCTTTTCAGAGCATTCACACAGGGTTGGCGCCGGTGGCGACACCTACAACGTGCTGACGCTGACATGAGGGAAGTTTCCAACCAATTTCTCATACACAAACAGCAGTTGACCGGCGTTGCCTGGTGAAACATTATTGTGATGCCTCGTGTAAGGAGGAGAAATGCGTACCATCACGTTTCCGACTTGATAAAAGTCGGATTGTAGCCTATCACGATTGTGGTTTATTCAATCGCGACATTGCTCCTCGCGTTAGTCGAGATCCAATGACTTTTAGCAGAATATGGAATCGGTGGGTTCAGGATAGTAATACGGAACGCCGTGCTGGATCCCAACGGGCTCGAATCACTAACAGCATAGATGACAGGCATCTTATCCGCATGGCTGTAACGGATCGTGCTGAGTCAACAGATGGGGACGTTTGCAAGACAACAACCATGTGCACGAACAGTTCGACGACGTTTGCAGCAGCAAGGACTATCAGCTCGGAGACCGTGGCTGCGCTTACCCTTGATGCTGCATCGCAGATAGGAGTGCCTGCGATGGTGTACTCAACGACGAACCTGGGTGCGCGAATGGCAAAACGCCATTTTTTCGGATGAATCCTGGTTCTGGTTACAGCACCATGATGGTCGCATCCGTGTTTGGCGGCTTCGCGGTGAACCCACATTGCAAGCCTGTATTCATCATCGCCATACTGGCGTATCACCCGGTGTGATGGTATCGGGTGCCATTGGTTACACGTCTGTCACCTCTTGTTCACATTGACGGCACTTTGAACAGTGGACGTTACACTTCAGATGTGTTGCAACCAGTGGCTCTACCCTTGATTCGATCCCTGCGAAACCCTACATTTCAGCAGCATAATGCACGACCGCTTGTTGCAAGTCCAGTACGGGCCTTTCTGGATACAGAAGATGTTGGACTGCTGCCCTGGCCAGCACATTCTCCAGATCTCTCACCAATTGAAAACGTCCGGTCAATGGTGGCCGAGTAACTGGCTCATCACAATACGCCAGTCACTACTCTTGATGAACTGTGGTATCACGTTGATGCTGCATGGGCAGCTGTACCTGTACACGCCATCCGAGGTCTGTTTGACTCAATGTCCAGGCGTATCAAGGCCGTTATTACGGCCAGAGGTGGTTGTTCTGGGTACTGATTTCTCAGGATCAATGCACCCAAATATCGTGAAAATGTAATCACATGTCAGTTCTAGCACAATATATTTGTCCAATGAATACCCATTTGTGATCGGAATTTCTTCTTGGTGTAGCTATTTTAATGGCCAGTAGTGTAAATTGCATTCGGGATTCAAGATGGCAGCTGACAAAAATGCAGCTATTTACAGTTCCACTGAGATTCTACTCTCCGCAATTCTAAATGAGAAGTAAATAACTCCTTTGTGACTCTAATGTTCCACGTTCTGTCAGAGTTTCTATATCACGAGTCAGAAACAAACTGCCTCTCGCAGTCGTAAAGGATCTTCGAGTCATATAAATTACTTGCTCGTTTATCCCTTAACGTTAACGCGAGTGTGATATCTACAGTTCTGTTTCCAAACAGACAATTAGTCGTGTTAAGGAGTTGCACGTGTGAAATTTCGGAAGTAGCGCTTGAGCCACGTAATACTTTCAGGTCGAGCCCGCTGGTATGAACACTTCTTACACTCAGACACATAGGCAGATCCTCCTGAAGCTGGAAAGTAATTATGGTGAGGTTCAAGAGAACTTTGCGCTGGAATTTGTTTACTGAATGAGACGCAAATATTGAAAAGGTGTTCAAGCTTCGCCAGTACAATTAGTATTATCATAGCACACTAAATACATTTATTAGTTGGTGAACACAAATTCGAGCGTGTTGAACTGTTCAGATTTCTGGGATCAGTGATAGACGAACAAAATCAGAGACAGGTAAAAATAAAAGTGAGACTGAAAAATGCTAACCGAGCCTATTATGCAACACAAAATCTTGTAGGATCCAAACTGCTGACTAGGAAAATTAAAATAAAGTTGTATAATATAATCATTGCGGTAGTTCTAATCTATGGTGCAGAAACATGGAGTATAACGAAAACAGAACACCAGCATTTACAAATGTTTGACAATAAAGTTTATAGAAAAATCTTTGGTCCACATTATGACCGTGAATGACAATGCTGGAAGAGAAGATACAACATAGAAGTGCATGAGCTATGCCGGCCGGGGTGGCCGAGCGGTTGTAGGTGCTTCAGTCTGGAACCACGCGACCGCTACGGTCGCAGGTTCGAATCCTGCCTCGGGCATGGATGTGTGTGATGTCCTTAGGTTATTTAGGTTTAAGTAGTTGTAAGTTCTAGGGACTGATGACCTCAGATGTTAAGTCCCATAGTGCTTAGAGCCATTTCAGCCGTTTTTTTTTTGTTGCATGAGCTATCACTACAACCAATGGTAGGAAGTTTAATAAATGCTAGAACACTGCAGTGGGCTGGACATCTGATGAGAATGATAGAAGACCAAATTCTGTTAAGAACACTCAGGGAGAAGCCATATGGCAAAAGACCAAGGGGGAGACCCAAGAGTGCTTGGCGCAATGAAATTGACTGCATACGCGAAAGATTGGGAATAAATAACTGGCAAAAGGCAGCACAAGGCAGGAGCATCTGGAGGAATCATGGGACATCGGCCCGGGAGCTTCGAGTAGGTCAGAAGCCTATTACTACTACCACTACTACTACACTGAAAATCTTTAGACAGTGCTACACAGAAGTGAAACCTCACCATCCTCTACTTCAGCGGCAACTAAGACAGTGGTCACTTTGATACTAGACTCAAGAACCAAAGAAACTGGTACCGGTGCCTAATATCGTGTAGGACCCCGCGAGAATGCAGAAGTGCCGCAACATGACATGGCATGGAGTCGACTAATGACTGAAGCAGTGCTGGAGGGAACTGACACCGTGAGTCCTGCAGGGCTGTCCATAAATCCGTAAGAGTACGAGGGGGTCGACATTGAACAGCACGTTGCAAGGCATCCCAGATATGCTCAATAATGTTCATGTCTGGGGAGTTTGGTGGCCAGAGGAAGTGTTTAAGCTCAGAAGAGAGTTCCTGGAGCCACTCTGTAGCAGTTCTGGACGTATGTGTGTGTGTGTGTGTGTGTGTGTGTGTGTGTGTGTGTGTGTGTGTGTGTGTATGTAAGTGTGTGTGGGGGGGGGGTGGAGGGGGGCGGGGAGAGGTTATCGCATTGTCCTGCTGGAATTCCACGAGACCGCCAGCAGGCACAATGGACGTGAATGGGTGAAGGTGACCAGACAAGAAGCACTCTGACACTTGTCGATGGCTCAGCGTTGAAATCTGCAGCAATTTTCGGAAATGTTGCACTTCTGTCACGTTGAACGATTCTTCAGTTCTGCAGAATCTTTTTCCGGCCTCAGCGATGTCGGAGATTTGATGCTTTACAGGGTTCATGATATTCACGGTATACTCGTGAAAATCTTGATAGTCTGTCATTGTAGCAGCAGTAACCGATCTAACAACTGCGCCAGACACAAGTCTTATACAGGCGTTGCCGACCGCAACGCCGTGTTCTGCCCGTTTACATATCTCTGTATTTGAACACGCATGCCTGCACCAGTTTCTTTTACGAATCAGCATATTTTTCGTAGCGAAATCAAAAACTATATATGTTTAACATTAAATCAAAGCAAAGCGGCAGGTTGATTTGTGAAATGTCTACCCTAAATTTCGTGAAGGATGATGGCTTTTAAAGCTAAATGAAATCTGTGATGCGATACTATCAGTGTAATGTACGCCATTCGCATTTCTTTTCCATTATAGTACGTAAGTGTTAACTACCTGAGCAGTTTGGGACAAAACTAAGTTTTCTTATTTAAATAAGTAATTTTACTTACATCTTTCGCTATTCAGAGTTAATAATTACGCGAATTCCTCTCCTCCGGCCGGTGTGGCCGTGCGGTTCTAGGCGCAACAGTCTGGAACCACGCGACCGCTACGGTCGCACGTTCGAAACCTGCGTCGGGCATCGATGTGTGTGATGTCCTTAGGTTAGTTAGGTTTAAGTAGTTCTAAGTTCTAGGGGACTGATGACCTCAGAAGTTAAGTCCCATAGTGCTCAGAGCCATTTGAACCAATTCCTCTCCAACATAAAAATTGAGCAGCCCGACACTTTGACGTGGTTGTAATGATACCACCCGCCTCACACCTCCGTAATGATGTACCGGCTGCAGGTGCCAAAAGCTGTAAACGGGCGGTGTCTTTTCTTACGCTATCACTTCTCGTGAAGAGATCCCCACCATAACTCCCACTGTGCCCACATGTCTCCTTGTTACTCGTTCTCCCGTTTCTTCCAAGTATGTGTAGGAAACCTAATATCTTCATACCAATACTAAAACCTTTACTAAATGTATTTTCTGATTCCATGATATACATTCTCCTTTTTTGTTTCATTTTCATTTCTTTTAAAACTGCGCCTCATTCAGCTCTTTCAGTGTAATTAACTGAACACATGAGCCTAGTACTAAACATTTCAAAAGCAAAGAGCTTATGACAGGTATCCATGGTGTGGCTGATTTGTACTCGTTATCATGTGACATGAGGGAAGTTCTTAGAAGTGCTTCAGATACTTGGATGGCCAAGATAATGGGCGCTTCCTGAAATGTTTTGTTTACTGCTGTCGTCTCACACATTTGAAGTTGGATCAAATTGCTCAAATGGCTCTGAGCACTATGCGACCTAACTTCTGAGGTCATCAGTCACCTAGAACTTAGAACTAATTAAACCTAACTAACCTAAGGACATCACACACATCCATGCCCGATGCAGGATTCGAGCCTACGACCGTAGCGTTCGCTCGGCTCCAGACTGTAGCGCCTAGAACCGCACGGCCACTCCAGCCGGCTTTAAAGTTGCGGGAGCCTCCACAGATACCTTTAGTTGGTAAGGAACCTCAGTTATAAACAGCTTATCAGTTTTTGAGCGTCTCAGATAGCGACCCAGTAAGTATTTTGAATAACATGCACTAGAGTTTTGTTCCAAATGTAGCAAAAATATCGATACAGCTGAGCCAGTTAACAAAATATGGGCTTTCAAATTCCAGTGCAAAGAGGTGACACAGCTTCCCATTCGCCAATTCTGAAGTCTCTTTTTTTCCAAACCATGTGTTGACAGTTGCCAAACATCGAAATAGCTTTGAGACTATTTGTGACAGTTTCAGCGACTGCTGTATCATGTCAACGGAGTTTCAGTAAATTAAAGATGAGGAGAAACTGCTTAAAGCAGAGTATAGGTAAACTCTCAAATTTAGCTGTCTCGTTTGTTCTAATCCGACACAATCGCTACATCTGAGTTCAGTGACATTGTCAGCGAGCTTGCCAGTGTTCCCAGCCCCCTTACAATGCTAAATGATTCGTAAAGCAAGTGTTGGCAATGATTAAATAACTCTAGCAGGCAGCTTCCTCTTTCATTCATTTCCTACGGTCATGTCCTATTATATTTCTTTCTTTTCCTTTTGCTCCTATTGAATCCCAGTCAGTCATCACAGTTTCATTTTTATCCAATTTAAATATCTGCATAACTCTCTTTGTCTGATCATACATTCTGTCAATCTCGTCTTCATCTGTGGAGCTAGTTGGCATACATAAAATGGTACTGTTATAATGCTGTGTAAATTGTGTCTGTCTTTGCTACGTTAATGCTTTCATTATGCTGTTCATAGTAGCGTACACGCATTTCTGTTTTCTTAATCGTTAGTGGACGTACTCCTCCTTTACCCATCGCTGATTTTGTCTTGAAAACTTTGTTGTGACCTGTCCAAAACTCCTGTTCTGCACGTTTTTGTGTTTTAACAATTCCCAATATATCCATCTTCAACCTATCCATTACACTATTTAAATTCTCCAGTACCCTTCAAATACTAAAGGATCGACATGCTTGAAACGTCCCCCTAGAAAAATTATGAATTACTGTACTGGTAAACCTCTTACGTTATTTCAAGCAGCTGAGCAAAACTGAACGTGCTCAGACATTTTTCTCTTTACTTATTCTGATCGAGACTAAACTGACACTCAATTTATTTATTTATTTAGCGCAACGCAATCTGGCTTTCAATAAGCCCTACAAAAGAATGGCCCTGACTGACAATAACCTATACCTTTCACGAATCACTTTGCTTACAAAAATCTTCGTTACTCAAACTACTGCAATACAGCGCGCGCCAATACTTTCAGCTAAATAAAAGATCCTAGCTACTGAAGGCACTAACTACTGATAGGCATAGTTAGCAAATGAAAGATGGTGATACAGAACAAACAATGTATTTACCTTAATACTGTTCAAAAGTCATTATATATATATATATATATATATATATATATATATATATATATATATATATATATATATATATCAGTTCATGAGATCCAGTCTTACAAATTTCCTTTTTCTGACGGACACACGTCCAGATCGTCCGCTCTCAAAATTCTGCCATCTCTCTCCCCACATCCACAACTGCTGGCGGCTCCCCTCCAACTGTGCAATGCTACGCGCTGTTCACAGCCAACTGCCCAACACTACAAAGCGATTATTCCGACAATGAGTCCAACCAGCCACAGATTGCACTCAGCACAGCCAGTGATTTCCATACAGAGCGCTACGTGGCGTTACCAACATAAAAACCTAAACAGCCTACTTACATGGTGTTTCAAAAAAGACTTTACAATTTTAAAAATTCATATAAATTTATTGAAAGGAGATACAGAGCTGGGTTTAGTGTTATTTTGTAGGGAAACACATCAAGTTTTTTTGAAATCTTAAACTGAAGATGTTGTATGTGGCTTCCGTGGGTTATCCTGCACACATCCCACTGGAAGTCATTTTATTCCTAAACTCGCTGCAGCATTGCAGGCGTAGCTTGCTCAGTTGCGGCGTAAATTCTTGCTCTTAGGTAGAGAAGCGGACACAGGAGGTACAAACAGGATACACTCTATGATTTACCACCAAAAAGAGCAGTATCAGGTCTGGGGAATGTGGCGGCCACCATTGACCTGGAAAGCAGTCAATGAGAAAATCCCGGACGTCAGCGATTTGGTAAGGTTGTGCACCATCTTACGTGAAGTAAACATTTCGTTCTGTGGTATCAAAAATTAGTGTAACATATCCAGGTACACTATCCCGTTGATGGTTCTATCACGGAAAAAAAAGAGGGGCGTGCACTTCGTTCTTGTTCAATGCACAAAAAACGTTCAGTTTAGGGCTATCATGAACACGTTGCGATGTTTGATGTGGAGTTTCACTACCCCAAGTCCTACCGTTATGTATGTTAACCTTGCCACTTAAGTTAAAGGTCGACTCTTCAGATAAGATGATTTTGTCCAAGTAATGTTCATCCTCATGTAATTGATTTAACATGTCCGCACAGAAGTTCTCACGTGCAATTTTATCAGTGACTACTATTGCTTGTACGATAGTCAACCTGTACGCTTTCAAGTGCAAGCGGTTGCTCAACACACGCCAAACAGTCGTATGTGGGATTTGCAGTTCGCTAGATGCACGCCGCGTCGATTTCGCAGGGCTGTCGGCAAAACGTTGTCTCTCTCGCTCAGTGACGTCGTCAGACGACCTCGTGATTTCACATGTCTTACCGAGTGGCCTGTTTCTACAAAACATTTATTACACTCATAAATTGCGGGCCTACGAGGAGGATCTTCAGTGTACTTGGTACGGGGATTACGCTGAACTGTTGTCGCTGACCTCAATTCTTCAAACCAAAACACACAGCTAGCACGCTCGGGTCCTTTAAGGCATCTGCCACTAACGCTACTTGCCCGGCGATTCGGCGCTAGCGAACTACGCGAGACAAAACTTGGTCTGTTTCCCTAAAAGTTGACACTACAGTCACCTCTGTGGGCTCTATGCATTAATTTATATGAATTTTCAAAGTTGTAAAGGCATTTTTGAAACACCCTGTAATACCCAATGGTCAAGAAGGGGGACTATTTTACCTGTGGAATATTTTATCCAAGAGGATGCTACCACCATTTAAGCAGACAGTAAGGCAGCATGCTGTCGGGCATAAAAGAAAAAAGTCCTAACATAAGGACATCACACACGTCCATGCCCGAGGCAGGATTCGAACCTGCGACCGTAGCGGTCGTGCGGTACCAGACTTTAGCGCCTAGAACCGCTCGGCTACTCCGGCCGGCTAAAGGGCCAAAGAAACTGGTATAGGCATACATATACAAATACAAAGTTATGCCCGGTCGGTGTGGCCGTGCGGTTCTAGGTTCTACAGTCTGGAACATGCACTAGAGTTACTGCTGCCACAATGGCAGCTTATCAAGATTTAAGTGAGTTTGAAGGTGGTGTTATAGTCGGTGCACGAGCGATGGGAGACATCATCTCCGAGGTAGCGGGTACGAGTGTACCATGAATATCAGGAGCCTGGTAAAACATCAAATCTCCGACATCGCTGAGGCCGGAAAAAGATGTTGCAAGAACAGACCAACGACGACCGAGGAGTGCAACCAAGCTGCAAATTGCTGCAGGTTTCAATTCTGGACATCAACAAGTGTCAGCGAGCGAACCACTCAACGAAACATCATCGATAGGGCCTTTCGGAGCGGAAGGCCCACTCGTGTACCCTTGATCATTGCGCGAAACAAAGCTTTATGCCTCGCCTGGGCTGTTGATGGCTGGAAACATGTTAGTTGCTCACAGGAGTCTCGTTTCAAATAGTATCGAGCGAATGGACGTGTACGGGTATGGGACAACCTCATGAAGCCAAGGATCTTGTATGTCAGGAGGGGGCAGTTCAGGCCTGTGGAGGCTCTGTAATGGTGTGGATTTCATGCAGTTGGAGTGATACGTCTAGATACGACTCCGACAGGTGACACGTACGTAAGCATCCCGTCTGAATACTTGCATCCATTCATGTCCATTGTGCGTTACGACGGACATAGGCAATTCCAACAGGACAATGCGACGCCCCACACCTCCAGAATTGCTACAGAGTGGCTCAAGGACCGCTGGCCATCAATATCTCCAGATATAAATATTAATGATGCCTTGCAACGTGCTATTCAGAAAAGATCTCCACCCCCTCGTACTCTTACGGATTTAAGGACAGCCCCGCAGGCTTCATGGCGTCAGCTGGCTGCAGCACTACTTCAGACATTAGTCGAGTCCATGCCACGTCGTGCTGCGGCACTTCTGCGTGCTCACGGAGGGGACACCCCACACTTCACGGCATTCGCTTCAGAACTGATAAAAATTCGTCGGACAACAGACCGCGATGCTCGAACTGTCAACACAACTGGCACTGCGAAGAGTATCCTACGACTTCCACATCGCTGGCAACGGGTTATATGCAATGCTGGTGACTACTTTGAAGGTCAGTAAAACTTTCAAACACGTATCTATTTTTTACGAGCTGTAAATAAATAGTTGCCACAAGTAAAGTCCCAACCCTCGTATACAGAATTTAGTGGCAACAAGTAAACCTGGCCGCTTTGAGGATGTCCGCATCAAAAGGGGGATCAGTGACTGTGACGCAGTTGTAGCAGCTGTGCAGTCCTAAAGCATCGACTGCAAGAAGGCGCTGACCCGCGCGACAATGAAAAGAGCGGGCAGCGCCATACCTCCAAGAACACAGAGTTCAGCACTCCCTGTCAACGCTGACCATCACTGGTCGGGCCCAATTCACTTGCAGACTTGGAGCTCATCAGTACTGAGCAATAGGAAGACGAAACTTACGCTGCGTTTTGGAAGTAGTAATAGTGTCTAATGTAATGGCACAAACAGCAAGTAAAGTCCTTTTCTTATTAGAAATAAAGTGTCTGAAAATCTTGCAATGTGTCTTGTATAGATGATTGTGAGTTCCTGTTTGTCCATTGCAACTTTTTTCCTTTCTTGTTTCTGTCGGCGCTGGCTCCCACAACAGCTGACATAACAGCAACAACGATTACCAAAATGTCTCTGAGCACTATGCGAGGTCATCAGTCGCCTAGAACTTACTTCTATGTTTTAAGGTTTAATTAGTTCTAACCTAACAAACCTTAGGACATCACACACATCCATGCCCGAGGCAGGATTCGAACCTGCGACAGTAGCTGTCTCTCGGTTCCAGATTGTAGCGCCCAGAACCGCACGGCCACTCTGGCCAGCGATTACCAAAGTATAAATAGACAACTAAAACAGGCAGAAAGATATACACACATCAAAAAACACTCCAGATCCGAGAACTCCTGAAGATAGACGTTGATTGTGGATGTTGTATCACAGATACAGTCCCTTTGACCGTACAGAGGTGTCACTAAACCCTCCCAGAGATGTAAACAACCACGCATGAGCTGCTCCTATTAGACAGAGGGGGTCCGACAGCCGACCAGTTCCAGTCATTCCATCAGGAAGAAGGTACACGGCTCGCATTGTCTGCAGTTTAACTATGTGGTCAAAACCACGGTTCGATCGAGTCCGTATTGTTACTTTGTGCCAGGAAGGCGTTTCGGAGTAAACCAAAGCGATGTTGTTCGGACATGGAGGACATACAGAAAGACAGGAACTGTCGATGACACGCCTCGCTCAGGCCGCCCAAGGGCTACTACTGCTGTGGATGACCGCTACCTACGGATTATGGCTCAGCCACAGGACGTCTTTTCCATGATGTGCAACTTCACTCCCGACGTCCATGGCGAGGTCCATCTTTGCAACCACGACACTATGCAACGCGATACAGAAGGGCCCAACAACATGGTGAATGCACCCCTCAGGATTGGCATCACGGTTTCTTCACCGATGCTGTCGCACAAGCCTTCAATCAAACAATCGTCGGAGACGTGTTTGGAGATAACCCTGTCAGGCTGAACGCCTTACACACACTGTCCAACGAGTGTAGCAAGATCGAAGTCCCCTGCCGTTTTGGAATGGCTCAATGAGGGGCCGTCGCACACCAATGGTGGTCAGGGAAGGCGCCGTAACAGCTGTACGATACGTGACTCCATCCTCCGAGCGACAGTGCAGCCATATCGGCAGCATGTTGACGAGGCATTCGTCTTCATGAACGACGATTCCCGCCCGATCGTACACATCTTGTGAATGACTTCCTTCAGGGTAACGACATCGCTCGACTTAAGTGGCCAGCATGTTCTCCAGACATGAACACTATTGAACATGCGTGGGATAGACTGGAAAGTGCTGTTTATGGACGTCGTGACCCACCAACCACTCTGAGGGATCTACGCCGAATCGCCGTTGAGGAATGGGACAATCTGCACCAACATTGCCTCGATGAACTTGTGGATAGTATGCTACGACGAATACAGGCATGCACCAGTGCAAGAGGACGTGTTGCTGCGTATGAGAGGTACCGGTGGGTACAGCAATCTGTACCACCATTTCTGAAGGTCTCGCTGTATGGTCATACAACATGCAATGCGTGGTTTTCATGAGCAATAAAAAGGGCGAAAATGATGTTTATGTTGATCTATATTCCAGTTTACTGTACAGGTTATGGAATTCTCGGGAAGGAGGTGATGCAAATCTCTTTTTGGTGTGTGTATAAGTTCAGTAAACTAGGTAAAAAATCAG
This sequence comes from Schistocerca americana, assembly GCF_021461395.2. NCBI lineage: Eukaryota > Metazoa > Arthropoda > Insecta > Orthoptera > Acrididae > Schistocerca > Schistocerca americana. Next base: position 99,314,734 of record NC_060129.1, on the reverse strand, counting down.
TAGTGTCATATGTCAATGAGAAACTTGAAACTTTCAGTATAGGGCAGGAGCATGTAATGGAACTATGACTTCTAAAGATATAGAGACTACTGCATGGTAGGTGTAAAGGAAATCGTAGGACTATACATACAGAATGAAACGCGTTTCGCTGTCGAAAGAGCAATGGGTGATGTTTCTAATGACATCTGTAGCAGAATCTTGTCAAATGATCTTTCACGAAACCCAAAGGAACTTTGGTTGTATGTAAAGGATGTTAGTGGCTCCAAAGTTAGTGTCCAGTCCCTAGCGAATGAGGGTACCAAAGAAAAAGCCGAAATGAGTAACTTGGTCTTCTAATGTTCCTATATGGAGCGAAACCCAAGAGAATTCCCCCAATGTAATCGTCGTGCCACTGAAAATATGAGTGAAATTAGTATTAGAGTAAGTAGCACTGAGAAACAGCTGAAATCATTAACATTGAACAAAGCTCCAGACCCTGATTAAACCCCTGTCAGATCCTATACCGAATTTGCGTCTGAGTTAGCCCCTCTTCTCACTGTAATCTACCGTAGATCCCTCGAAATAAACCGTGCCCACTTCTTGGAAAAAAGCACAGGTCACGCACATACTAGAAGTGATCCACAAAACTATGGCCCAGTGTCCTTGACGCCGATTTGTTGTAGACTCTTACAACATATTGTACCCACAGGTACCTCAGACAGAATGATCTACTCCATGCCAACCAGCATGAATGTGGAAAAAATCGATCATGTGAATCCCAACTCGCACTTTTCCCACATGACATACTGAAAGCTTTGGATCAAGGCAATTGCGAAGGTGCAGAATTTCTTGGTTTCCTAAAAGCATTTGACTCAGTACCACACCTATGCTGGTTGTCAGAAGAACGTCCATATGGGGCAACGAGTGCATTTGTCACTGGATTGAGGACCTTTTGGTATGGAGGACGCAGTATCATGTCTTCGATGAAGAGTCATCGTGAGACATAGAAATACAAGGGGGGATCAAACAGAAAGGAGCTGGAGTCATAATTACAAAAGCCAGTACGTGTATGTTAGAAGTATTGTCCCTGGCTGTTGAGACACTTGTCCCACTGTAACACAAGGCGGTGAATGGCTGTCTCATAAAATTCCAGGGGCTGCGATATTAACCAATTCCGCATGTAGAGCTGGACGTCTTAGTCTGAGGTGCATCGTTCGCCCCTTCTTCTCAGTGTCTCCCTTCTGATTCATTTCCTGCAGCACGGGACGACAGTGAATTTCCAGCGTTACTCGCAAACCTTGACCAACCTTCGCCAAGCGATCAAATCAAAACTACCAGGCAATCTCACCTGTGGTGTCATTCTGCTCCACGACAATGCAAAGCCTCATATGGCCAACACAGTCGCGGTACCTCTGCAGAAATTCAAATGAGAGGTTCACCCTTCGTCACCCTCCGTACTGTCTGGATCTCTCTCCCTGTGATTACGACATTTTTGGTCCCCTTAAAAAGGCTCTGAGGGGCAAACGATTCACCTCAGATGACGATGTTCAGCTGTACGTGTGGGACTGATTAACATCGCAGACTCGAGAATTTTATGAGACAGCCATTCACCGCCTTGTGCCACAGTGGGGCAAGTGTCTCAACAGCCAGGGACGATACTTGTAACGTACAGGTGCTGGTTTCTGTAATGATGCCTCCGGCTCGTTTCTTTTTGAACACCCCTTATGACTTTGGGTGTGTACCATGGAAGCGTATTGGGACCCTTGCTGTTCATGTTATGTATTAATGACCTCGCAGACAATATTAATAGCGACCTCAGACCTTTCTGCAGGTGACGCAGTTATCTAGAATGAAGTACTGTCTGAAAGAAGCTAAATATTCAGTCAGCTTTTGATAACATTTCAAAGTGGTGCAAAGATTGGTAACCTGCTTTAGATGTTCAACATTGTAAAATTGTGCAATTTACAAAAGGAAAAAAAGACATAGTATCCTGTGACTATAATATCAACGAGTACATGCTGGAATCGGCCAACTCATACTAATACCTGTGTGTAACACTTTCTAGGGATATGAAATGGAATGGAATATCATGTTCTCAAGTTTCCAACCGTGTCAATTGCTTAAAACTACACGAGCTTTCGGCAAAGCACTCCTTGGCCATTGTCAAGCGGTATGACTGCCAGTGGGCTGTCGATGCGCCCTTATATACGCTAGCTGCCGGCAGTGACGTCACTGGTGCCCGTGACATCGCCATATATGGGCATATTTTGAGTCGGCGTTCGATGTGCCCTCTTGAACCGCGCGATCGCTGGATCCCAGGCAGCGCTGAGCTGCAAGCCGCCGCCTCTATTCAGGGTCCTTGCGGTAATGGGTAGCCCGTTGGCTCCAGCTGTTGAAAACCTCTTCATGGAGAATTTTGAGGACATTGCCATAGATACTGCGCCATTGAAGCCGAAGTGTTTCTGTCGATACGGAGACGACACGTTCGTCATTTGGCCACACGGACGCGAGAAACTAGACAAGTTTCTGGAACACCTCAATGGCATCGATAGTAATATCCAGTTCACCATGGTGGTGGAAACAGATAATGCATTGCACTTCCTCGACGTCCTAGTCCACCGCAAACGAAATAGGTGGCTTGGCCACAGCGTCTACAGAAAACCCACCCACACAGACCTGTACCTGCACGCCACCAGCCATCATCATCCAGCACAGAAGCGCACAGTACTACAAACATTGGTGCGTCGTGCAAGAGTAATATCAGACGACGATAACCTGCCCCACCAACTGAGCCACCCACGCAAGGTTTTCAGGAATAACGCCTACACCGCCCATCAAGTGAAAGATGTGATTTCTGGGAAATATCAGAATAAGACCAGCGACGAAGAGCAGGAAAAGAAACTTGCTTTGCTGCCATTCTGTGGCTCTGTGTCGGGCAAGATAAGCCGCCTGTTGAAAAGACCCAAGATCAAATCAATCTTCAGGCCTCCAACGAAAATCCGCAATTACTGAGACCAGTTAAAGACCCAGTAGGTCTCAGAACACCTGGAGTCTAGAAATACCTTGTGGGTGTGGGCAGAAGTGCATCGGACAAACAGTGCGCTCTGTGGAACAACGCAGGAAAGAACATGAGAGGTGTTACCGCCTACGCTATCCAGAGAAATCTGCGTCAGCTGAGCGTGTGTTAGAAAACGGTCACCACATAGAATTTGACGATATCTCTGTCGTGGCTCGCTCTAACAGCTTCTGGGGTAGTCGAATAAAGGAAGCTATTCAAATAAGAATTACCGCAAAGACCCTGAACAGAGACGGTGGCTTGCAGCTCAGCGCTGCGTGGGATCCAGCGATCGCGCGGTTGAAGAGGGCACATCGAACGCCGACTCAAAATATGCCCATATATGGCAATGTCACGGGCACCAGTGACATCACAGCTGGCAGCTAGCGTATATAAGGCCGCACCAACAGCCCACTGGCAGTCATACCACTTGACAATGGCCAAGGAGTGCCTGGCCGAAAGCTCGCGTAGTTTTAAGCAATTGACACGGTTGGAAACTTGAGAACATTTTATTCCATTCCATTTCATATCCCTACTAAGTGTTACACCCAGGTATTAGTATGAGTTGGCCGATTCTAGCATGGACTAGCATGGACTAGCATTCACACATGAAATGGAATGATCACACAGGCTCAGTCGTATGTAAAGCAGGTGGTAAGACTTCTATTTATTGATAGAATAGTGGAAAAGTGGAATCAGTCTACAAAGGAGATTGTATGCAGATCACTCCTGCCACCGATTCAAGGATATTACTCAAGTTTGTGATTTATTTACATCCATTATATCTGATAACCTTTCCGTTGTCTGTGAAAGAAACTGATGCACTCGTCAGAATCTAAGACATAAATTCAAACGAATGCGAGCATATATACATTCCTTTCCACAGTTCGATCTTGTCCTCGGACTCTAACGACCTCAGCGTCGACGAGATGTGTGAACCCAAACTTTCCTGGACAGCCGCGCGGTATAAGGCGCCTTGCACGGTTCGCGCGGCTCTCCTAAGTTGGAGGTTCGAGTCCTCCCTCGGGCATGGGTGTGTGTGTGTGTGTGTGTTGTCCTTGGCGTAAGTTAGTTAGATTAACTTGTAAGCCTATGGACCGATGACCTCAGCATTTGGTCCCATAGCAACTTACCACTTACCTTACCTCCCCGATATTTGGATTTTCTGTCTCCTGCTCCTTCAGCCCCTCACTGTACGTACGCTAATTGCTGACCTCTAAAGTACGCAGTTTCCCAGGCCGTGCAATGCGAGCCTCGCTCCTCTCAAAGCTCGCAGGACGCGCAATATGATGATGAATTTCGAAAGAGGCCGACTGACGCACTGGTGTATCGATTACTTGACGTGTTTACTGAGGCGCAACGTGGAATCCGGCAGCCATTTGTCAAGAAAGCTTTCTTAGCTCGAGGGGGGATGTAATCGGAAAGAATAGGTCAGCTTTTGCTATAAATAATGAGCGATTTAATTTTTACTTTTTGTTCGATGTTATGAATGTTTGTACACAAGCAAAGCAATTGAAAAAAAATGTAGCGCTTATAACACATAAGTGCTGAATGAACAACTTTAAATCGGTAAACACGGCAGCGACGTCAAACTCTTGTGAACACGCATTCTGCGTTTTTCTTTTTTGTCACAGGAAAGCAATGGACATGGATTCTGACTGTGAAAATGCATTAAAACTGTGTTCTGTAACTATTGGTGTAATTGTTTGTCACGAAAATCAGCCCAAAAGAGGTACCTGTGGTCCAGAATTTTATCCTGTATTTGAGGAGGTCTATACTGAAGACAGACAAGGTTTCCATAATTTTGTCGGAATGACATGTGGGTAGTTTGAAGAACTCGTGGGGCCAGTAGCACCACAAATTCAAAGGAAAGACACAAATTTTAGAGCTGCGCTATCACCAGCAGAACAGCTTCTTGCTATCCTTCGATTTTTGCAATGTGACAGTCACACATGTTTAATGTACTCTCGTCGAATATCACTGGTCAAGAGCAGTGAAACTGTGTCTAGAGCATGCTGGGTTATCGTGAATTACTTTTTAGATAGTTTGTAGATGTTACGTATGACCTCATTTGGTCACACAGAGAACATATGAGCTCTGACCCACCTACGTCACACATTCTGAAGCATATGTAGACCTAGTCACACGACCGCACTAAGAATAGGCATTTTGAGTTAAGGAATTGTTTTTGGCTAAAGAGGCACACACGAAAGCTCTTTAAGATAACACAATGAAAAGAATTGTATGAATGCCAGGTCCGGAGATGCAGGTGTTTACAATCAGAACACAACGTCGTCATGTCCATTGTGACCGTTGCAACGATCTCGAAGATGTCGATTTGTTAAAAACGTGCGGACCACCACACTCCAATATGGTGGTGGTGCGTCTTCCCGACAAAATATAATATGTGGAATCTGTACCGAGCTGTGGCCAATTAAACCAACGTTTTCTGCTGATTACAAGTGGCCGGTCAATATTTTTTCCCGACGATCGAAATTTTCACCTTCCCTTTACTTTCAGTGTATGTTTTCGAATGTGTCCTGCATTCGAACATTCGAACGGTCAGTATTAATAACGGCTTGTGTACGTTATTCAAATTTAAAGCACATTGCACAGAAAATCTGGAAAACTTGTGTAACATGCCAAAAGTTAAGCCAATTAATTATTCGACAAAAGCAGAGTTGCGACCTACAGCAGTCAACAATATTCTTGATTTAGTCTCGTGTGACATAATGGGTCCTCTACCAGCATCAAAAGGTAATTTTGGACATGTACTAGCATTTTACGATCTGTTTGCTAAGTACGATAAAGGGTATCCAATAAAATCTATAAGGGTAAAGCCGATGTTAAAGATATTAACAGAGAAATACATAGTTCAAGTGGGAAAAACGAAAGCTTTGTTTACGGACAATGCTTCGAATTTTTCGTGTAGAACCTGGAAATAGTGTCTGCGCGGATAAAGAAATTGTCACATTCAGATTTCTCGTTTTAGTCCGAAAAGTAGTCCCATTGAACGCGTATTCAAAGAACTAAATCGATTCATGAGAATTTACGTCTGCAGCCAACACTATCGCTGGATAGAATATTTGCAGAAGTTCGAAGAAGTGTATATCAGTTACCCCATTCATCTACCGGTTTTTCCCCTTACAATATCTTATTTGGTTATTGTCAAACATACAAATGGAATGAAAATCGACCAAAATTCGATAATCCATTACCTACAGACAAATCTGCCTTATATAACCAAGTGCGTGCTGCGATTCAGCATCACGCTAAGTTAAGGAAAACATACTATGATAAACAACTAAGCTTGTTACGTATCGACTTGGAGAAAGCATTTTGTTAAGATATCGTGTAACATCATCTGCATGAAAAGGTTAAACAAAATGTGGAAAATAAAATATGAAGGTTCTTTCAGAATAGTGAAAATACCTCATCCTGGAAGTTAGGTTCTGTCTAATCATAAGGGTGTGAACAAAGGCATCTATAGTCACCAAGATTTGAAGCGCCTTTGGCTGTAGATTTAAGTTTGTTAAAGGAAAGAAATATGTAATATTTTAAGTTGTTGTCCTGTTCTATAAACTGAATTGAAGATTAGTATGTAAGTAATTTATCTAAGGACTTGTTCGTCAGAAGAAGAGTTTCAGTGATACTAGCAATTAAGATAACCTATGCTGATAACCTTTGAAGAAAATATTGAGACTTTGATAATAGACTAAGAAACTATACTCTGAATAGTATTATAAACTGTTGTACACATTTAGTGGAGAATTCATGTACTCAGCAGCCTTAGGAAACAAGAAAAGCAAGAGACTCAATCTCAATTATAAAATAACTTCACGATTTGTGCAACAAGACAATTTATGATATATAGTAAATGCACTTTCTTCATTTTATGTTTTGATACAGAATTACAATACTTAGCGTAAGAATGGGGAAAGGTTTATAATCATAGTTGCGTGCTGCAACAGAGATGATGGCTAGGATATTTTTTATTAGTTAAAATGGATTTTAATTTGAACATTTATTATTAAGATAAGTATTTGAGAGTTGCATTTTATTTAGTGTAAGAATGATACAAACGTTTTTCCGTTCTTGGAGCTGAAATGACACTACGTTTTGTACAGGATGTTGATATAGAACTTTCAGTCATGTATGCAAGCTTAGAATCTTTCACAGTATTATGAAACTGTTTAAATAATAACTTTCTCTAGAGGCTAGAGAGTAAGCTTGTTTTATCAAATGATGCGTAAATGTATTACAAAGGTTGCCTATAGGAGATGGCCAATGTAGGTCTTCTAGAACATCTTGGAAAAGAAGGCAATAAATGCACGGGTCATCTGCGATGCAATAACGAACAAGGAAATGGAAAGGAAGAAGTTCATACTTTAGCAGGCAAGTGAACTCAAGGGAACGAAAGAACTAGAAAATCAGACAGGATACGGCACTGAGATCACCTAGAAAGCGGGGGAAGTTCCATTTCAGCCTGTGTAAAGGCAACAAGAGCAGCGAGAACTGTGCAAAGAACTACAAACCTACGTGTGGAAAGCGTGCGCCATAAGAAATCAGCTGTACTAAGGGCGTCTAGCAGGTACCAATGACTTGAGTGAAAAGTCAGCGTATAGAACACATGCGAGAGTAATATGGAACAAATATACTAAATGCGTCTAGAATGTTGTACAAACAGTTAATATATGAAAATCTACAGTTTAGGAAATTTGTTAGCATTAGTGACAAAAAAATTTGTAAGGTTTTTTTGTTGAAATAAGTAGGTAATTATTAATTATCGTGTTAAATAATTATTGTGATTACTAAAAATCAAGGTATGCTTGAACAAACACAAAAACAAAGTTCTTGTTTAAGTCACTATGAAAACATTTTTGTGGGGTCAAAATGACCCCACTCCGCCATTTCATGAATGTGAGAAACTCCGCCGTTCTAGTGTTATATTTTTAAAATCAGTCAATTACTGCACGAAATACAGGAATTCACGTTTTTGTAGCCCCTGGAAGCTGTTAGTTTGGAAAATTGCAACGGATGTTGGGTTCCGCGATATTATCTATATTCTTCTCTATAGTTGTGTGTACTGCATTTGGGCAAGAAATGTGTCACTTTGCCTACTTACACGAGCACCAGGCTATGTGTTGCCCGTTTGGTGTCTTGCACATTATTTTCCGTGAGTTCTTCTTTAGGGCTGCTCTTGTTAACTTCCCAGAGTTGACAGACGTTCTCTTCCACCGATTTTTTTCTCTTCTAGTGTTATATTTTAAAATTGGTTACTTACCGTATGATATATTGGACTGGTGTATGGTAACTGGCCATGCTAGTAATTCCCTGCTGGTGTGTATTCGTACGTCCGATCTAATGATTCAGGACTGGTGTGATTTTGTTGGTGTTTAGCTGTTGAAACTATAGTTCCTCAGAACTACTGTGCTCGGTATTCACTACCATAGAATCTGTTTCAAATCCCTAAATTCTTGATTGATATTGTAAAATAGCCCAACGAAATATTATTCTTCTCAGTTCTCTTCCAACATCTCGGTCAGTTATTGTTTACCACACTATCTACATAATCCGCCTAATAAAAACGATAAGAGTCTATTAAATCAACGGTCTGTAAAAAAGTATGTTGTCAGTGTCTGGATGTAAATAGAGGAAGACTGTGCATGTGCAGACCAGCTGACTGCGTCATTGTACGTCCGGTCACCAATTTCTAGCTCTTGTTGGCGGGGTTTTTGTATTCTGCTTAATACCCTTTCTACACTGAAAATTAAGATGTTCAAGTCACTGCGTTACGCATAGAACTCGCATTTACTGTGTTAGTGAAACAGTCAGTTCTCAGAAAGACTCTAACAGCATTTGGTACCCTGTGCTGTCAGCTCCATACTCTGACGCTGTTCTTGGTTCTTAACGTGCGCGGAATGCAGACGACTCTTTCACCTTTCGCTGGAAAATCGTTGTTCCCATGTCCTTCAAACCAGCAGTGATAGTGCGTTTGATTTATTGTGCAAGATTCAGCGGAGACTCGCAATAAAAATTCCTTCTTATCGGTACATTTGTTGCTCGGTGAGAGTTTTGATAAAGGTGATGGACACCTCTTAAGTTGTTTATTACAGCCAGCTTACACGTGCCAAGTTGCCTCATACTCGACAGATGCCATTCCATGATTAAGAATCTGAGTTACAGATAACTATCGAGGTTTCTCTGTCTCGACATCTTTTCCTCAATTTTTGCAGCGGACTTATCAGTAACCGTGTATTTCGTCCGTCCTTATCAAACTGTTAACCCACACTGTGACAGTGGCTTTAGAAGAATTCAAGACGACAAAAATATCTACACCTGTGACAAATACTAGGTCATACAGCTGAATTTGTGGAAGGATTTCTCACAACGCTCCGTCCAAAGCGTCTGATACGGCCTCTCCTACTAACCCTATGAAAAAGGGGGAAAATGTCACACAGCTGCTAAACTATAATAACGTTTAGTAGTCATCATCTCATTCAAACGATGTCATACTTGATACATTACACTACTGGCCATTAAAATTCCTACACCACGAAGATGACGTGCTACAGACGCGAAATTTAACCGACAGGAAGAAGATGCTGTGATATGCAAATTATTAGCTTTTCAGACCATTCACACAAGGTTGGCGCCGGCGGCGACACCTACAACGTGCTGACATGGGGAAAGTTTCCAACCGATTTCTCATACACGAACAGCAGTTGACCGGCGTTGCCTGGTGAAACGTTGTTGTGATGCCTCGTGTAAGGAGGAGAAATGCGTACCATCACGTTTCCGACTTTGATAAAGGTCGGATTGTAGCCTATCGCGATTGCGGTTTATCGTATCTCGACATTGCTGCTCGCGTCGGTCGAGATGCAATGACTGTTAGCAGTATATGGAATCGGTGGGTACAGGAGGGTAATACGGAACGCCGTGCTGGATCCCGACGGCCTCGTATCACTAGCAGTCGAGATGACAGGCATCTATCCGCACGTCTCCATCTCTCAGTCAACAGATGCGGACGTTTGCAGGATAACAGCGATCTGCACGAACAGTTCGACGACGTTTGCAGCAGGAACTATTAGCTTGGAGACCGTGGTAGCGGTTACCCTTGACGCTGCATCACAGACAGGAGCGCCTGCGATGGTGTACTGAACGACGAACCTGGGTGCAAGAATGGCAAAACGTCATTGTTTCGGATGAATCCAGGTTCTGTTTACAGCATCATGATGGTCGCATCCGTGTTTGGCAACTTCGCAGTAAACACACTACATGAGGGCTTAATTAAATATGATTGAAAATATTTTTAGTTTTTCGTAGCTGTATGTCCGATTACGCAAGTCTCGTAAACGGTTGGCCCTGACTAGAATTATTACGCAATCTGACTGCAACAAACAATGAAAGAAAATTTTCGTAAACACAGTTAATTAACTAAGTCCCCAGCAACTATAAAACCTACAAAACCAATAAGCACAAGAGTAACTGTTCTGTATGTGGGAGTGTGACTCAACGTACACATCTGGCACGGTTCTTCTCCAACAAGACAAGAATTTTTAAATACCAATTATACTGACGTGATAAAAGAAAATTAGAAAAACTATAATTACGCAAGAAAACCAGAATTCACTCTAATACAAGAACACAAGCCAGATGCTTTGCTGACTGAACCTGTAATGACGCATTATTTCAGACACACAAATAATAAAAGAACATTGTGGATTTTACCTTCATATATTGACGAAATGCACTCTGATCATTACAATAACATCTGCTATCCCTCCCATCAAACAACTGGATAAAACATGGAACAAACACTCCTTACTACAACATCTCGACAAGCCTTGCCCACTAGCACATCTCAACACGAACTGTCTTCTACGAGCTCTGCCCACTCACTGACTTCTACGAGTTCTTAACAGGCACTCACTCTACGAGCTCTCAACAAGCACTGTGGAGGCGGCTTAATAGTGCTCTTTGGCGCAATCTCTGGCGCAGTGGCTCAGTGTAGCCACCTTTCAACACATTGGAAGCGTGTATTGGTCATTGCCATACTGGCGTATCACCCGGCGTGATGGTTTGGTGTGCCATTGGTTACATGTCTCGGTCACCTCTCGTTCGCGTTTGACGGCATTTTGAACAGTAGACGTTACATTTCAGATGAGTTACGACCCATCGCTCTACCCTTCATTTCACCCCTGCGAAACCCTACATTTCAGCAGGATAATGCATGACTGCTTGTTTCATGTCCTGTACGCGCCTTTCTGGATACGGAAAACGTTGGAATGCTGCCTTGGCCAGCACATTCTCCAGATCTCTCACCAATTGAAAACGTCTGGTCAATGGTGGCCGAGCAACTGGCTCATCACAATACGCCAGTCACTACTCTTGATCAACTGTGGTATCGTGTTGAAACTGCATGGGCAGCTGTACCTGTACACGCCATCCAAGCTCTGTTTGACTCATGCCCAAAGCGTATCAAGGCCTTTATTACGGCCAGAGGTGGTTGTTCTGGGTACTGATTTCTCAGGATCTATGAACCCAAATTTCTTGAAAATGTAATCACATGTCAGTTCTAGTATAATATATTTGTCCAATGAATACCCATTTATCATCAGCATTTCTTCTTGGTGCAGCAAGTTTAATGGCCAGTAGTGTATAAATTAGTTAATTACCATTGTTAGGTCTCCTGTAGTTTGTTACATACCAAACTATGTGTAAAATGTTCTGATCTGTACCGTGGTGCAGTCATAAATGTCGTGAGGGCTCAGTAATGTAGGGCTAAGCGAGTATTAGTGGGGGAGTTCCCCGCTCGGTGTGGCCGGTGGCTGCCTCTCGTGCGCTGCTGACTGACGAGGGGTTGCTGGGACCGGCACCGTTCCGACAGCCAAGGAAGGCGCGTTTGTAGCTGAGGAGACCTTTGGGTGGGCACCAGAAACACTAATTAATGGACTGTGGGCTGTCTCTTAGTTTTCTGCATTTACTTGCACCTTATCCCACAGCAAAATTTACAGATTTTTCATAACTACCGGGTAGTTATTATTACACTTTCCATATTTAACACGTTATAACACGGAAACTAATTTCCGTACGAGTACCAAACTTTGTAGCATCAACGTCAAGAACTTTGGGAAGAGAAAAAATGCAGAGTCAATTCAACTGAAATACCTTCAATGTGCTGCGATTGTACATCACACTATTACATACCGGTACCATTACTGCTTGTAAAGGATCTCAATAGAACGCCCGTCAGTGTCCAGAAGCGCAAGATTGCATTCTGCACAGTAGAACGAAGCATGTGCGTGGGTATGCTGCCTATCGCTCTTCAAACGCTGCCCATCAAATCAGCCCATTTGTGAATGTTACCCTTGTCAACACTGCGCTTCAGGTAGCCCCACGACAAGAACTTACATGGAGTCAGATCAGGTGATCGTCCTGGCCAAGCATTTGCAAACGATCGGCTGATAAATCGATCGTTTCCAAATGTGTTTGGGAGAAGCAGGTGAACTTCACGAGCGATGCGCGCTGGGACCCCACCTTGCATGAAACCTGTTGTGTTCAATGCGTCTCTATTCTGCATGCCGGGTACAACAGCAGTAACACAGGATAGTCACACTGCACGTCTTTGATCACTGAGCGCCAATCTCTTAAAAAAATGGGCCAATGATGAATACAGTCGAAAAGGCACGTTCACTGTACAGAGGAACTTCATGCACAGTCACTGGAGGTGAAGATACCCACACTCCACCTCACCCCTCAGAGAAAAATGAGATTCGTCTGTTCATAGGATGGTCAGCTTTAATCTTTGCCAGAAAGTGGACAGCCAACTCAACAGGTCGTTGTCCTTCCTGTGGTGCAAGCAACTGTACCATATGGAACTTGTATGGAAACCATTTGAGAATGGTCCGAAGCACCTTTGTTCAGTGAACCACGAGATGTGTAACTGTCACCACAGGGCACGTGCACTGCCCGACGATCGGAAATTGCGCGCAGCTTGTCTCCCATTGCTACAGCGATATCATGCCGGAGCGACGGCCAGTTCTCCAGATGATTCAATAGCCTGAACACAGCAGGTGGAGAAAGAGGACCCTTCCGTAATCCTTTCACCTGGCGATATTCTCGAAGTGCAGCTGCAGCATTACTGTTGTTTTGGTAATAGAGCTTCACCAGTAATGTCCTGCTCCTTTTGTCCAAGCTCATGTTGACTCGTCAACAGGTGCACTGCGACTGGTCAGATGTGAGACTATGAATCGCGATGACTGTTCACAGTACCTGGTAGCCACAGTTGGAACTGGACAGTAGCGCTGAGACGCATGGAAACCATATACCTCTTACTCTGGACATCAGTTCTACCAAGTTTGGAACTCGTATGGTGATTAGTTTCCATGTTTTAGGGAAAGTTTAATTATAACCAACTGGTAAGTTATTCAGATACTGTGAGCCTTTTCGTCCTGAAACTGAGACTCAATGTAGGATCTTTGTCAGCAATTGAACGTACATTACTGGTCTTTAAAATTACTACAACAAGAACAAACGCAGATGATAAATGGGTATTCGTTGGACAAATATATTATAATATAACTGACATTTTCACGAATTTTGGGTGCATTGATCCTGAGAAATCAGTACCCAGAACAACCACCTCTGGCCGTAATAACGGCCTTGATACGCCTTGACACTGAGTAAAACGGAGCTTGGATGGCGTGTACAGATACAGCTGCCGGTGCCGCTTCAACACGATACCACAGTTCATCAAGAGTGGTGACTGGCGTATTGTGACGAGCCAGTTGATCGGCCACCATTGACCAGACGTTTCCAGTTGGTGAGAAATCTGGAGAATATGCTGGCCAAGGCTGCAGTCGGACATTTTCTGTATCCAGAAAGGCCCGTGCAGGTCCTGCAACATGCGGTCGTACATTATCCTGCAGAAATTGTTCCTGCTTAAGGGTTTCGTAGGGATCGAATGAAGTGTAGAGTGATGGGTCGTAACACATCTGAAATGTAACATCTACTGTTCAAAGTGCCGTCAATGCAAACAAGAGGTGACCGGGACGTGTAACCAATGGCACCCCATACCATCACGCCGGGTGATACGCCAGTATGGCAATGACAAATACCCTCTTCAAATGTGCGTTCATCGCGATGTCCCCAAACACATATGCGACCATCGTGATGCTGTAAACACAACCTGGATTCATCCGAAAAAATGACGTTTTGCCATTCGTGCACCCAGGTTCGTCGTCGAGTACACCATCGCAAGCACTTCTGCGATGCAGCGTCAAGGGTAACAGCAACCATGGTCTCCGAGCTAGTAGTCCCTGCTGCAAACGTCGTCGAACTGTTCGTGCAAATGGTTGTCGTCTTGCAAACGTCCCCATCTGTTGACTCAGGGATCGAGACGTGGCTGCACGATCCGTTACAACCATGCGGGTAAGATGCCTGTCATCTCGACTGGTAGTGATACGAGGCCGTCGGGATCCAGCACGGCGTTCCGTATTACCCTCCTGAACCCACCGATTCCATATGCTGCTAACAGACATTGGATCTCGACCAACGCGAGCAGCAATGTCGCAATACGATAAACCCAATCGCGATAGGCTACAATCCGATCTTTATCAAAGTCGAAAACGTGATGGTACCCATTTCTCCTCTTTACACGAGGCATCACAACAACGTTTCACCAGGCAACGTCGGTCAACTGCAATTTTTGTATGAGAAATCGCTTGGAGACTTCCCTCATGTCAGAACGTTGTAGGTGTCACCACCGGCGCCAAGCTTGTGTGAATGGTCTGAAAAGCTAATCTTTTGCATATCACAGCATCTTCTTGCTGTCGGTTAAATTTCGCGTCTGTAGCACGTCATCTTCATGGTGTAGGTTTTGATGGCCTGAGGATGTGGGAGGTTATTAATGTACACTCGACAGTGAGATCATTAGAAATGAGGGACAGGCTCGGACAGGATGAGAAGAGGGAAGCAAAGAAGGACCCCAAGCTTTCAGTTATTTCTGTTTAGTGAAACCAAACAGCGGGAGGGCAGATGGAGGTGCGGACCAAACCCTCGCAAATTGCCAATGCAGTGCCTGACCGCTCCAGCGACGCGTCTTACGCCGTACACATCCTGGTGTGCGCTTCTGAGGCCTTCGCAGCGAACCTGGAGTACGCCAGCTCGAGACGCTCTGCCAGCGAATGGCGGGCAAATGTTCGGAAGGCCACGTGAGGTGGGGCCTCTGCCACACAAAGGAGTGTAGGGGAAGACCCGCGGTCTGTGGCTGGCTGGGGAAGCCCTGGGCTGATGTAGCTGCGACTGACTAGAACAGGCGAATGGAATGCAGTAGAAAACGAATGGGTAGTTTTAAGAGGTGGAATAGTGGAAGCAACAGAGGATCAAACAGGTAAACAGACAAATCCTAGTAGAAATTGTATATTGAATTGAATTGATGAAAGGAGAAAATATAAAACTACAGCAAATGAAGCAGGCATAAGGGAATACGAAAGTCTAAAAAATGAGACTGATAGGAAGAGTAAAATGGCTTAACAGGACTGGCCAGAGGGCAAATGTAAGGATTTAGAAGAATATTTCACTGAGAGACAGACGCCACCAACAGGAAAATTAAAGAGGCCTTTGGAGGAAAGAGGAGCTGCTGTATGAATTTCAAGAGCTCAGATGGAAAACCAATCAGAAGCAAAGAAGTGAAAGGTGTAAGAAGTGTATAGAGGGTCTATACAAGCGACATGAGCGTGAAGGCAATGTTACAGAAATGGAAGAGGACGTAGATGAAGACGAAAGGGGACATATGATACTGCGAAAGAATTCGACAGAGCGCTGAAAGACCAAAGTCGAAACGAGGCTCTGGGATTAATGACTTGCCGTCAGAAATACAGATAGCCTTGGGAGAGCCAGCCGTCACAACTCTTCCATTTGGTGTGTAAGATGTATCAGACAGGCTAATTAAACTGAGACTTTAAGAAGAATGTAATAATTCCAATGCCAAAGAAAGAAGTACTGACAGGTGAGAATATTACCGAAGTGTCAGCAATAAGTAGTGTCAGCAAGCAGGTTTAGAAAGATGTAGGTTGCAGCACGTATCGGGAGAAGAAGAGTCTCACACAGGGTGGAGTAGGATGAAGAGCTACATGAAACCAGTCGTCGGACTGAAGACCACGACAGTAATAATAATAAAAATAATAATAACTAAAATAATAGTATTAATTATACCGGTACGTATAAAAAAGGTTTATAGGTGTACAAAGTAGATATTTTCTGCCATGGCGAGTTTCAGAAAAGTGAAACCTAAGGAGACTGCACCAGCGAAAAACACTGGAAATTAAGGAAGATCACGATGGAAAGAAAGGTGTAAAGAAGTAACGAGTGTCCACAAGGACAATCGTAGACCTTGTTGTTGCTTGAGTAGATATGTCAGCAACTGTCGTCTGAAGCTGGAGATGTTGTCGAGTTCTCTAATGATGTGGGGGAGGTTATTCCAGAGCCGTGTTGCTGCTACTGAGAACGACCTGGAGAAGGTGGCTGAATGATGGAGTGGGACAGAAGGCATTTTGCTCTGGCGTATTGCTCAAAAAGAGCGTTAAGGTCCAGGAGAAGTAGGTGGGACAGCATACGTTGATTAGACAGTGGAGAGGACAGAGGGTACGGAAATCTCTCCGCTTGTCTGCACGTAGTCAGGATTGCTATGAATATGATGGTGAAATATGATCAAAGAGTAGAACGTTACAGATATATCGAACACAGACTTCCGTATCCATCTGCAAGCGACGTGAGCTTCCGCGGAAAAGACCTACGATAACATCGCTGTAATTGTGAGATGAGCCTACTTACTTGTTACATCACACGCTGATTAAAGTACACTGAAAGAAGCTATACAGTGCCTGTCATATGAGGCACTCATCTCAAGAACAAAACAACAAAAACAAAAAAAAGATCACGAACCATAGTTTAGGACTGCAGCAACACGGTACTTCAGGAGTGACTATTAGATGCCAATTATAGTGGGCTATTGACATAAGGCTCTCATAGACGTAAAAGTTTACTTGAATACAGTATCGCATAATGATGGCATCTGGATTTATAACAGTATGCGTAAGATAATCAGCAAACGCCAACTGCCCAAATGTACAGGCTCTAGCGCTAAGGAAAGTTACGTGTAGAGTGCGCTAAATATATGCGCCCAAGAAATGCACCTAGACTCCATAGACTAGCTTACGTAAATTAAAACAGCAAAAGAAAATCGAGTTTTTTATAAAGCCACTGGTAATCGAAAATGATACAACAGGAAACAGATATAAAATGACGTGTAGAAACGGAATGTGAAAATGTTCTTACAACAGAGTAACACTATAAAGGCATTTCGCTGCGTGTGTAGCAAAACTGATATTGAAAGTAGTAGATACTGTAAAGAAGGGGTAGGGAGGGGAGGGGGCATGAACTACAAGTTATTAAAACGGAATTTAAAAAATCGAGCACCTTCCGAGTAGCATTAAAGAAACTTGCAAGCTGTAGTGAGGCAGAAGATCTAGTTTTAGATTAGGCTCCAAAACATTAGAAGAAGGTGTCGGAAGCGCTGAGAATAACGCTATGTTCGTTTAAAAAGTGGTAAACCGGTGGCAACCTCTAGTAAACCACTGTACACTGGAAAACGACCCGCGGAAGCCGGCAAACACACACTGTGCGCCCACGTCACTTGTCAGCACCAGCTGTCTGTCCCTCTTAGCTAAGTGTCTCAATATTTCAAATTGGTCTAACAAATGTAATTTACAGCCTTTACCTCTTTACGTGTAATCACTGTTTTTTTACCATTTCGTCGGAGGAAGATCAGAAATATTCGTAAGCAAATGCTCTGCAACGAAGAACTTTAAACGTGGCCACTTCTCTTTCCCTGCAGCTACCCCTTACACTTGACCCCAATAGCCCTTCCAGTGTGTCCCGTGTGATAACTACGAAAACCATCGCACCAAATTTTGTGGGTTATTGAGTTTGCAATAGGTCCTTGTTCAGTTTTTGTCATGTCCACTACATTTTTCCTGAAACTGTTGTTGGTGGGAAAGTAGTCCTGCAGCGACTACTCCTGTAAGACATATTACATAAAAATAGTATAGAAATAATGCCCCTCTTTATTACCTTTCTGTTTATTACCATCTAAATTTGAACATTCTTTTGTTCGTGAATTAATAAAAAACTGCCCAGACTGAACTGTGTTACGGTGATTATCAAAGATAATACTGTCATTTTGAATGCATAATTTCAAATCGAGAGCATTTGACGCTGAATGAAATTAGTATTCCGGCAGATTCTTCCACCCACAGGCTCTCCATTCCGCAATAAAGTGCGCTTTAACAACAGCACTTTCAACCGATTGTTTACAGAAAGAATCATTCTATTGATATCTATTGCAAGGAATAATACTTACAAACAAGGTGTACTAGACTATTTTCTTAATAAGGAAACGTAAAAGAATGTTCAGATAACATGTATTTAACTGAATCAAGAATAATTTTGTGTGATTTACCGTGCAACTGTGACTCTAAAGCATTTTGGATTGGGTTTTGAACTTCTGACGATATTCCTAGGCCGTAGCCGGCCGGAGTGGTCGTGCGGTTCCAGGCGCTACAGTCTGCTACCGCGCGACCGCTACGGTCGCAGGTTCGAATCCTGCCTCGGGCATGTATGTGTGTGATGTCCTTAGGTTAGTTAGGTTTAATTAGTTCTAAGTTCTAGGCGACTGATGACCTCAGAAGTTAAGTCGCATAGTGCTCAGAGCCATTTGAACGATTTTCGACCCTAGGCCGTAAACGAGAACATCTACGCTACGGTCGCAGGTTGGAATCCTGCCTCGGGCGTGGATGTGTGTGATGTCCTTAGGTTAGTTGGGTTTAAGTAGTTCTATGTTCTAGGGGACTCATGACCTCAGATGTTAAATCCCATAGAGCTCAGAGCCATTTGAACCCTTTGAACCATCAAGGGTAAGAGAAGAACAATTTAATCAGTCGTCTCCGTGGAAGGACAATATTTTAAAGAATTAACAAATATTTTAAGGAAGTGACATACTGAATGGTAAGGGCAGCACAAAACGGCCTGGATGTGACGTACTTCGGATCATTTGTAATGCGCCGACTGGTGGTACTCAAGATCTAACTGAAAACGACAAGGGATCGTACTGCACCAGCGTCGCGAGGCCGTTGGGGTATGGACTCCTGCCGCGCAGAATTGCTTCAGCGATCCAATCGACCACTACAGCAAGATTTGGGTACAGTTTTTGTTTTTGTACAGGCAGTCGATGTTATGACTGTGGATCGCTATCCGATCACAGAAGATTCCAGTAGTAGCCGAGTGCCTGCCAAACACGTGAAGCGTGGCTTGCACTCTTAGACAACAAACGGAGGACAGATCAACCCTTTGGGGATTAGCAACTGCAACGATAATAAACACTGACGTGGCACCAGACTCAAATGGTAGATAATTTTTTTTTTTTTTTTTGGTCATCAGTCTACTGACTGGTTTGATGCGGCCCGCCACAAATTCCTTTCCTGTGCTAACCTCTTCTTCTCAGAGTAGCGCTTGCAACCTACGTCCTCAATTATTTGCTTGACGTATTCCAATCTCTGCCTTCCTCTACAGTCTTTGCCCTCTACAGCTCCCTCTAGTACCATGGAAGTCATTCCCTCATGTCTTAGCAGATGTCCTATCATCCTGTCCCTTCTTCTTATCAGTGTTTTCCACATATTCCTTTCCTCTCCGATTCTGCGCAGAACCTCCTCATTCCTTACCTTATCAGACCATCTAATTTTCAACATTCGTCTATAGCACCACATCTCAAATGCTTCGGTTCTCTTCTGTTCCGGTTTTCCCACAGTCCATGTTTCACTACCATACAATGCTGTACTCCAGACGTACATCCTCAGAAATTTCTTCCTCAAATTAAGGCCGGTATTTCATATTAGTAGACTTCTGTTGGCCAGAAACGCCTTTTTTGCCATAGCGAGTCTGCTTTTGATGTCCTCCTTGCTCCGTCTGTCATTGGTTATTTTACTGCCTAGGTAGCAGAATTCCTTAACTTCATTGACTTCGTGACCATCAATCCTGATGTTAAGTTTCTCGCTGTTCTCATTTCTGCTACTTCTCATTACCTTCGTCTTTCTCCGATTTACTCTCAAACCAAACTGTGTACTCATTAGACTGTTCATTCCGTTCAGCAGATCATTTAATTCTTCTTCACTTTCACTTAGGATAGCAACGTCATCAGCGAATCGTATCATTGATATCCTTTCACCTTGTATTTTAATTATATTACGTCAAGCCAAATCGAAAATCCAGCTTGCCATTGACCTCACAAGCAACGACTTCCCTCCAACGCCGAACAATCTCTATGTAACCGAGTCGTAATCTTTTAGCAACTTTTAACATTCATCTCAGATATGAAGTGAGTGCAAAGACCGATTCATATCAAACTCGTATTTTGACAATGTTTATACCGGGATACAGATAACTGAAGCGATAATTCTACTTCTTTCTGTGTAGGGTAATTTCCAAGAATGATTGCCTATCGAACTCAATGAGTCCTAATGATACATATCGAACGTGCGATCGGAAATCGATCATGCACTGTGGTGGCGGGAGTTATGAGTATGTTTACGTTGGTCGCTGCAGCAACGACAAAAGAAGAGCGTTACAAAAATACTTTTAATTGCAAACAATCGTCGTCGGCGTTGCCGTGTGAAACTCCATTACGGTGGTCTGGATGGATAACTTGGAAGAGACGAACCATGTATTCTTCCTGATACTCGTTCGTTTTCCGCACTATTCGCAATGAAATTGTAACGGTATTTCAGAATCGAAACTGTTCTTACGAAGGTACTTCGCACCAGCACAGTCTGCACATTCCCTTCTTTCCTCGTCCGGTAGTACTCCATGTTTGCGACAAAAAGTCGAGCAAGTTTCTACGCTGGATAAACACGGAATCAGATTCTTCCATGTGAGAGAATCCGCCGAAGAAACGTCAAGAACACCGGACATGTCACTCACTAACGACATAAATCGTCTGGGTTTCCCTAGCAACTCACAAATAATTCGCTGAGGAATGTAATTTAGAGCAAGTAAGAGAACAACGGAAAATAGATAAAAATGACGATCACAAATAATCCATCATAACGCCCGCCACCGGACTAGCATGATTGATTTCCAATCGCACGTACGATATGTATCATTTGGACCCAGTGACTTCGATAGGCAATCATTCTTGGAAATTACCCTGTGTAGCGTAAAGTTGCTACGTAAATAATGATACGAACTGTATTCCACAGATTAACCACATCATCTTTGTGAATACGATCTCTGACTTTTCGTAACAACTTCAAATGACTTCAGTATAAGAAAACTTGTCTTCATTTGGGATAGGTATCTCAATACAAGTTCAAAAATCGTAACTGATCGAGTGCCAGAAAAGACAACCCCCAACCCCTCCCCCCCCCCCCCCCCTCCAATGGAAAAGGAAATTCAAAAACAAACAAAAATATAAACAAAAAACCTAGGTGAGACCGCCTCTTTTGCCCTAACCCTAGTTAACAAGTCAAACAAAAACGCCTCTTCAGGCGTTAGCACAACGCGACCCGCTGAAGTTCCCTACGTTAAATTAGGCCACTCACCACTTCTACTAACCAAGTCTTTTAGTAACGTGTAGCTTGTTAATGGTTCCTTTCTATTCCCATCGCTTGCCAACTCAACCTATAGGTGGGATCTCTCATATCAAGGTGAAACAGTTCGAATATATACGAGACAATTCTATATCCGCTGTATGATCGTGGCATCCAGACAACAACCAAAAATGTGTTTGAGGCTTTCGCTTCTTGATGTCCATCACTACCAAACCACTCCCTAAAACAGCCAACAACCCAGTTGACTCTGGTTGAGCCGCAACCACTAATCATACAACACGGACAATATATTGGGTTCTACCGACTCCCTAAAAAATGATCAAATGCAAATCTCTCTCTCTTACACGGGTCACGCTGTATCTGTCACAGAAAAATAACCACTAATTCTTCCCGAACTCTCCACAGGACTACAACCAATCGATCGCCCAAGAACACAATTTCGCCAAACCAGTGTGTAATCCAGAACTACTTCGAAATCCTGGAACCTACATATATTCCCTAGCTCGGCCTTTGGAGGAAAACTACAGTCGCAGCTACGTCTATCAACAGGGGCCTAGACGACAAAGCTGCCACACTGTCTCTGTAAACTTCACAAACTACTACACTGGCTCCACCAGCCAAACTCCTTCACCTCTCCCAAGCCTTAAACACCAATGGCAGTGCCTCTATACAACACGCAGTGGGTCGGCTGTAAATCGGGCGTAGACCTGCCCCGAGGTTAACAGTGTTGGTAAAGGATCTACTGGGGAGATAACTACACGACAGTTCCAAGAGCATTATTAAACATGGTGTCGTTGCTGTCAGGGTTCCTCCGAGCCATAATCCGTAGGTAGCGGTCATCCACTGCAGTAGTGCCCTTGGGCAGCTTGAGTGAGGCATGTCATTGACAGTTCCTGTCTCTCTGTATCTCCTCCATCTCCGAACAACATCGCCTTGGTTCACTCCGAGACGGCTGAACGCTTGTTGAGAGCCTTTCCTGGTACGAAGTAACAATGCGGACGCGATCTAACCGCGGTATTGACCGTCTAGGCACGGTTAAACTAGAGACATCACGAGCCGTGTACCTCCTTTCTGGTGGAATGACTGCAACTGATTGGCTGTCTGACCCCCTCCGTCTAATGGGCGTTGCTCATGCATGATTGTTTATATCTTCGGGTTGGTTTAGTGACATCTCTGAACAGTCAGAGGGACTGTGTCTGTGATACAATATCCACAGTTAACGTCTACCTTTAGGAGTTTTGGGAATTGGAGTGATGCAAAACTTTTTTTGATGTGTGTATTACCACTCCTGATTCTGGAAAACGATTAAGACGAAGCAAGGCGAACAAGGAACCACGTGCTGGCAGAATTCATGTTAGAGTGTACAGTGAATAGGCCGCGGAATCAGGTGAATCTCCAACTCACATCTAGTGATACTATCTACTGCACCGGCCGGCAAAGAACGCAGATCACTCCTCTTTACCGAAAGGCTAAAGGATGGTGGTCTTGAAATCACAGGCCAGTATCGGTGCACGTCAGTCTGTCGGAGAATCCAAGAGCATATTGCAAGCTTCAACAATTTTACTTTCCTGGAGGAAACTAAGCTACTGTCAAAGAATCAACACAGACTCTCGCGTGAGACATAGCTTCCCTAATTCGTACACGCCGTCCTACAAACAACAGGTGCAGGTGAACAGGTAGGCTCCAGCATCCTAGTTTCCCGAAAGCATTTAGACTCTACACCCTTTCATCGATTATTAACCAAGATACACTGAAGCGCCAAAGAAACTGGTGTAGTCATGGGTAGTCACATACAGGGATATGTAAACAGGAAGAATACGGCGCTGCGGTCGGCAACGCATATGCAAGACAACAAGTGTCTGGCGCTGTTGTTAGATCGGTTACTGCTACTACAATGGCAGGTTATCAAGATTTATGTGAGTTCCAATGTGGTGTTATAATCGGGGCACAAGCGATGGGACACAGCATCTTCGAGGTAGCGATGAACTGGGAATTTTCCCATACGACCATTTCACGAGTGTACCGTGATTATCAGGAATCCTTTAAAACATCAAATCTCTGACATCGAAGCAGCCGGAAAAACATCCTGCAAGAACAGGACCAACGGCGACTGAAAAGAATCGTTCAACGTGACAGAAGTGCAACCCTTCCGCAAGTTGCTGCAGATTTCAATGCTGTGTCACCAACAAATGTCAGCGTGCGAACCATTGGACGAAACATCATCGATATGGGGTTTTGGAGCTGAAGGCTGATGTCTGCACAACAGAAAGCTTAGGCCTCCTCGCCTTGTCCTGTCTGCA
Source organism: Schistocerca americana (assembly GCF_021461395.2). Classification (NCBI taxonomy): domain Eukaryota; kingdom Metazoa; phylum Arthropoda; class Insecta; order Orthoptera; family Acrididae; genus Schistocerca; species Schistocerca americana. The sequence continues at coordinate 99,290,735 of NC_060129.1, read as the reverse complement.
CTGACACTGAACTGTTGACGACTGGAAACATGTTGCCTGGTCGGGTGCGCTCGGCTGGAGACAACCTCATGAATCCACGGACACTGTATGTCAGCAGGGGACTACTCAAGCTGGTGGAGCCTCTGTATGGTGTGGGGCGCGTGCAGTTGGAGTGATTGGGGTTCCTAATACTTCTAGATACGACTCTGACACCTGACATGTACGTAAGCATCCTGAGTGATCACATAGATCCATTCGTGTCCGTTGGTTATTCCGACGCACTGGGCCACCTACAGGAGGACAGTGGGACACCCCAAATCTCCAGAATTGCTACAGAGTAGCTCCAGGTACACTATTTTGAGTTTAAACACTTCTGCTGGCCACAAAACTCCCGAGACATGAACATCATTGAGCTTATCTGGGATGGCTTGCAATGTGATGTTCTGCAGAGATGTCAGACCCCTCGTATTCCAACGCATTCATGGACAGCCCTGCAGGATTCATGGTGTCAGTTCCCTCCAGCACTACTTCAGGCATTAGTGGAGTCCTAGCCACGTCGTGTTGCGGCACTTCTGCGTCCTTGTAGGAGCCGTACACGATATTAGCGAGTACCAGTTTCTTTGGGTCTTCAGTGTAAAAATATGTACAACGCTACAAGGGAGCAAACTCCTCAGAAAGAAAATTGGAATAGTTGATCATGAAAATTCATCAGGAGGTGAGACAATTTATAAGGGAATATTGAGATAATACAGAAATAAACAAAAGGGACAATTATTTAACGTATTCCACTTAAACTACAAAAGATGTTCCATGTAATCAGTGGAGAGGAAACCTCTAATTTAACTACGTCGCTGTGTGAAAAGGAACCGACAGTTTCAAGCAAGACAGTAGGAAAACGTTCGAATAGCTGGAATTAAACAACGCTATTCGAAACCGTCTTGCAAACGATGCTAGCACATGTACTGAGCAAGTGATACGATGAATAACAGCAAATGGTAACTGTATAACAAAAGGAAAAGAGAAACTCACTGTCGACACACAGTACATTATGCATGCTAAGACAGCACATGACAAAGAACTGGTAACTAAAAAAATGGTTGAAATGGCTCTGAGCACTATGGGACTCAACTTCTGAGGTCATCAGTCCCCTAGAACTTAGAATTACTTAAAGCTAACTAACCTAGGGACATCACACACATCCATGCCCGAGGCAGGATTCGAACCTGCGACCGTAGCGGTCTCGCGGCTCCAGACTGTAGCGCCAAGAACCGCGCGGCCACTCAGGGCGGCTAACTGGTAACTAACAACAGAGACAGACCCTTACTAGTATTTCCAGACCTGTTTAAATGTTTATGCAGATCAAGGCTCGAGTCAGTAATGCAGATCCCAAGAAAATCGTTACTAAGATCCAGTGACATTTTAGGAATTAACTCAACCTATTTTATTACTCTGAAGGATATATGCATCAGAGGTACAGCTTCCACTAGACTTCATAATTGTACGTGAAGTCAGGTAGTGAGACGACGCCAACTTCCTGGGTTGGTTGGTTGGTTGCTTGGGGAAGGAGACCAGACAGCGTGGTGATCGGTGTCATCGGGTTAGGGAAGGATGGGGAAGGAAGTCGGCCGTGCCCTTTCAGGGGAATCATCCCGGCATTTGCCTGGAGTGATTTAGGGACACTTAAATTAGGATGGCCGGATGCGGGATTGAACCGTCGTCCTCCCGAATGCGAGTCCAATGTCTAACCACTGCGCCAACTCGCTCGGTCCAACTTCCTGGGCTTATGTTGAAAGTCCTGAGAGGAAGTTTCCAGCATGTGGAATCTGAAAGAAAGGAAAAGGAGTGCGTCTCAATGCGATAAACGTGAAACACTGTCGTGCTGCTGGAAATTTATTGAAAACACCGGTCTGATGATTACATTGTACTTTTCACCTCTAGTGCAGATAAATTTCTGCTAACTCAAAGGTAAAATTTTGGAAGTTACTTCTTTAAATCACTGACATAAAGACCAAAGACTTTCTAATGATGTCAATGAAGAAAATTGTAGTATCACCAAGTTACAGTGCAAATCGATGTGTTTTCAATCATAATGTTAGGATCAAACAATTGGATCGGTAGCAAAATAAATCAATAAAAGAATAAATACTTAGCTGAGAAAAAAGGAAGGAAGACAAGGGTTTAACGTCCCATTGACACGGAAGAGATTAAAACCGGAGCAGAAGCTCGGAATGATTCAAGGATAGGGAAAGAAATGGGCTGTGATTTTTCAGAGGATGAATCCCAGCATTTGCCTGGAGTGATTTAAGAAATTCACGGAGATCATAAATCCGTTTGGTCGGATGTGGATTTGAACTGTCGTGGTCCTAAGTATCCTTGAATGCTTGTCGTAAAGTGGACAGAGTTTGCGAAAGAGCAGTTTCAATATTTCTCAGATATGAAGTTAATACTCAGAGTGTAGCACAAGTTTCGAGTTTTGGGCAGTGAGACATTAATGTGAAAACGATGTGAATGTATTGGGTCAACTGGCAGTTGGCAGTCTGTTGTGTATTGGCAAGTGGTAAAAGACACAAGCGAACCGTTAAATGAAAAATAAAAAAAAAAGAACGAAAACCCAGGATACATAACCAGTCTGATAGGTGGCAACTACACCTACTACTTCTTCTATGTATACCAAGAGACATTCAGAAAGTGAAGCTTCAACTTGAAGAATGAGCGATCAGGTAACAAATACGTGGGTGGTTTGAAATTTTCTCAGAATCACCACCACAGGTCAGCGCTAGCGCAACGAGTTGTTCACGAGATATTCATTGGACTGTATCCTGTACACACGTGCCTCGTCAGTGCTCTTGGAAGAGGGCTGTGGCGGTGACGTGGCCCTATTGTTGTTCCCGCTTAGTGATTTGAGAAGATGGAAAAAATCGAGATTCTGGAAGTGATTAAGTGCTTCGTAAAGAAAGGTATGGAAGCAGACATTCATGCCGATTTCCAGAATACACTGGGGGACTCTGCTCCTTCATATTTAACTGTCGCCGAGTGAATTTAAATTTGGTAAGGAGAGCTTACATGATGATTTGCGCAGTGGTCGGCCAAGATGTGTCACTACTCCATAAATCATTGCAAAAAAATGGTAATGGAGGATTGCCGATTCAAAGTGCGAGAAATTTCTCGTGCTTGGCACATGTCATCTGAAAGGGTATATCGCAATTTAACTGAAGAATTAGAAATGAAAAACTTATCTGCAAGACGGGCACCACGACTCTTAACACTGGATAAAAATCGTATGAGAATGGACATATATCAACAAAGTTTGACCCGTTTCAGAGGAAACAAACAAGATGTTTAACGCTAGACTGGGGCCACAGATGAAACTTGGGAGCACTACTATACGCCAGAGACAAGACAACAGTCAAAGCAGTGGACATATGCTGATTATTCGCAACCAAAGAAAGCAAAGACAATTCCTTTGACGGGAAAGGTCATGGAATCAGTGTTCTGGGATGAGAAATGTGTTCTGTTTGTAGATTATCTCCCCACTGGGAAAACAATTACTGGAGAATACTATGCTAATCTCTCGGACAAATTGCAACAAAAGATACCCGAAAATAGCCCAGGTGTAGCTAGGAAGAAAGTCATTTTCCATCAAGACAATGTGCACCCGCACGCATGTGCCGTCACCATGGCCAAATTACACGAACTGAGGTATGAATTGCTGCCACACCTGCCCTATTCACCTGATATGGCTCCATTAGACTTCCATCTCTTCCCAAAACAGAAAATTTTTCTCGGTGAACGAAGATTCACTTCAAACGAAGAATTGATAACCTGGGTTGACAACTATTTTGCGGGCCTGGAGCAAACTCATTTTCGAGATAGGTTGAAGGCACTAGAACATCGTTGGACCAAGTGCATTAATGTACAAGGAGACTACATTGAAAAGTAAAAAGAGTTTCAGTGATGTAAGTACTTTTTTTCTGTTCCGTTCCGAGAAATTTTCATACCACCCTCGTATTACCGAGTGGAGCTCAGGAAACTGGACAACAAATGAGTTGGCTTTATCATTAGTGGATCCCTCAGCATTACTACACATCGGTGGGAGATGGAAGGGCATAAAAAATGGTTCAAATGGCTCTGAGCACTATGGGACTTAACCTCTGAGGTCATCAGTCCCCTAGAACTTAGAACTACTTAAACCTAACGAACCTAAGGACATCACACACACCCATGCCCGAGGCAGGATTCGAACCTGCGACCGTAGCGGTCGCGCGGTTCCAGACTGTACTGTTGAAGGGCATAGATATCGCCAAAACAGTGTTATACACGATGCATTACTTGAAAACTGTTTTCTACCCGCATAAATATGAACACGAGATACCAGAATTCAAATGAACGCAACGAATTAAACGAGGCAGTTTCGAAGTGTGCGGAAAGCGGATTAAGTATGACCTCAGTTTGGTTTGTTCCCTATCCGTCACCATGGTTTTCGCGGAGCACACGTGATGAGACGCTGCAATATGTCGTGACCTTCGCATCTCGCCTCATATCGCACGAAAAGTATGTCTCATTGTGGCAGACTACGATAACGCGCGAGTCAGCACGAAGATAGGGAATTCCCCGCGTGTGCTGTCGCTTGGCAGCTGTAGCAGCGAGGCCGCGCCGGGCTTATCATCCAGATAGCGTCGAGGTCACGAGCTGCGTTTGAAGACATCTGCCATTCGTTACTCCAAGAGGCAATTTTGTGTAAGTGTTTGTACAATTACTTATGGTCCTCCAACGACTGAGCTCCTCTGTACAGATGAAACTGTACAGCGGTCGGTCTTGCAGTGCTGCTAATCCAGTTTCCACAAGTGGGTTATGCAAACTGAGTCAACCCGATGTTAATTTCACTTCTGACAAATATTCACTGTTCGGAATAACAAAGTGGGTTGTATTAGTGAAATATTCTACGAGCCAGTCACTATACATGATACTATACTGACGGAAAAAAGTCGCAGTACCACGGGAGAACTAAGGTTGGTAGGTGTGCGTCTACATCCGAAAGATTGCGTCTGTTCAGATTTTGCACCAATCGCATACGATCGACGCTATTAGCGCCATTATGAGGGTGCATGCCGAGAGGCAAACGTCACACATAATTACAGACTACGTAGGAAAGTTAATTCAATGGCAGTAGAGAGCTTTTTAAACCTCGCTAAAGAATGTGAGTGGCTGGATGTTTATACTGCCGATAACAGAGATGACAAATACACTCCTGGAAATGGAAAAAAGAAAAAATTGACACCGGTGTGTCAGACCCACCATACTTGCTCCGGACACTGCGAGAGGGCTGTACAAGCAATGATCACACGCACGGCACAGCGGACACACCAGGAACCGCGGTGTTGGCCGTCGAATGGCGCTAGCTGCGCAGCATTTGTGCACCGCCGCCGTCAGTGTCAGCCAGTTTGCCGTGGCATACGGAGCTCCATCGCAGTCTTTAACACTGGTAGCATGCCGCGACAGCGTGGACGTGAACCGAATGTGCAGTTGACGGACTTTGAGCGAGGGCGTATAGTGGGCATGCGGGAGGCCGGGTGGACGTACCGCCGAATTGCTCAAGACGTGGGGCGTGAGGTTTCCACAGTACATCGATGTTGTCGAAAGTGGTCGGCGGAAGGTGCACGTGCCCGTCGACCTGGGACCAGACCGCAGCGACGCACGGATGCACGCCAAGACCGTAGGATCCTACGCAGTGTCGTACGGGACCGCACCGCCACTTCCCAGGAAATTAGGGACACTGTTGCTCCTGGGGTATCGGCGAGGACCATTCGCAACCGTCTCCATGAAGCTGGGCTACGGTCCCGCACACCGTTAGGCCGTCTTCCGCTCACGCCCCAACATCGTGCAGCCCGCCTCCAGTGGTGTCGCGACAGGCGTGAATGGAGGGACGAATGGAGACGTGTCGTCTTCAGCGATGAGAGTCGCTTCTGCCTTGGTGCTAATGATGGTCATATGCGTGTTTGGCGCCGTGCAGGTGAGCGCCACAATCAGGACTGCATACGACCGAGGCACACAGGGCCAACACCCGGCATCATGGTGTGGGGAGCGATCTCCTACACTGGCCGTACACCACTGGTGATCGTCGAGGGGACACTGAATAGTGCACGGTACATCCAAACCGTCATCGAACCCATCGTTCTACCATTCCTAGACCGGCAAGGGAACCTGCTGTTCCAACAGGACAATGCACGTCCGCATGTATCCCGTGCCACCCAACGTGCTCTAGAAGGTGTAAGTCAACTACCCTGGCCAGCAAGATCTCCGGATCTGTCCCCCATTGAGCATGTTTGGGACTGGATGAAGCGTCGTCTCACGCGGTCTGCACGTCCAGCACGAACGCTGGTCCAACTGAGGCGCCAGATGGAAATGGCATGGCAAGCCGTTCCACAGGACTACATCCAGCATCTCTACGATCGTCTCCATGGGAGAATAGCAGCCTGCATTGCTGCGAAAGGTGGATATACGCTGTACTAGTGCCGACATTGTGCATGCTCTGTTGCCTGTGTCTATGTGCCTGTGGTTCTGTCAGTGTGATCATGTGATGTATCTGCCCCCAGGAATGTGTCAATAAAGTTTCCACTTCCTGGGACAATGAATTCGCTGTGTTCTTATTTCAATTTCCAGGAGTGTATAATGCATTCCTTAACACATTTCTCATGCTCTTTGAGAGTTTCTTTCCATTACAACGATTTCAATTGTGTAGTCGCAATAAAAGAAAGCATGGGTGGCTGACTAGTGAGATAAGGCTACCATGTAGAAGAAATCGGAAATTATATCAAAGTGTTAGTAGTCACAATCAAGCTACAGTAACCCATTACAAACAGTATTGTAAGGTGCTTAAAAAAGTTATTAAGAAGGCAAAGAGTATGCCGTACGCAAATACAATAGCTAATTCACAGGATAAAATTAAAACCATATGGTCAGTAGTGAAGGAAGTGTCTGGTCAACCGGCTGGAGTGGCCTAGCGGTTCTAGGCGCTATAGCCTGGAACCACGCTACCGCTACGGTCGCAGGTTCGAATCCTGCCTCGGGGATGGATGTGTGTGATGTCCTTAGGTTAGTTAGGTTTAAGTAGTTCTAAGTTCTAGAGGACTGATGACCTCAGATGTTAAGTTCCATAGTGCTCAGAGCCATTTGGACCATGATGATATTAAAACTCTTGACATTTACAACTGCTCATACACTAGTTAGATACATATACACCGAAGCGGCAAAGAAACTGGTATAGTCATGCGTATTCAAATACAGACGTATATACACAGGCAGAATAGGCACTGCGGTCGACAACGCATATCTAAGACAAGAAGTGTCTGGCGCAGTTGTTAGATCGGTTTTATCAAGATTTAAGTGAGTTTGACCATCATGTCACGGCCGGGGAACGAGAGATTGGACACAGCGTCTCCGAGATTTTCCCGTACGACCATTTCACGAGTGTACCGTGAGTATCCGGACTGAAGCGCCTAGAACTGCTCGGCCATCGTGGCTGGCAATATCATCATGTACTATACACTTTTAAACCATTAGGACTTATTAATAATTTACTAACAAATATAAAATTTAATTATATGTTTATAAAGTGGTTTGTTATTTATGGTTTAAAAGTACTGCCATGGGATTGTCCTTTGTAAATGCGGCGTGAGGCAATAGATCATTGCTGTTCGATGAAATGTAGTCATTGTAATTTTTGGTTACATTTGGTTCTTGCTTAGTTCTTTTTGCTAAGTTCATTTTATGATCAGTTTCTTCTGGGGGAAGTTATATGACGAAGCACGTTTTTCACTCTGTAGGGGAGAAGGTGCACACCTGTATAGCGCATTGTGTGTGTCAACGGCATGTCAGGACAACAGATAATGCGGTTACCGTCTTAACAATAGGGTCAGCAACAACACTGGGAAACAACAGAGTAGGCCACACTCAAACTCTGTGCAGGGAGGGAGAAGCTACTTAGACATCGGCCGCTACTGTGTGTTCAGCTGTTTTCAATGGAGAAGCAGTCCCATATACCTCCTGCATTGGCAAAGTACAGAACTTGGTTCCTACTCAACACCTCTGATCTTCAGCGATGAAAAAGGTACATGTCTTTAACTTCTTGGAAATGAGGACACAACTTTCATAAATTCTTTAAATGACGTCATTCTGTATATCAGTATTAGTCATTTAACTTTTACTTGCTCCTTTCGTCTATCAAGGACAATAAATCCAACAGGTCCCTGAAAAAGAAAAGAATGATTCGCACGGAATCCCATGCCCAAGAGATGATCCTTTGTGGGTGAATGGTGCATTACGTGTAGCTGAGTCCCGCTACATGAGCTGTAGCAACACACATCAAGCATGAAACAAATTTAAACCGCCCGTTCTGGAATCGATGATTATAATTTTCAGGCTACTATTGAGCACCCTAAGGCCAGGGCACACTGTCACCCAGTCTCGAATCGTCGATTTTGTTGGACAGTCGTTGAGAGTGGCGTCCTAGAGAAAACAGTTTTGAATTTTTAGAACTGGCTTCTACATACCTTGTCAAAGTACATCCTCGAGCAGTATCTTTCCCTGGTCCAGGACTCATGCAGCGTACAGGACGGATGACGAAAGCTGCTTGTTGGTTGAAAATTTTTATGTTCAGTGATGAGTCTGAATCATCGGTACGAGAACAAAATACAATTAGCGAAACTTTTATTTTAGTTATCATTGTGTGTGTGACATATATGGAGTCTATGCCCCTTCTGAAGACGAAGTACTGTAATTACAATTCAGTATTTTTTTGCAGATTATAAATATCAGGTTATCAATCGTGATATCTTCCACGTGAATTTACTTATGGTACCTGTCTACCGGCCTACCTGTCTTGACCGTCGTTGGCCCTGAGTAGTCCCCTAAATCAAAAATCAAAGTGAGCAACTCATTCAATCTTGGATCGCAACTTTCAGACAAAAATGATAATCGTTTTCAAGTAGGAATCGTAATAAACCAGTAATAATCAATAACGAGAATGAGCAGTTATTTTTAATAAAATAAGAATATTATTCCAGACGGGGTCATAATGACAAGTTAGTCAAGACCAACCCTTCACAGGGCTATAAAAGTGACCATTCCATCAACATCCTACTCCTAGTTGTTAAAAAGAAAATTTAAATGTTTCCGGCTAAGAGAGGCGTCAAGCTCATGGAGGACTTCAACAAAAATTATCTACAAAAAGCAAGCAACTCAAACAATACTTGCTTCTGGTTTATCTACGTAGGTGTATGACCATATATTTCCCAGACGTATAAATAGTGGTAATCTGAAAACAGCACAAATGGTGTAATTTGTCTCTCACGTAGAATTTTTCCGCTGACAGTTCAAGTTGTGCACCTGGGAGCTACTCCACTGTGCAGAGCCGATTAGCCGTGTAGAAAGAGTCGGCAAATGCAACGGGTCACGTGCATCTGTCAAGTTAGATATGAGTGGAAAGTAAGTGGTTTTCACGTCTAGAATGAATAATAACAGTTGTTGCACACCATAAGTTGACAACACCGCAGGACACACAGAGAAATTCCCTAATGTTGTCTGTGCTAGTCGTAATAACACTACAGATTGCAACAGATTATCAACAGATAATACACAAGAAAATAAATAATGGATACTCTGTTTATGTTTGTGACTCTGCTATTAAAGTCGTTAATTCCTTCTGCAGTATATTTACTTTTCTTACAGTACTTTCGACACCAGCCGTGTAGAGTGAAACTTGCTTTCTTTTTGGTATAGTATTGTAGTATAGCGTGTTGTAGTTTCGCGGGTGCTAAGTTTATTTTGTGACGTTTTTTCTTTGTCGGTCTCTGTGGGCTACTAGTTTAGAATATTCCTGTTGGGTTGGGTTGTTTTGGGGAAGGAGACCAGACAGCGAGGTCATCGGTCTCATCGGATTAGGGAAGGATGGGGAAGGAAGTCGGCCGTGCCCTTTGAAAGGAACCATCCCGGCATTTGCCTGGAGCGATTTAGGGAAATCACGGAAAACCTAAATCAGGATGGCCGGACGCGGGATTGAACCGTCGTCCTCCCGAATGCGAGTCCAGTGTCTAACCACCGCGCCACCTCACTCGGTATTCCTGTTGAAAACATTCAAAGAGTGAAATATAATTTTATGTATTGACTGCGAAATTTGACGACAAGTGAACGAGAGGAACTGAAGAATAAGGTAAGCGTATTTGTTTTGTTCATATACGCTACAAAATTAAAAACAAGTAGGTTCTACGAGCTACGTATACATCTATGTAGGTATCGGGTATAGCTGTCTGATCTTATAATGAAATGATATCCTTATAATTCATTTACTTCCCAATACAGTAACGATTTATTTGCCACTGAGACACCAGGTGTGGGACTGAATTTTCGAAATCATCGGTATAGTGGCGTAGGATTGTGTGGCAGATTTTACACCGGGCAGGTATCTACCATGGTGCGCCCTGATTTGTGAAAGTGTGACAAAATTAATTCCTTGTGAGACAGTTGATGTTCTGGTCTTCAGGCTTGAGGCTGGTTTGATGCAGCTCTCCATGCCACTCTTGTGCAAGCTTCTTCAAGTAACTACTGCGCCTTACATCCGTGTGAATCTGCTTGGTGTATTCATCTCCTGTATGGTATCGATAGCTAAGATGCCACGGCGTAGGTGCAAGTTCATAGGTTGGCACCACGGCACCAACACCGACGACAGCGCCCTCTAGCCGGCGCTGTGCAGCACTACGAGCGCCGCTGCAGACTCTACCCATTTTGATCAAGAGCACACGGCCAGGACACTTCGCTTCAGCTTCGCTTCATATAGAGACTTTGCACTAAGGCTTCGCACCTACGTGCTCATCTATTCACAGTTATGTATGCCTCTGCATATATTCATGCACCAGTGAACCACTTTCACTTACTTGCAGTGCCGACGTCTTTTACCTCACCTGCCCCTACTCGCTTCCTCCATTTAGCCAACCTTTCCGTTTTCAGGAGCAGACCCACGCGCCGGCTTCTAGGCGAGATACAAAATCTTGTTCTCCCTCTACGAATTTTACACTCCGTGCTGGCCTCCAATTCTTAATTGGCGATACCTAGATGCCTCCGAACACGTCCTACCAACCGATCCCTTCTTCTAGTCAAGTAGTGCCACAAATTTCTCTTCTCCCCAATTATTTTCAGTACCTCCTCATCAGTTACTTGATATACGCATCTAATCTTCAGCATTCTTCTGTAGCACTACATTTCGAAAGCTTCCTCTTCTTGTCTAAAGTAGTTATCGTCCATGTTTCACATCCATAAAAATATTTTTAGAAAAGACATCCCGACACTTAAGTCTGTACTCGATCCTAACAAATTTCTCTTCTTCAGAAACGCTTTCTTGCCATTGCCAGTCTACATTTTATATCCTCTCTTCTTCGACCATCATCAGTTATTTTTCTCCCCAAATAGCAAAACACATCTACTACTTTAAGTGTCTCATTTCCTAATCTAAACCGGCCAGGGTGGCCGAGTGGTTCTAGGCGCTACAGTCTGGAACCGTGCGACCGCTTCGGTTGCAGGTTCGAATCCTGCCAAGGGCATGGATGAGTGTGATGTCCTCAGGTTAGTTAGGTTTAAGTAGTTCTAAGTTCTAGTGGACTGATGACCTCAGAAGTTAAGTCCCATAATGCTCAGAGCCATTTGAACCATTTCCTAATCTAATTCTCTCGGTATCACCTGAGTTAATTTTTTTAAATTCAATCTTCATTTCAATCCTTGTTTTAATTTTATTACTTCGCATAAATTTAATGAAGTCAACTTGCATTAAAAATGTGATTGCTGTAAGGTAGCGTTTGTGTTTGTATACGATTTGAATGTTTTCATGACGATAACCATCCAAGAAATCACGTATCGTTCTGGGAACAAAGTAAAGAGATGTTTTATTTTACATCCTAAGCTTTGAGGCGTAAAGCAAACCAAGGGTCTGTCATTAGCGTTCGCCGCGGTCCCCTCGCTGGCTTAACCCGGCAGTGCCACTGTGCTGTTGTACAAAGTTTTATCAATTCGCTGTAGGTATTCGATCTTCTGACAGGTCCAGTCATATGAAGTGATGATTTTTAATTTATCCAATTGTGTGTAGTGTGAATCAACGTGAGTTTTATCAACAAAAACAGCGTCGACGAAGCATCTGGGATGATAACCAATCCAGCGACGAATATTTTCCTTCACGTTCTCAGTCGTCCGAAGCGTGAACACGTTTTTTTTGCTTATATTCTCCTTTTATTACTACCAATACTTTAACATCGGAATTCGTAGTTTCTTATGTTTAGATGCTTCTACCAATATAAAGTAGATCGTCTTATGTGTAACAGCTGTAGATAAACTCTGAATTACTATAAAATGAAATCTGAAAATTCATAACCTAAAAATTGAGTTGCACCAGTTGTCCTAACAATTTATAGCCTGAGGGTGTCCCAGCAACCTACAGCCTTTGGGTAAAAAAGAAGCTGCACAAAAACAAAACCAGAGCATTGTTCTGTTTTAGAAGGCAATGATAGATATGTTTTCATAATTTCACTAGGTTTATTAACAATTATGTTCTTTTTTCAATAGATGGCATCCCTGGTATGGGGACACAAGATGATTTAGCTGAATTCAAAAATAAAACATTGACGCAGCAGATGCACAAAGTGATATGGGAAGAGGAAAATAAATAAGAAAAGAAAAAACGCAAAAAGAGAAAAAGGAATTGTAGATAATCATACACAACAAGAACGGGAAAAGTAGTTGCAGAAAAATCATTCCGTAACCCAAGCTGCAACTGCAGAAACAAATGTTTTTCTAACTTTTAACAACGAGCTCAAGATGTAATTTCACACTCTTCACAAGGAAACTTCTGAACATTGTGATATTCTTGTTATAACCTCAGCCAGTCGACGGATGAACAAGAAAACCTGAAACTTTAACAACACCAAGAACTGCATGTGTGCATGGCTGAAAAAGCTTGGGAGTCTATGAAACTGGAAACTGAGAAGTCAGTCTCTCATAGAATATGTCTTTTCCTTTGATTTAGAAAAGGTATTGTCATTCCTAGACTGGCATGTCAAGTAGCTTTTTACAAAAGCATCTTTTATGCTTACAGTTTTGGTTGCCATGAGCTGTCATCAAAATATTAAGATTCATGTGCTGCTAGGATGGAGTGAGTAGTTGACGAGGGTCCCTAGAAACGGCTGACTGGTTGTTCAACACGTCAGTACAGAAGCGCCAACCTCAAAACGTCTACACTGATACCCGTACAGCACAGGACAGGAATTGGAAGACAGTCGTAACATTATTGAAATTAGTTCCGAGTGAAAAGAATAACACTGAAATCGAAGATTACTACTGATCGATTCCTGATGATCATGACTTTACCTCAATAGAAAACTGCTTCAAGACACAAGAGATATTTCGTCCCGGCGGCTGCTACAATATTATTACAAAGTTAAACAATCTGTTTCATGCTACTATAATGACAAACAATGTTTTCTTATCTCAGGAAAACTTGAATTCATGATGATGAGTGACACTGAAGAACATGCAGTGTCATGGGTAAGGATGCAGTGGATTCGGTTCCAAACTTTCCCCCCCAAAAAAAAAAAAACTTTCTTTCAGAGAAACTATTTCAATGGGAATGGACTATTAGAATTTGGACTTCAGATAGGGATGCGAAAAGGACACCCAGTCTCACTGGTTAACATACCTCAGTGAAGACAGGACACAGGACCCTACGCTGTTACAAAGGAGAAGAAGAACGTGGGGAAACTTTTGTGCATCATTCCACCTATTCATCGCCAATATTTTCAACTTCTTCTGACAGTGCTGAAGACATAGGGCCACTGAATGGAGACGATAGTATTCATGATCAGTAAAAAAGACCATCTTAAATTATGTACATTCAGTGTTGTTGACCACCACGTATGTTTCTACAGTAAATAAAATTCTTCACCTGTTTATATCGCAAGTTCTGCATCTTGGGCCTTTATGTCTGACCACTAAGTCGATAAAACTTATGGCAGTTGGTAAACTAAGCTAGAAGTAACCACCCTGATAACATATTTAATAAAAAGTAATAGAAAAGGTTCTTGGGCAAAACACAACTTTTATCTTTTGTTTCATTTCGCAGACATGTTTCGCTAAAGTTTCAGTATCATCAGTGGGCTTTTCTTCCTCAAGGTGCGCCCTCCACAGAAACAAAACTATTGGTATACAGATGTGGACGAATGAGCTTCAATCTCATGGAAAAAGCACACCGTCTTCAGGCCACAAGTGGCCCATCGGGACCATCCGACCGCCTTGTCATCCTCAGTTGAGCATGTGGATAGGAGGGTCGTGTGGTCAGTTCACCGCTCTCCCAGGCGTTATGATGGTTTTCTGTGACCGGAGCCGCTACTATTCGGCCGTGTAGCTCCTCAGTTGCCATCACGAGGTTGAGTGCACCCCGAAAAATGGCAACAGCGCATGGTGGCTGGATGGTCACCCATCCAAGTGTCGGCCACGCCCGACAGCGCTTAACGTCGAAGATCTCACGGGAACCGGTGTTTCCACTGTGGCACGGCCATTGTCTCAACCTCATGGAGGGTACTGCCAAGCAGATGGAAACGGTCGAGAGGCAGCGCGGCTACACAAAATCAAGTACCCCCACAGACACCCCCCTCACACAACATTTTGTGCCCTTTTTAGGAGTTTGTGTGATGACTGATCCTTCTAGACAGACGAACGTGCTGGGAGGCGGCGGTCTGTGCGTAAACCAGATTTGAAGGACCGGGTTCCACAGGATATTATTGAGATGAACCGTAGTACAAATTCCAGACAAGTGTCCCACCAACATGATTTACGCCAAAGTACGATTATGTGTGTCCTGCATGACAATAGCTACTGTCCCTATCACCTACAATCCCAAACCTTTTTAACAGAGGAAGACCGCACTGCAGTTCCTTCTCTAAATCCTCGCACGAACGAAAAAAAGGCTGTCATCAAAATAAGTGTCAAAGGAATAGAAAAGGAACTGAAATCACTCAACAGAGGAAAGTCAACTGGACCTGACGGGGTGCCATTTCGATTGGAAACGAGCACAGGTAGTTCCAGTTTTCAAGCAGGATCGTCGAGCAGATGCGCAAAACTATAGACCTATATCTCTGACATCGATCTGTTGTAGAACTTTAGAACTTGTTTTTTGCTCGTGTATCATATCATTTCTGCAAACATAGACTCTACTCTGTAGGAATGAACATGGATTCCGGAAACAGCGATCGTGTGAGGCCCAACTCGCTCTATTTGTTGATAAGGCCCAGAAAATATTAGATACAGGCTCCCAGGTAGATGCTTTTTCCTTGACTTCCGGGAGGCGTTCGATAGAGTTACACACTGTCGCCTGATAAACAAAGTAAGAGCCTACGGAGTATCAGACCAGCTGTGTGGCTGGATTGAAGACCGTTTAGCAAACAGAACACAGCATGTTGTTCTCAATGGAGAGACGTCAACAGACGTTAAAGTAACCTCTGGCGTGCCACAGAGGAGTGTTATGGGACCATTGCTTTTCACAATATATATAAATGATCTAGGAGATGGTGTCGGAAGTTCCATGCGGCTTTTCGTTGATGATGCTGTAGTATACAGAGAAGTTGCAGCATTAGAAAATTGCTGCGAAATGCAGGAAGATCTGCAGCGGATAGGCACTTGGTGCAGGGAGTGGCAACTGTCCCTTAACATAGACAAATGTAATGTATTGCGAATACATAGAAAGAAGGATCCTTATTGTATGATTATATGATAGCGAAACAAACACTGGTACCAGTTACTTCTGTAAAATATCCGGGAATATGCGTACGGAAAGATCTGAAGTGGAATGATCATATAAAATTCATTGTTGGTAAGGCGGGTACCAGGTTCAGATTCATTGGGAGAGTCCTGACAAAATGTAGTCCATCAACAAAGAAGGTGGCTTACAAAACATTCCTTCGACCTATACTTGAGTACTGCTCATCATTGTGGCATCCGTACCAGGTCGGGTTGATGGAGGAGACAGAGAAGATCCAAAGAAGAGCGGCACGTTTCGTCACAGGGTTATTTGGTAAGCGTGATAGCGTTACGGAGATGTTTAGCAAATTCAAGTGGCAGACTCTGCAAGAGAGGCGCTCTGCATCGCGGTGTAGCTTGCTATCCAGGTTTCGAGAGGGTGCATTTCTGCATGATGAATCGAATTTATTGTTTTCCCCTACTTATACCTCCAGAGCAGATCACGAATGTAAAATTAGAGAGATTTGAGCCCCCACGAAGGCTTTCCAGCAGTCATTTCCGCGAACCGTACGCGACTGGAACAGGAAAGGGAGGTAATGACAGTGGCACGTTAAGTGCCCTCCGCCACACACCGTCGGGTGGCTTGAGGAGTATAAATGTAGATGTAGATGTGGAGGGCACTTTGAACACCTGTTGTGATGTGGATGCGATGCTGCTCTGTACTGTGATCCAGGACGACTTTTAGTCATTGCACACACACCGTCCATTTCTGGACACGTTTCCAGTCAGCAATCTGTCTCTCCAGTTTGTCAGTTCTGTTAATATTCAGCCTTTATAGCACAGGGTGGGGCAAATAAAAGTGGCCTGGAAAACAGAGTTCCAGGGTACAAAGGAATACAGCAGAGGAAAGGAAATACAGTACTAACCTTGAAACGCGTATGTATTCATTACCAGCGATGGCGAGGCATGACAGAATCTCTGACCAGAGAGTTATTTATCGTAGTAGCGTATAGCGAGTCGGCAGGAACAGTGCTTGTGTGTGGCGAGTCGGCAGAGGGAGTAGTCAGTCGACAGTAGCAGCGAGTGGACGGTTGTACTGAGCAGGCGTCGGCATGCGTCGATGGCGTGCTCTTCTTGCGACTCTGGTCAGGATTGTAGTGGACGATGAGTATTGTTGTAGAAGGTAATGAAGCAGCATTGCGCACATCTAGTAATGTATGTTAATTGTAATTAATTTGTTAAAAAATATGCCCCAATAATAATTTTTTGTATGAAGTAACTCTTTTAAAGAAAAACATTCATTTCAATTTAAAGAATATTTCCTATGCATTACCTCCAAGAATCAAAATTAAATATACGCCAACATTGCACGAAGCTGTGTCAAAGAATGTAATTAAGAGCAGATATAGATGCAGTTTTTTTTTATTGAGGTAAGAATTTTTGCTTTTTTATTCACAATACAGGGCCGAAGGTCAACGCTGCTGTCCTTATAAAATTTATCAGGTTTAATTATTTCACAGGGCCAAAGGTCAGCTCCGCTGTCCTTATAAAATTTATCAGGTTTAATTATTTATGTTGAGATGTTACATATGGTTCATGGTTCATTATCTAATTATTACTATTGTGTGGTTTTTGGTCAATTTTCATTTATCAATGTTGTGGGAAATTCACGCATGGTTCCATTTCACATTTTTTATTAAACATAATTTTGTTGGGAGGTTACGCTTGGCTCCATTTTCTTATTTATCATTCATTAAATTTCACCGTGGGGAGGTTACAACCTTCCTATAGCAGATATTAAAAGTGACAATCATTCACCTCTTGGCACTTTTGGGCCCTGGTCAGCCAGTTGCTGAAGGACGATCGAAGCTGGGCTGCTGGAATTGCTGCAGTCTCATCCCAAATTTATGATGCAGTTCGTCAAGACCATGTGGGTCACCTTAGACTTGAGGGCTCCCCGCCTAAAGTAATCGCACACTGACCTGGGTGGCCAGCTAGGGCTGGCGCCAGACTGACCTCTGCTAATAACCCTGCCAGGTGTGGAGCCTATGTAAATGAGCTCCAGGGTTTGGCTGGCTGTATGGACAGTTGCTCTGCCCTGTAGATCTTTTTCTCGTCAGTTAATGATGCCACAAATGGTTTGAAAATGTTGGCAATGTAACGCACCGAAATGGGAATCTAGAGATACAAGTTGGAACCAATAATGCGGCCTGCAGACACTGTACACCAAACGCTAATCTCCTGATTGTGCAACTGTGTTTCGTGGGAGTTACGTGGATTCTCCTCTGCCAAGAACCAGTGATTCCATGAGTTGACATAACCACTCAGGTAAACCAGGCTTCGTCAGACATAAAGAACAGATACATATACATGCCATTTATTGTTATCTCAGTAAACAGCCAGTCACAAAACTGCAGGTGATAAGGAATATCTGCTGGGTTTAATGCATGAAAAAGAGACATTTGGTAGGGACACATGTGAATGTCCTGGTGGGGTGTTCGTCCACATGACTTAACTACTTGCTTTAACTAATGCGTTTGATTGTATTGATCACAAGATATTGCTCCAGAAGCTGGAACATTATCGAATACGAGGAGTTGCTCACAGTTGCTCCACCTGGTTGTTTAACAACAGAAAGAAAAAGTCGTTATTCACAGTGTTGAGAATAGCTGTCATGTGGGGTCTGATTGGGTTACAGTCACATTGAAAGGGGGGGGGGGTGCCCCAGGGATCAGTGTTGGACCATTTCTGTTCCTTATTTATATAAATGATGAGCCCTCTAGTAGTATGGGAAACTCTAAAATATTTCAGTTTGCTGATGACACTAGCCTGGTATTAAAGGATGTTGTGTGCAACATTGGCTGTTTTTCAAATACTGTAGTTCATGAAGTAAGTTCATTGCTTGTAGAAAATAAACTAACTCTGAACCACAGTAAGACTCAGTTTTTACAGTTGTAACACACAACTGACAAAACACGACTTTTTAATTTCACAGAATGTGCACGTTATTAGTGAAACTGAACAGTTTAAATTTCTAAGTGTTCACATAGATGGTAAACTGTCATGGAAAGCCCATGTTCAGGATCTTGTTCAAAGATATGATGCCATTTTTACTACTCCAACTGTATCTGTAATAAGTGATTGTTCGACATGAAAATTAGTCTACTTTCCTTATTCTGATTCGCTAATGTCGTATAGTATTATATTTTTGGGTAACTCTTTGCATTCGAAAAGGATTTTTTGGTTCAGAAACGGACGGTTCGGGCAGTAAGTGGTGTAAGTTCACGAACCTCTCGTCGATCCCTGTTCACTAGTCTCGGTATTTTCACACTGGACTCTCTCTCTCTCTCTCTCTCTCTCTCTCTCTCTCTATATATATATATATATATATATATATATATATATATATATATATATATATATATAGTTATTTTTTGTTAACAGTATCAGCGTATTCCCAAGAATAAGTAGCATTCACTCACTTAATATTCGTCAGGAATCAAGCCTGCATTTGGATCTGACTTCCGTAACTCTTGTGCAGAAAGGTTTGCAGTATGCTGCTGCATCAATTTTAGCAGTAATCCACGAGCTTTCAAATCCAAACGGCAGAGTTTCCTCATGGGTCAGTCCTTCTATTATGCAGAGAAGTTCCTTGAAAAATTTACCTGATTCTTATGTTATGTTGTTGATTGCGTGTACTTAAACTTATGGCTTGGCTTGTTTTGGGTTCATCAACATTTTATTTTTACTGTTATTTCTTTTATGTTGACGTTTCATGTACAGAGAGGTGCCATGACCTTGGAGATCTGCTCCTCAATGTGGTCCTATGGAACATGACGTGTAAATAAATAAATAAATGATCGACTTGATATGCCAGTGTCTTGCGACAGGTGTCACGGCGATTTGGCAGGACTCTGAAGCGTTTTCAGGTGAACTGCAGCGTCATTTTCTGGTGTGCGGGCATGTTTTCCGACTTGTTCAAAACAGATCTTATCTGACGCACATCTTCGGAATAAGCACTGCATGGCACTCTTTGTTGGCACTTTGACACCATTAAACTTCTCAGTAGTTAATTGACCGCACCGTTTCCACGACTCGGTTGTCACGTAACTTTCCACAGCAAACACCCACTGTTCCAGTGTGAGTACCATCGGCCCCTTTGCACTGCTTCACTCACACTGGCGCAGCTCGCACTACGTTCTTAACCGGTGTGGGTCACGTGGCGGGCATACACGCGGCGTGCCCCTCACGTGGTGTGGCTATATGCATATATTCACATCTAGCCGAATCCTCTTGCACGGGGCACTTTTATTTGCCCCGCCATGTACTCGTAGTTTCATAGTTAATGTGGCGATAGTAAAAACCTGTAGCCTAGCGCGCATTCAGCGACACTGTAACATCCGAGAGTTCCCTGCTGACCTTTCTCTGAGCGACATCCTCCAACGGTGCGCTCGATAATAAATTCAGTTGCGAAGGACATACCAGAGAATGGTCCGCAGCTCGTGGTCGTGGGGTAGCGTTCCCGCGCCCGGGTTCCCGGGCTCGATTCCCGGCGCGGTCAGGGATTTTCTCTGCCTCGTGATGACTGGGTGTGATGTCCTTAGGTTAGTTAGGTTTAAGTAGTTCTAGGGGACTGATGACCATAGATGTTAAGTCCTATAGTGCTCAGAGCCATTTGAACCATTTTGAACCACAGAATGGCTTAAGCGCGTAAACCTGTATTTGCAGTGTGAATGTTGTCACATTTGGGAGGTACAAATATACAAAAACTTGCATACTTTGCTTACTTTCACTCTGTCTAGTCATACGGGATCATATTCTGGGGTGACTCATCAACCGCAGAAAAAGTTCTTAGGGTGCAAAAGCATGTGATAAGAATCATTTGTGGTGGAAATTCAAAAACATCATGTAGAAACCTGTTCAAGGAACTTTCTATTGTAACCACTACTTCCTTAATGAAATATGGTACAAGTAGCATATCTCTTTTTCCAACCAATAGCTCAACCGTCTCGTGGAGATAACATCTTGGACCTACTGATAACAAACAGACCCGAAATTTTCGACTCTGTATGTACAGAACAGGGAATCAGTGATCATAAGGCTGTTGCAGCATCTCTGAATATGGAAGTTAGTAGGAATATAAAAAAGGGACGAAGGTTTATCTGTTTAGCAAGAGTAATAGAAGGCAGATTTCAGACTACCTAACAGATCAAAACGAAAATTTCTGTTCCGACACTGACAATGTGGAGTGTTTATGGAGGAAGTTCAAGGCAATCGTAAAACGCGTTTTGGACGGGTACGTGCCGGGTACAACTGTGAGGGACGGGAAAAGCCCACCGTGGTACAACAACAGAGTTAGGAAACTACTGCGAAAGCAAATAGGGCTTCACTCTAAGTTTAAACGCAGCCAAAACCTCTCAGACAAACAGAAGCTAAACGATGTCAAAGTTAGCGTAAGGAGGGCTATGCGTGAGACGTTCAGTGAATTCGAAAGTAAAATTCTATGTACCGACTTGACAGAAAATCCTAGAAAGTTCTGGTCTTACGTTAAATCAGTAAGTGGCTCGAAACAGCATATCCAGACACTCCGGGATGATGATGGCATTGAAACAGAGGATGACACGCGTAAAGCTGAAATACTAAACACCTTTTTCCAAAGCTGTTTCACAGAGGAAGACCGCACTGCAGTTCCTTCTCTAAATCCTCGCACAAACGAAAAAATGGCTGACATCGAAATAAGTGTCCAAGGAATAGAAAAGCAACTGGCATCGCTCAACAGAGGAATGTCCACTGGACCTGATGGGATACCAATTCGATTCCACACTGAGTACGCGAAAGAACTTGCCCCCCTTCTAACAGCCGTGTACCGCAAGTCTCTAGAGGAACGGAAGGTTCCAAATGATTGGAAAAAGAGCAAAGGTAGTCCCAGTCTTCAAGAAGGGTCGTCGAGCAGATGCGCGAAACTATAGACTCTGACGTCGATCTGTTGTAGAATTTTAGAACATGTTTTTTGCTCGCGTATCATGTCGTTTTTGGAAACCCAGAATCTACTATGTAGGAATCAACATGGATTCCGGAAACAGCGATCGTGTGAGACCCAACTCGCTTTATTTGTTCATGAGACCAAGAAAATATTAGATACAGGCTCCCAGGTAGATGCTATTTTTCTTGACTTCCGGAAGGCGTTCGATACAGTTCCGCACTGTCGCCTGATAAACAAACTAAGAGCCTGCGGAATATCAGACCAGCTGTGTGGCTGGATTGAAGAATTTTTAGCAAACAGAACACAGCATGTTGTTATCAATGGAGAGACGTCTACAGACGTTAAAGTAACCTCTGGCGTGCCACAGGGGAGTGTTATGGGACCATTGCTTTTCACAATATATATAAATGACCTAGTAGATAGTGTCGGAAGTTCCATGAGGCTTTTCGCGGATGATGTCGTAGTATACAGAGAAGTTGCAGCATTAGAAAATTGTAGCGAAATGCAGGAAGATCTGCAGCGGATAGGCACTTGGTGCAGGGAGTGGCAACTGACCCTTAACATAGACAAATGTAATGTATTGCGAATACATAGAAAGAAGGATCCTTTATTGTATGATTATATAATAGCGGAACAAACACTGGTAGCAGTTACTTCTGTAAAATATCTGTGAGTATGCGTGAGGAACGATTTGAAGTGGAATGATCATATAAAATTCATTGTTGGTAAGGCGGGTACCAGGTTGAGATTCATTGGGAGAGTCCTTAGAAAATGTAGTCCATCAACAAAGGAGGTGGTTTACAAAACACTCGTTCGACCTATACTTGAGTATTGCTCATCAGTGTGGGATCCGTTCCAGATCGGGTTGACGGAGGAGGTAGAGAAGATCCAAAGAAGAGCGGCGCATTTCGTCACAGGGTTATTTGGTAACCGTGATACCGTTACGGAGATGTTTAATAAACTCAAGTGGCAGACTCTGCAAGAGAGGCGCTCTGCATCGCGGTGTAGCTTGCTCGCCAGGTTTCGAGAGGGTGTTTTTCTGGATGAGGTGTCGAATATATTGCTTCCCCCTACTTATACCTCCCGAGGAGATCACGAATGTAAAGTTAGAGAGATTAGAGCGCGCACGGAGGCTTTCAGACAGTCGTTCTTCCCGCGAACCATACGCGACTGGAACAGGAAAGGGAGGTAATGACAGTGGCACGTAAAGTGCCCTCCGCCACAAACCGTTGGGTGGCTTGCGGAGTATAAATGTAGATGTAGATGTACATAGTATCTATTCTAGGAATAAGAACAATCTACATAAAGACCTAAAATCAGTTATTTATCAGCATCTATGATTTCAGATAAAACACGGTATAAACAGAGTTCGAAAGACTTTTTGACAGGCAACGCCTTCTACTCTGTAGATGAGTATCTTAACAGAGACTGTCAAGCCAGCTTAAGTAAAAATGTCTGTTAGATTTCAGTAAAGTTTAGGTATTTTGTGTATGATAAATTTATTAATAGTGCATAACATTGTTTCATTCTAACAGCGTGTTAATTCTGTAAATAATAGCTGTTCCAGTTAACCGCATTGTATTCACCTATTTCGACAATCTCCTGACAAATGAACACAGTAGTAAGTACTACATTCAAATGTTTTTGTGTTATACTTTCTGACATGTTCCACACCTAAGAGGGTCATGTAACTTTTTGGGTCTATGGAACGAAAACTGAATCTAGTCTAAGGTATGTATTGAATGCTATCGGTTGAGGATCTCACACTGATTCCGTATCTCTAGGTTTTCAGGAGACGAAACCGTTCCTCACACTAATTTCTGATCAAACTACGTGCCTATGGAGTATCGTCTCGGCTGTGCGACTGGGTTCGTGTGTTCCCGTCAAATGAAACTGTATGGTTGTGGGGCCCTTTCTAAGACCCAAAAATGTGTCATGTATATAGGCAGAGTGAAGCGACAAATGAAAATTTGTACCAAAGCTGGGATTCGATCTCGGTTCGCGGTTCGAGTTTATGGGGGATACCAAGTGGGCTGACCGTGAATGGGGGTTTGGAGTGAGGTCGGAGACGTGCTAGGGGAGTCTGTGTAGTTGTGCACAGCCACTGCACGAGGGTGGCCTAGTTAGCGGGAGGCCTGGGTTTGAATCCCAGCGTTGGTAATAGCCGCTATAATCTTCAGATATACAGAAAGATTACAGCTCGTAATAGTCGTCAGAAAGTCATCAAGAAAAGTCATATCTGACGTTCCGAAATTAAGTATTGTAAGACGTCAAAACTTTGCCCGAACAGGCCTTGGAAAGCCCAACGGTACCGACCGGCCACCGTGTCATCCTCAGGCCACAGACGTCACTGGATGTGGATATGGAGGGGCATGTGGTCAGCATACCACCCTCCCAGCCGTATGTCAGTTTCCGAGACCGAAGCCGCTATCTCCCAATCAAGTAGCTCCTCAGCTTGTCTCACAAGGGCTGAGTGTACCCAGCTTGCCAACAGCGCTTAGCACACCAGGTGGTCACCCATCGAAGTGCTAGCCCAGGCCGACAGCGCTTAACTTCGGTGGTCCGACGGGAACCGGTGTTAGCACTACGGCAAGGCCGCTGCCATTGCAGGCTGTCTGCTGTTCCTAATCTATACAGGACGTTTCTGTAAGAGTGTACACATCCTGAGGTCAGAGAAGCCAGCTCGAGGACGTATGGAAGTACACTTGTCTACCGCGTTGTCTAGCATTACTGTTTTCCAGCTTATGTCCAACTAACATGCAAAGAAGTTCACGTGTTCTTGAGCCGTGCTGCGGCTCGCGTTGGTGCTGTCTGTACGGTTACGCCCTCTGTTGCAGGCCAGACCGTAACGTTCAGTTGCCATAGTTGCGGTTGTTTGTCTTCCTCTCGTGTTGACTGGGCGCCACTCGGTTCCGCAAGCGTTGCCTGTCCGTTAGTGGCAGCAGCGGTGGTTATCGATATGCAGTAACTGTTTCACTATCTTTGGAGTGACGTCGTTGATTTCCGGGTCGTGTGGGTGGGCAGTTCAGCTGGGGTCTCAGGAGGAGCCAGGTCTGCGCAGTGTCAGAACACGCCAGGACCGCTGGCGGCACGCATGGACAGCCGGATGGAAGAGCTGTGGTCACGAGGGTGCACGACCTCGTCGTAAACCGGATCCAGCAAGCTTTAAGATGAGTGCTGTAAGGTGGCAACGGCCTTGCACCTTACATGAGTCGATTTAACGTGACATTTTAGGTTTTGCCGGTCAGAGTGGCCGAGCGGTTCTAGGCGCTACAGTCTGGAACCGCGCGACCGCTACGGTCGCAGGCTCGAATCCTGCCTCGGGCATTGATGTGTGTGATGTCCTTAGGTTAGTTAGGTTTAAGTAGTTCTAAGTTCTAGGGGACTGATGACCTCCGTAGTTAAGTCCCATAGTGCTCAGAGCCATTTGAACCATTTGAACTTCAGGTTTTGTTGGAGTAACACTCTAAATTGCGGTGTAGGAAATCTACGTGGAAAGGCATCGGCACGCGAGAATTACGCGATTTTGTAACTATAAGATTTTGCGGAAAGGCAGTACGCGAGATAGAGCTCGGCTACGTCCCCCATAGCCACCGAACGCCACGGCCTGACGGAATGCATGGTTAACTGGGGGATTTCTGTAATCCGTTTAGAGAGGCTACAGCGGTCATCAAACTCTGAAGGACGTTCGCCTGCAGGTGTTCAAGTGTTTACCAAAACAGAGCACTGGATAGCTTGACGGGCTTTCCTGTGCGTGCTCTCGCCTATGACCCACTAATTTTACGCCTTCGAGTAACTCAAGTGGGGCAGGCCAGGAGTTCCGAATAACAAACTTTCAATCCAAGAATCTGTTTTCGCTACGACGGGGAATCTTGCCAGGAAAATCTCGAGTGGTCTCTTGGGAGGAAACGTCTAGTAAACGTGTTATTGCCCACAGCTGTGTTTCTTCCCAGCCGGCGAGGGCGGAGTTTACTTGTTAAATTTTGTAGAAATAAAAGAATGGTGGAAAAGACACGTATTCTCAGGCCGTACATTGGTCGGCACTGACAAACTGGGTATTTTAAGAGCTTCTAGTGATGTGATTCGCTGGGTAAAAGTTGAGGGGAGAAAAAAAGGTGAAGAGCGATCTTGCTGGACTCTCGATAGTGGTTTCCGTTCTGGGCTCTCTTACTGAGAGGACGTTAGCCAAGTCGTCTCCCGTCTTGTTTTTTCATTCTGAATGGACGTTAGCGGCGCCAGCTCTTTGCTGCCGGGAAGATCCGAGTAGTGTAGGAGTGTACTTTCCGAGGCGCCACACGCCAACCGCTCAGCCTCCCCGTCGCCGTCGGAGACCGCCGCTGCAACTGGAACATTACGGTGAGATCGCTCCCGCTTCGGCCTGTGTTAGGAGTAACGTTAAATAGTTGGATCACGTGCAATTGCTGTTTCCACAGGGGTTTCACGGTGCTTCGGGGTGTAGTGGTTCTTCGTATTTTACGTTTTCTGTCGATGTCACTCGGTGAGCCAAGTTACAAGAGATCGCGTTTTGGAGCAATTTTAACATAGTTCACTGCCATTGCCAGTGAAAGACGTGTATATTTCTGTTGTCTATTGTCAAATCACAGTTTATGAAAGATGTTTATAGACTCCTGGAAATTGAAATAAGAACACCGTGAATTCATTGTCCCAGGAAGGGGAAACTTTATTGACACATTCCTGGGGTCAGATACATCACATGATCACACTGACAGAACCACAGGCACATAGACACAGGCAACAGAGTATGCACAATGTCGGCACTAGTACAGTGTATATCCACCTTTCGCAGCAATGCAGGCTGCTATTCTCCCATGGAGACGATCGTAGAGATGCTGGATGTAGTCCTGTGGAACGGCTTGCCATGCCATTTCCACCTGGCGCCTCCGTTGGACCAGCGTTCGTGCTGGACGTGCAGATCGCGTGAGACGACGCTTCATCCAGTCCCAAACATGCTCAATGGGGGACAGATCCGGAGATCTTTCTGGCCAGGGTAGTTGACTTACACCTTCTAGAGCACGTTGGGTGGCACGGGATACATGCAGACGTGCATTGTCCTGTTGGAACAGCAAGTTCCCTTGCCGGTCTACGAATGGTAGAACGATGGGTTCGATGACGGTTTGGATGTACCGTGCACTATTCAGTGTCCCCTCGACGATCACCAGTGGTGTACGGCCAGTGTAGGAGATCGCTCCCCACACCATGATGCCGGGTGTTGGCCCTGTGTGCCTCGGTCGTATGCAGTCCTGATTGTGGCGCTCACCTGCACGGCGCCAAACACGCATACGACCATCTTTGGCACCAAGGCAGAAGCGACTCTCATCGCTGAAGACGACACGTCTCCATTCGTCCCTCCATTCACGCCTGTCGCGACACCACTGGAGGCGGACTGCACGATGTTGGGGCGTGAGCGGAAGACGGCCTGACGGTGTGCGGGACCGTAGCCCAGCTTCATGGAGACGGTTGCGAATGGTCCTCGCCGATACCCCAGGAGCAACAGTGTCCCTAATTTGCTGGGAAGTGGCGGTGCGGTCCCCTACGGCACTGCGTAGGATCCTACGGTCTTGGCGTGCATCCGTGCGTCGCTGCGGTCCGGTCCCAGGTCGACGGGCACGTGCACCTTCCGCCGACCACTGGCGACAACATCGATGTGCTGTGGAGACCTCACGCGCCACGTGTTGAGCAATTCGGCGGTACGTCCACCCGGTCTCCCGCATGCCCACTATACGCCCTCGCTCAAAGTCCGTCAACTGCACATACGGTTCACGTCCACGCTGTCGCGGCATGCTACCAGTGTTAAAGACTGCGATGGAGCTCCGTATGCCACGGCAAACTGGCTGACACTGACGGCGGCGGTGCACAAATGCTGCGCAGCTAGCGCCATTCGACGGCCAACACCGCGGTTCCTGGTGTGTCCGCTGTGCCGTGCGTGTGATCATTGCTTGTACAGCCCTCTCCCAGTGTCCGGAGCAAGTATGGTGGGTCTGACACACCGGTGTCAATGTGTTCTGTTTTCCATTTCCAGGACTGTATTTCATTAACAGGATTAAGTAGGAAAAATTAATATTTCTCATGTTGGAAATAATTGTGGTTGCAGGGAATGTCTGCACCAAAGTATTGTTGACCGAAAATTGATATAATTTTAAAAAGGGCGGGAGAGACCGCGTAAGGATACATTTTAAGAAAAGAGCGGGAGAGACCGCGCATTGATACATTTTGTAATGGTAGCAGGGATTGCCTGCAGCAGAAAGCATTGTTGGCAAGAGAGACCGCACTTTAGCGTTCGTAGGAAGTCAGTGGTAAGCGAGATGTGAAGTAAGTTGGTAGCAGGTCTGAAGCGAGAGTTTGAGAGGAGTAGCACAGTCTAATATATACAGTCGCGACACTCACTGCTGTGAAAGTTGTTACCATTTGACAGTTCAAGTGACACTAGCGCCCCTAGCGGCCAGAAAGCTCGCCTTCCTCTGACGGCAGATGCGACGTAAAAATAATGTTTGTTTTTTAATTTGTACGTAATTTACAAAATAGTTAGTATATTTTTGCGTCACAAGTGTTAGGAGAACAGCAAGAGACATAAATGATCCTCAAATATAAATAAACAGAGCACGAACAATTGAATGAAGCGACATAAGCTGCAACATATTCTTGAAGAAATAATTAAGTAGCAGCATACAGTCGCACTTATTTCACTGAAAGTAAGAGAATACACGCTGTGTATCCCACATATCAAGTGTAAAAATGAAGCGACACATTACTTTTCATTATGTTCTGCTTTGCAGGAGGCCTGCTTCCAAAAATACAATTTCCACCTTATTCTTTGTGGTATCAGGTTTTCTCAATAAAATCCATGACTGTTTTAAAACTTTATTATATCCCATTGATACATTTAACGAAAATAAAATTAAATGAATGAGTCTGTTCTAACACTTTAGCAACCCAAATGAGCCAGCTTCATCACTTTTTTATTTCTTCTCTTGCTCCTACAGACTAAGTCTTGATTCCTGAATTTAATAATGTGAAAGGCACTTGTAATGAAGTTCCTTAAGGATACAGGCCCTTTAACAGAATGTACAGAAAATTTGTCAGAAATATCGTTTACTTTTCGGTAAAAATCTGCAGTAGCTGTAGCAGATGATGATATGGTGCCACAAGTAACAAGTGTCTCAGTGCCTGCTGCTACTGTATTACTCAACACACGAACTGCAGTGCTTCCTTCATTTTTGAAAATGCTGGCAGTTGGACAGCTCTTTTAGTGAGCTTGGGGGCCAACTTGTACTTCCTTTCACAATCACTTGAGTATGACTGACAAATGTCCTTCCATGGAGCAGTGCCAATCCATCCTTCATCTGTTGTGTGGATAATGTTATACCTGAATAAATTATTACGTATGCTTTTTATCAAGTGTGGGGTATCATAAAAAAGTAGATCTTAATCCCTTCGTGTACTAAGCATGGATTAACTGGTGTGATACCCACTCTCTGCCTCCACTCCACAAAATTCAAGCCTTGGTCAGTGACACGTGTTTTTACAATCAAACCTATCTCTGTGAGCTTTTTGAGAACTTTAAAAAATATGTGCGTCAGGTGGGTGGCTCCTACTGGTCCTTTAGAGAAATAATATACTAATGGCTGTTTAAAATTTGAGAATATTCCGTTAATCATAACTAATGCAGTATTGGCAACCACAGATGTACGTATCAAACCCATGTCTTCAAATCTAATAACACGATCCCTAGAGCTGTCATATATCAAATTTTCCATTAGTGACATCTCATCCACAGACAAATTAACAATGATATCAGTTTTTGGTAACTGCTGCACTTTCTGCTTTACAAGATGAAATATGTTATTATTTATCCCACAATTTAACTGCATATCTTCCACATACCTTTGTAAGGTACGTACTGATGAAAAGCTAAAACAGTGTGATAAAAAACTGTATGCCTGAGTACTATACAACAAATGAAGTGCAAATAATTTAGTTTCATATTTCCATCTCGCACCACGTTTTCCATTCAGTGGTATACTGATTTGGCTTATCAATAAATTGAGAGCATCTCTTTTCAAGTACTTGGAACCAATACTTTTTAATCTGAGATTGTCCTTTTGTACTTGTGTCCTGTGACGTTGCGGTTGCAGTTTATTCTTACGATGGGCACTTTCCTTGTCACGTAGTAATTTTGTACAAAGTCTAATGATTTGCACGTTTATATATTTCACACGATTTTCCAACACGCAAATAATTTCACGTAATCTATGCATTTCATCTTCAAAAGATGCCTGTGTTGCAGATTCCGTTGTTAGTGATTTTATATATGTCTCTCGTGTAGGAACATTTGTGGTAGCTGCTTCTTCTGCGTCAGGAAACAGTTTTATTGTTTTACTTTCACGTTTGTATGGCAATTTTCTCTTCATCGTCACTAGTTGTGGCTTATTCGACACGCCAAGTGACGTAGGAACTGCATTCCATACCAATGTTTTCTTTTCCGCGCTCATGAAACGGTTTGACTCGACATGTAATGCACAAAACTTCACGTTATTGTGCAAAGAAAGGACATCTTTTTGCAGCAGGTCCTGTCTTCTGCTATTTTTTAACCATTTATTGCTAACAAAAAGAAAAACAAATCCAGTAATTCAATACAGTTTAGAAAAAAATCGTAAATAAAGAGCGCTCTAATGTGACAATTCATACCTCTCAGGGTCCTTAGGAACCCTGAAGAATGACAAATGTGGTGTCTTCTTCCTATTATTACTGCAACTGATTGCGCTACATAGGCTGTCTTTCGTAAAAACCATGTCAAAAATGAATACAAACACTACTGTTTACATTTACTGAATACCGTATTCAGCAGCGTAGCTTCTCCACCGATAGGGGCGCTGTTGTCGCAGTGTATGACAAAAATCAGCGAGAGTGTCGCGACTGTATATATTAGACTGTGGGAGCAGTGTGCTTGCCAGCCACCAGCTATGATTTACAAGAGATTATAAACGGATGTACAGAGACATCAACTGACTATTATCATAAGAGGAACTAATATTATGGAATTATTTTCTTTGCGAAACGCAAGACTACTGAAGGTATGTTTGCGCAATGCTAATTGTAAGATTATTGTAAAAAAGTCAGTCCCATTTGAACGCTTGTAAAATCATTTCATTACCAACAGTAAATATTTGAAGCGTTTTCAGAATATAATTAATTTTTGCCTGCAATGTTGCATTACTGATTATAATCCATCCCAAAAACCATCAACATAAAACTTTGCAATTTTTTTTTTGTTGTCAAGAAAAAGTGTAACTATGTATTACGTAACTTCAGTCAAATTAATTAAAGAATAACGTCCGCTTTGTTAATAAAGAATAACGTCAGCTTTGTTAATAAATACAGATACCTATTATGACAGCCACCAGCAGTTAATAGAGTATAGTAAACCAGAGTAAGTATATTCACGTCGCAGTTCGATGTAGCAGTCAGATGGCGATCCAGTAAGAGAAAAAAAAAAAATGTTAAGGAACAGTTTGGGTTATTGCAGATAACGACTGAGGGCCACGACGACGACACATTCTACGTTTCGTCGAAATAATCAGAAAATCACTTTTAATAAGCAGAAATTAAATTTGTATGCGAAGATTGAGAAAGAGAATAAATTTCAAAGGGAATATTTCATTTGTTATTATGAAGCAAGAGATAGAAATCCTAGGGAAAGGTTTCATAGTTTACTGTAAAAGGGAAGGTTGCGTAACAAAAGTGATATAGAGCAGACGGTTATTGCGTAACAACAAAAGAGGTGTAGAGGAGACGGGAAGATTTCACTCGGCGACATCCAATCGGTAAGACTCTTTAGTGCATCTACTGTGAAAATGAATATACTGACTCTGACAATTGTATGAATAAGCTAGTGTTAAGTGGCGTAACGCTTATACTAAACTGTATACCTTTAATTCACAGCCCATCGGCAATTCTGTTTGCTCTATTGATTCTGCGTTGTTTATTCAGTGTTGAATCCGCTTTGAACAGTGATATATTTTGTTGCGTGTGTTAATTATAGACAATGTCCCGCAGAATAATTACTCTTTCTCAAAGTGATAAAAGTGTAGAAAATACTGACGAGAAATTCTTTTCAGGAATAGACAGAAGTAATACGTGTGAAAAACGCGGTAGTGAAACGTTAGGTGAACAGACATTCGAGAGCAGTAATAATATGGATTCTTTTGACGAACAATCAACTTCAGAAATGCCAACTGATATTGAGACATTAGTGGAAGATAATTTGTTTTTAAATACAATAGACGCTACACAGCCACAAATTACCCGTAGCAGACATAATAGTTGCAGTAACGAAACCACTATAATGCAGTTAAACAGTGTAACTCCATTACGTGCCGAAGCAGATTTAAACGGTACCCAGCTACACAATCTGTGTAGCAGGTGCCACAGTTTTATTGGCAAAAATTCCGAAAGCACAGAAGAGGTGACACGATTACAATCGTCTGAGGATGTTCAAATGAACACAGATGTACAACCTTTAACAACGAATACAAATACACACAGAAGTCAATCCGAAACGGATCCAATAATGACATTTTTGCTACAAATGAGACAAGACAAAATCAAAACTTTAACAGAAGGGCACAAGAATGAGTAGACCTAAGAAACGAAATCAAGGCAGAACGCACACACACAGATCAGAAATTAGACAAAATGTACCAAAATCTAAAACATGAATTCAAAGTAGAAATTCAAGCAGTCGCTGAAAAATCAAACCAAGAATTACACGCCAAGTTTCAAGACATAACAGATAAACAACTAGCATTCGGGGTAAGCATACGAGAAACAATGACAGAGAACTTTTCTAAAACAAAACGCTCACATTAATGAACGTTTTAACAATCACACTGAAAACTCTTTGATACGTCACCGCAAACTGGTGCGATCACAGAACAAAGAGGGAAAAGAACTATCACAAACAATAAAGAGCGACATGACGACATAAAGAAAGTGTTTGCTCAGGGAAAAACTTATGTGGACAATCACATACACTCGATTTCGGAAGAAATCGGAACGGTTAAGGAGACAAATAATCAAATACAAGAGAGGCTCACGGAAATCCAGTCACATACAATTGAGGCGAAAATTTCGACACACACTGAAATCCAGAATATTAGGGATAAATTAACAGAAGAAGTTTTGACACTAACTGACAAAATGGAACACACTGAAATCAATCAAGACTCAGAAAATTTGAAAGCAGATTTTAAGAAAGTAACCAAAAGTAATCGTAAATTACGAAACGAATTGACAGAAAAGATCAGTGAACTCACTACAAGAATAGACCTGTTAGATACTACCAATGACAGTATATCAGATGACACTACACCAGCCTCAGTTCAACAGATTTCTAATAATAAAGAAACGAAAATTACAAATGTGCAACAAACAATCGCAGACCTAGAATCACGTAATAATTTGTTACATCCGAAAATCAATTCTTTACAACAAATGATAGCTGGCACACAAGAAATAACTGCAAACAATCAATTCCAACAGAACACACACCATTACGACGTGCCTCAGATGCACAATACATATAATGTCGGTAGACTTCAGAGAGTGGGAGATCTTAACCAGGCAGAAAGGCACGCAAATTCATATTCACAACATTACGAAAATAATTACACACAAAGACATGACGGTTTCGACCACAAGCATTATTTCCTTTCAGTGAGAAAGTTTAAAACATTTAGAAACGACAGGACGCAAATACATCCACTGGACTCGATCCAAGAATTCAATGCAGCACTCCCACCACCATGGCCAGTTCAACATAAGCTAGAATTTATTATTAGTTTTCTTGAAGGGGAACCAGCGAGAAGAATACGACCAATTGCTAGACAGTGTTTTTCAGTAGATGCATTCCAGGAAGCATTTCTACCAGCATATTGGTCAGATACCACACAGAGTAGCAGTAAGGATCTGCTAATTAGTCTGCCAAATTTCGAGAATTCTACTTTCCCAACAATCACACAATTTTTCGAGTATATGGTTGAACAAAACCAATACCTCAATGAGCCATGCAGTCAATCCGCATTAATACAGCTGTGTAATTCAAAACTCCCCAGAGCATTAAAAGTGTCATTATTAACAGGCCAGCAAAAGGACAGCGTGTACGCATTTAGAGACATCCTGCAATTGCTAGAGGGACACCAGGCAGATTATGCGTTTGTTAATAAGAACTTTTCACGGCATAACCCAAACCAGACAAACAATACTAATTTTGAGCAGACACGATTTGGCAATAACAGTCATAATAAACGCTTTTGCAGCGAAAATGAAAACTGTAATTGAGAATACACACAGGGATTCAATGAACAGCAGTGTAATAACAATGTACACTACAAATCAAGACAACAACAAAGCCATGCAAATACCACAACACATATACGACAAGAAATGCTGAACCGGTCAAAATTTCACATGACTCATCACCAAGAAAATACGACAGGTACAAACAATTACATGGGTCGGCAGCAAAATACACAAAACGAACAAAGACAGCCTTTTCAGTGAAACACGCGTGCCTCGCAGTATAACCGCAGTTACGACGACAGAAGGAGAGAAAACGAACACCGACCGCAAAGGACATTCTACAACGATAATTTTCATAGAAATTCAAACAGTACACAACAACCAAGATATCGTATGAATGTACCAGACACAAGATTTAATCCGCCACCTACCAGTAATAATCAAAACGGTAGAACAGTACAGCTCATAGAAAACACACAACACTCCCCGACAGAAAATGAAATGTCAGAACATTTATGACTAAAGATAGCCTGTGATGAATCTCTAAATGACAACACTATGGATAAGGACAGAGAAAAAATAACGATGGAGAATGCCATTACACTCGACGACGTGTGTGACACATTGTTACACGAAAAACCGATCATGCAGAAAACTATATGCCACTCAATAATCCAGATAAATTTAAAGTCACAAAATACACTCCTGGAAATTGAAATAAGAACACCGTGAATTCATTGTCCCAGGAAGGGGAAACTTTATTGACACATTCCTGGGGTCAGATACATCACATGATCACACTGACAGAACCACAGGCACATAGACAAAGGCAACAGAGCATGCACAATGTCGGCACTAGTACAGTGTATATCCACCTTTCGCAGCAATGCAGGCTGCTATTCTCCCATGGAGACGATCGTAGAGATGCTGGATGTAGTCCTGTGGAACGGCTTGCCATGCCATTTCCACCTGGCGCCTCAGTTGGACCAGCGTTCGTGCTGGACGTGCAGACCGCGTGAGACGACGCTTCATCCAGTCCCAAACATGCTCAATGGGGGACAGATCCGGAGATCTTGCTGGCCAGGGTAGTTGACTTACACCTTCTAGAGCACGCTGGGTGGCACGGGATACATGCGGACGTGCACTGTCCTGTTGGAACAGCAAGTTCCCTTGCCGGTCTAGGAATGGTAGAACGATGGGTTTGATGACGGTTTGGATGTACCGTGCACTATTCAGTGTCCCCTCGACGATCACCAGTGGTGTACGGCCAGTGTGGAGATCGCTCCCCACACCATGATGCCGGGTGTTGGCCCTGTGTGCCTCGGTCGTATGCAGTCCTGATTGTGGCGCTCACCTGCACGGCGCCAAACACGCATACGACCATCATTGGCACCAAGGCAGAAGCGACTCTCATCGCTGAAGACGACACGTCTCCATTCGTCCCTCCATTCACGCCTGTCGCGACACCACTGGAGGCGGGCTGCACGATGTTGGGGCGTGAGCGGAAGACGGCCTGACGGTGTGCGGGACCGTAGCCCAGCTTCATGGAGACGGTTGCGAATGGTCCTCGCCGATACCCCTGGAGCAACAGTGTCCCTAATTTGCTGGGAAGTGGCGGTGCGGTCCCCTACGGCACTGCGTAAGATCCTACGGTCTTGGCGTGCATCCGTGCGTCGCTGCGGTCCGGTTCCAGGTCGACGGGCACGTGCACCTTCCGCCGACCACTGGCGACAACATCGATGTACTGTGGAGACCTCACGCCCCACGTGTTGAGCAATTCGGCGGTACGTCCACCCGGCCTCCCGCATGCCCACTATACGCCCTCGCTCAAAGTCCGTCAACTGCACATACGGTTCACGTCCACGCTGTCGCGGCATGCTACCAGTGTTAAAGACTGCGATGGAGCTCCGTATGCCACGGCAAACTGGCTGACACTGACGGCGGCGGTGCACAAATGCTGCGCAGCTAGCGCCATTCGACGGCCAACACCGCGGTTCCTGGTGTGTCCGCTGTGCCGTGCGTGTGATCATTGCTTGTACAGCCCTCTCGCAGTGTCCGGAGCAAGTATGGTGGGTCTGACACACCGGTGTCAATGTGTTCTTTTTTCCATTTCCAGGAGTATATATATATATATATATATATATATATATATATATATATATATATATATATATATATATATATATATATGGCGTCCCAGCTATCTTGTCCACCCAAAATATCTCTGGAACAATAACAGCTATTGGAAAACAACTTTCACCGGTATCAGTGTAGGGCTGGGGCCCATGAATGTACATATTTGGAAACATTCTAAAACGAAAGCATATATGTTTTTTAACACAAACTTGTGTTTTTTTAAATGGACCTATATTTTTTCTTTAGCAATTGCATCGCAATATTCCCATTACATCCCGAGATGTTGAGACGCGAAGTTGACGCTTGAAACACCCGACATGCGCTGCTAGCGCACGTCCTGAGGCTCAGGCGTGAACCCCATGCTGCCCGTAATCGCGATGTGATTGACATGCGTAATCACACTTCCATACTTATCAAGAGGCCCCGAAGCGAATAATATGGTCTGCTGCCATCCTGCATCAACGTCGTACATTCCATCAGGTATTTATCCCATAGGCCAGGGGTGATGCGGTTCTGTAACATATCTCTGTACCGCAACGTTAGTCACAAAGTTAACTTCGCTTATCGTTAACCCGTTACTAAAATGGTAATGTCGTTCAACGTTAAAACTTTACTTTACTGTAGATCTAGCGCAAGTGACAGTTAATCATTCACTCGTAATAGTAAAATTCATGTTGACGGTTTTAGTGAAACGAGCAAGTGGACTAAAAGTTTTACCGTTGTTTAGGTAAATATATTTTGATTTGGGAAGTTCAGGTAGGACATAGAAGATGTATGTAAACACGTTCCGGCCAGTGTGGGCGTGCGGTTCTAGGCGCTTCAGTCTGGAACCGCGTGACCGCTATGGTCGCAGGTTCGAATCCTGGCTCGGGCATGGATGTTTGTGATGTCCTTAGGTTAGTTAGGTTTAAGTAGTTCTAAGTTCTAGGGGACTGATGACCATAGATGTTAAGTCCCATAGTGCTCAGAGCCATTTTTTTGTAAACGTATTTAACCAATTAGGTTTATTATCACATAATTATCAATGTCATGTTTATCTAGTGCGTTAAATGACACATTGTGGCAAACAAATGTTTCTTAACATCACTGGGTAAAATGGCCCTTTGTAGAAACTTTCACTGTGATACCAGCACTACATACTAAACATAGCGTTCACATCTCATGCTCAAAGTGATGCCCATTGCTTCGCATACATAGGGTCAGTCTGCGGATGAAGGATGCCCTACTTCGTGCTACTGTTCCCTCTTTGATGGCTGTACAAGCATCAATATTGCGTTGCTTCATGTCCTCTGGTGTTGTTGGTTCATGTTGGTAAACAGCATCCTTCACTGCTCCCTAAAGAAAATAATCCAGCGGTGTAAGGTCCGGAGATCGGGCACGCCGCCTAACTGGGCCACCTCGTCCAATCCACCTACCAGGGAACTTACGGTTCAGACGTCGTCGTGCTCGTAAGGCGTTATGTGCAGGGCATCCGTCATGCTGATACCACATGACCATTCTCCGGTTCAGAGATACAGTGTCCAAGAGAACAGGAAGATTGTGTCGTATAAATCTGGAGTATTGTCTGCCATTTTGGATGCCATTTATAAAGAAAGGTCCAATAATGGTACCTCCAATAATCCCACACCAAACATTAACTTTCCACGGACGTTGATGCTCTACCTGACGGAGCCATTTTGGATTGTCTGCGGACCAATAATGCATATTCCTCATATTGACAATTCCTTTGTTGGAGAATGATGCCTCGTCGGTAAAGAGAACATCTGCAAAAAAAATTGGATTAGTCAGAAGTTTTTGCTGAGCCCACCGACAAAATGTTACCCTATTGCGGAAGTCATTTCCATGAAGATTCTGGTGTAAATGAACATGGCAAGGATGAAATTTATGACGTTTAAGAATACGCTGTGCACTTGATTTCTACACACCAACTTCACGTTCAATTTGACGTGTGCAGATTTGAGGATTCACAGCTATGGTAGCGAGCACAGCAACTTCAGCACGTTCATCTGTGCGTGTTCTAGGACGATGTCGAGGTCTTGGATTTAAGCTTCCCGTTTCATGTAGACGAGATGTGAGACGACCAAACATCCGGCGCGAAGGCGATGGCTTGTCAGGGAATCGTCTTCTGTACAGTCGTTCTGCCTGAACAGCATTTCATCCACCTACAACAGGATACAGTACAGGTATGTAGAGTAGGGTAGAAAACAGACATATTAACTTAATAATCATAATGTTCGCTAACAGTACTATCAACAAACAAGCAATCTCATAACGTATTTCCCGCCAACGTACATTCTCCATAGATCAGCAGCATTTCTGCCATATCTTCATGTGTGTACATTATACTGTACAATATAAGTTCCACAACACAACGTTTAATCACAATGTTTACTACCTCCGTGCCGTCACTAGATTACTCTGATGCACGACTACACTGGCAAGCGGTGTACTGCACGCCAAAGCTACAACAAATGGGATGCTCGGAGGGTGGTGGAGTACAGGAGTTTGCATGGGTCGCAAATCATAAACAAGGCGAAGTGGTAACTGCGGCAGTAGTGGGAACTACGATGGACACTTGACTAGGTAGAGCCAGGCCCTGCGCGACAGGCACAATGGGTCATATAACGCATTAGATGAACCTTATTTTGGGTGTGCAGGATAAGTAAGACAACCTGACGGGTGTACACTGATCTGTAGTGGTTCATATTGTGTACGTAGATACGTAAAACATGCAAGAGGGAAACCATTATGTGCTTATGAGAGTTGATGGCAGCAGACCGTATTATTCGTTTCGGACCTCTTGATAAGTATGGAGGTGTGATTACACATGTAAATCACATCGCGATTACGGGCAGCATGGGGTTCACGCCTGAGCCTCAGGACGTGCGCTAGCAGCGCATGTCGGGTGTTCCAAGCGTCAACTTCGGGTCTGAATATCTCGGGATGTAATGGGAATATTGCGATGCAATCAACGCCATTGTGTATGTGCTTTGTCATGCAAATGCTTTCGTTTTAGAATGTTTCCAAATATGTACATTCATGGGCCCCAGTCCTACATTGATACCGGTGAAAGTCGTTTTCCAATAGCTGTTATAGTTCCAGAGCTATTTTGGGTGGACAAGATAGCTGGGACACCCTGTATATATACAGGGTGCGTCACCTAACGTTACCGCTGGATATATTTCGCAAACCACATCAAATACTGACGAACCGATTCCACAGACCGAACGTGAGGAGAGGGGATAGTGTAATTGTTTAATACAAACCATATAAAAATGCACGGAAGTATGTTTTTTAACACAAACCTACGTTTTTTAAATGGAACCAAGTTAGTTTTGTTAGCACATCTGAACATATAAACAAATACGTAATCAGTGCCGTTTGTTGCATTGTAAAATGTTAATTACATCCGGAGATATTGTAACCTAAAGTTGACGCTTGAAACCTCCGACGTTCAGTTGCGTGTTGTAACAAACACGGGCCACGGTCGGCGAGCAGCATCTGCAGGGACATGTTTACGATGACGACCGTGTTTACGAGTGTGGCTGTAGTGCACTGTTGTGGTTTGGTCTAGCTGTCGCAGTGTCCGCATGTAGCGCTTGCTGCTATTGTTATTCTGCATTCGTCTCCGCACGCAGACCAACTGTAGTACACCGTGTTACCAGACGTCTGTGATAGTGCAGTGTTGTAAGAACTGTGACCATGGTGTATTCGAATTCTGAAAAGGCGGAGATGATACTCATCTATGGCGAGTGTCGACGAAAGGCAGCTGAAGCCTGCAGGGTGTATGCAGAACGGTACCCGGACAGCGAGCATCCAACGTGCCGCACATTGCAAAACATCGACCGCCAACTGTATGCAACAGGTATGGTCGTAGCACGCAAACGGGTCCGTAACACGCCCGTCACAGGTGCAGTTGGTGTGTTAGCTGCTGTTGCCATGAACCCACACATGAGTACACGGGACATTGCGAGAGCCGGTGGACTGAGTCAAAGTAGTGTCATGCGCATACTGCATCGTCACCGCTTTCACCCGTTTCATGTGTCGCTACATCAGCAATTACATGGTGATGACTTTAATCATCGAGTGCAATTCTGTGGTGGTGGTGGTTAGTTTTTAACGTCCCGTCGACAACGAGGTCATTAGAGACGGAGCGCAAGCTCGGGTTAGGGAAGGATTGGGAAGGAAATCGGCCATGCCCTTTCAAAGGAACAATCCCGGCATTTGCCTGAAACGATTTAGGGAAATCACGGTGCAAGTCTGTCAATGGGCATTAACAGAGAATGCGTTGCAGTTCTACCTGTTTACCGATGAAGCGGGTTTCACAAACCACGGGGCAGTGAATCTACGGAACATGCATAACTGGTCCGTGGACGATCCTCGCTGGCTCAGACAGGTAGAGCGACAGCGACCGTGGACTGTAAATGTATGGTGCGGAATCATTGGC
Source organism: Schistocerca americana (assembly GCF_021461395.2). Taxonomy (NCBI): domain Eukaryota; kingdom Metazoa; phylum Arthropoda; class Insecta; order Orthoptera; family Acrididae; genus Schistocerca; species Schistocerca americana. Next base: position 99,250,104 of record NC_060129.1, on the reverse strand, counting down.
GACCACCTCATTGGTCCTCACTTCATTGCAGGGGCCCAAACAGCTGCAACATACATCGCGTTTCTACAGAATGATCTGCCAACGTTGCTCGAAAATGTCCCACTGGAAACGTGTCGACGTATGTGGTATCAGCATGATGGTGCACCTGCACATTCCGCAATTAACACTAGGCTGACTCTTGACAGGATGTCTAGCGGTTCTAGGCGCGCAGTCCGGAACCACGCGACTGCTACGGTCGCAGGTTCGAATCCTGCCTCGGGCATGGATGTGTGTGATGTCCTTAGGTTAGTTAGGTTTAGATAGTTCTAAGTTCTAGGGGACTGATGACCACAGACGTTAAGTCCCATAGTGCTCAGAACCATTTTTTTTTTCTTCACAGGATGTTCGACGGGCGTTGCATAGGACGTGGAGGACGCATAAATTGGCCAGCCCGTTCTCTTGATCTTACACCTCTGGACTTCTTGCTGCGGGGTACGTTAAAGGAGAATGTGTACCGTGATGTGCCTACAACCCCAGAGGATATGAAACAACGTATTGTGGCAGCCTGCGGCGACATTACACCAGATGTACTGCGACGTGTACGACATTCATTACGCCAAAAATTGCAAATGTGTGCAGCAAATGATGGCCACCACATTGAACATCTATTGGCCTGACTCCGTAATTGAAAACGGAAACCACGTGTGTTCGTGTACCTCACCCCTCATGGTAATGTACATGTGCGTCAGTGAAAAAGACCAATAAAAAGGTGTTAGCATGTGGACGTAATGTGGTGTTCCAGTTTCTTCTGTAGCTAAGGTCCATCACTGTTCCCTTTGGATCCCTACGTAATTCGGTGCTCTCCGATACACACAATCGAACAGCGGAGGAGTGGTACTCAAGCGTCAACTTTAGGTTACAATATCTCCGGATGTAATTAACATTTTACAATGCAACAAACGGCACTGATTACGTATTTGTTTATATGTTCAGATGTGCTAACAAAAGTAACGGATTTCCATTTAAAAAATCGTAGGTTTGTGTTAAAAAACATACTTCCGTGCATTTTTTTATGGTTTGTATTAACCAATTGCACTAGCCCCTCTTCTCACGTTCGGTCTGTGGAATCGATTCGTCAGTATTTGATGTGGTTTACGAAATACATCTAGCGGTAATGTTAGGTGACTCACCCTGTATATATATATATATATATATATATATATATATATATATATATATGTGTGCTAACAGTATACATATATATATATATATATATATATATATATATAAAGGTATGTATGTTTCACTTAATTAGTATAGCAGTAAGTCTCTTGTTTTTGAGGCTTAAAACATGGAATTTTATTTCTTGTTCTTTTATGATTTTCATTATTGCCTGATATTTACACTGTGGGATCTGTGCCATATTTCGTATGTGGCGTTGTGAATTATATTTTGCTCTCTTGTTGCACTTACTGCTGATCTAGCTGATTCTCAAGTGCAACTTAAATTCTTTGGACAATTTTAGTTTGAAGACAAAAAGTTTTCACGACAGTATTACGATCATAGGAACGCCATTTTTTGGATGTATTATCTTTCATTTCCGACCGCACTACGGACTCACGCCATTTCTTCAAGTGTTTTAGAGTGAACAATATGGACCTTTAGCATATTTTACATTTTGGACCTGTCTGACTATCTCAAAACCTTGCAGAGAAATTTTCTGAGTTTGTAATAGTGTTATGTTACGTTCTCGTTATATTCCAGCTAGTAAGGCAGGCGGGTTACGTGACAGCCCCTCCAGGCGCTCTGCTGGCGTGAAGCCAGGCTGAGGGAAATACGCTGATGGTTGTGGGATATGTGGAAAGCGGAAAAATTTACTGTAGTATACCGGGATTTGGGAGTGAAGATCGATATTATCTGACAGACGTTAGTACGTTTTGGAACAGCACATTGCAATTGTGTGGGAAAGGAATGATTTGAGGCAGTTCTTCGATTCTCTTTAATTGAATAGAATATGGTTATACAATTGAAGATGGGCTGTTGATGTGGTGTGAATATAGCTACCAATGTCAGATTGTAATTAAATTCACGAAGTATTCCGTCACCTGTATTGGAGACAGAGAAGGAAATTCAATATGAAATCAGAACTGGAAATGCGTTGTAACCGAACACGTTATTTGGTAGTAATCTGTGTGTGGTGCAGTTACCACTAGACGAACATTTCACCACATATGCTCCTGTCAAATACTTCTCAGTAATAAAATAATATAAAGAATTGGATGCTGCCAAGTGACATCTTTGAGAACGGCAGATATTTTATGATTTGTGGCTTAGAAACGATTGGCTGCATTACTATGAGCTACTTGGACATTTTATCAGATTTCTGGCAGGGTAATGGAATGTACTGATAATGATTGGAGAATTTTTCAGCTGTTGAGTTTTGTGCAGCTTTCTCAAGAAATGTTTTTCAAACTGTTTCCTCTAAAGAAATGTTGCTTATGTTAGTTTTTTGATATCTTTCATTGTAGTGCTTGTTGAAATGTCGCTAGAACAATCATTAGTTCTCCACTATGTTGGGCAGACGGAATGATGAGAGGATTAAATTTTTATCATTTAATTTGGAAATAACGAAATATAATGCAGTGAATTTTATTTCCTTACTGACATATGGTACTGTTATGTTAGCATCTGAGCGAGTTTCTGCTGGTTGTACAGGCTGGCGAGTTGCAGAGGGGTGTTCCCACCTCCGTCGCTGACCTCTCTGTCGGCCCCTGCCTCGAGCAGTGCAGCTGCCGACTCTTCGTGGCTAAAGACTGCCACAGAGTGCAGAGGTGTCCTCTCCAACTCGTTCCTGGCGTTGGGGTCGGCTTTCCACTCCAGCAGTAGCTGCACGAGAGCCGTGTGGCCGTACAGTGCAGCCACATGCACGGGTGTGCTCTGCCCACTGTCCCTGGCGTCAGCCTCGGCCCCGCCCTCCAACAAACACCTCGCCACCTGCAGGTGTCCCTTGTCTACTGCCCAATGTAGGGCAGTCTGCCTGGACGCGTCCCTCATCCTGACGTCCGCCCCTGCCGCCATCAACAGGCGTAACTGCTCCAGCGCCCCCAGCTGAGCTGCCTGGATCAGCCTGCTGTCGCCCTCTTGTTCAGAAAGGCTCCTGCACAAATCACCGAGGTTCTTAAGCTCTACAATAAACACACTCACAAAGCGATGAAAACAATCACAGAAACAAAACTGTCAGCAGTTGTGAATAAACATCTGTCTGTGATACGGAAAAGTCAGATTATCAGATACAGACATTCAGCACCGCCCCCTCATAAAGTCTTCATCCGCTTTCCAATCAAAACTCCTGGATTCCATCTGCTACATCAGTTGTCAAATTTCGTCGAACAATAAGCCCCTTCAGCCTCAGCATGCTATTGTCATTCGTCGTAACCTCCACTAACACATAGACTTAGTACAGCCATCACTTGCTCTCTGTCTGTAGCAATCCCTTCGGACACTTAAGGGGGTACGACGTCAAATGGGCCGACTTGGAGCATACACCTGTAAGTATGGTTTGAAGGCTGTGCAAAATTCATCAAAGAATCTCTCTTACTTGTGAAGAAAAATGTACCTATAGCAACAAATGCAGCCAATAGTAAGCGAAAATATGATGAAATTTCACATGTAAAAAAATTTATTTTGTTGTGTTTTTGAACTTCCACTGCTATGAGTGTGAATCCCGAATCCTTCCTGGTCATGCTGACAAAGTTCTATGAATTTATTTGTAAAAGTATAGACAGTAGAAAATAAAATGTCCTGTGGTGCCTCTTCTGCTCCAAGTCGGCCCGTTTGACATCCTACCCCCCTTAAAAAGCAAACACACGAACTTAATCACATCTCAGGCAATTTCCTTACATGGAAGCAAATAAATACCAGCCCACTTATTCGTATATTTTGTGTCACATGGACACCAAGGAGAGAAAATTTTTGCAGTACACGAAATAAGTTGGTCAGCATAAAATGGTTCAAATGGCTCTGAGCACTATGAGACTTAAAATATGTGGTCATCGGTCCCCTACATCAGTACCCTACCAACGGCCGGATTGTTCAGCATATTTTAGATACAATAAAGGTACGAAATCAGCTCTCCCTGTGCCCACCCCCTTCACACAAACACATAAACATGTGTTCACTGAAAGATACCCATAAACATCTGCACATAATCTCACACCCAAACGCCAAGCCCACACTACTGAATTGCTGCACACTCACTCACTTTTTGACTAGATTACTCTTCTGGCTCCCATGTCTCCGAATGTAGCAACAAAATCTGTAGCCCTTAAGAGGAAATTAATACGTCGCCCACTTTTGTACATGACCGTAACCCATATTTCTGTAAGCCAACTTTAGCTACTTGAAAGTATTATGTTCCATACTCTATTGATGTAGGTACCAAGAAACTGCACCTTGTCATTGGCATTTGTAACCTCAATACAATGAACCCAATAGGTAGTAACTCCATTCTAATTCCATAACTTGTGTGTTACATGTGGTAAAGAGTGAAATGCAGCAAATTGTTTATAAACCAAAGACAATCAATAGTAAAATTCTTTTAATATCATGCCAATATAGATGATACAGATGATAAATCCAATACCTACTAATCACACACACACACACACACACACACACACACACACACACACACACACACACACTAAAAATATTATGTGCACATGCAGATGCTGATTTCGCTGTTCCAACTGAAATAGAGTCTTTGCAAGCAAACAAAAAGACTGACTAATGCAGTTCGTACATTGAAAATATGTCTTTGTTTTCTGACAGATATACGAAAAGTTTTTTGATGTTTCATATCGAATAGTTAGGCGGACAATTGCAATTTTCAATGAGTGTACAGTGGACAACGGCCTGGAAGTGGTTCGATCCCCATTGCGTTTGCTAGCCAAGATTCTGGCGGAACTGGAGCACCTTTCCCAGCTTGGAGTGTGCATTGGTTTACAGGGACCCGCAGTCTGACATCAAATACTGCAAGTGGTAGGACTTCGTTTTAAAACACACATAGCACTGGCAGAGGTCAAAGTTGCATGTGTTAATCCTGCAGGTGTGGGTCAAACAGTCAACTGTAGAGTTGGACACTCTGGTATGGAGCAACCAAGGTGGCTCACACGCAAATGTCTCTATCTGTGTCTAACACCAATGTTGTTGTAGCGGTAATCACTCGGCAACTGGTATGGATCAGTGACACTGTAAGATTTTTAGCCTACTGCTTCTGTCATTATTGTTCTGCATGTCCTTCGATCAGCTCTTTAATTATCAGCTGTCTGTCTCATCGCTTCCAATACAAGAAACTGCTGCTCCAGTCCAACAGACGTTCTGCGCAGCTGAGCTACTTTTCTGTATGCTTGGGCATTTGTGTGGGGTCTTTGGTGCCTCTGTAATTTGCTGTTAAGATATGGGGAACTATATACTCTAAATCTACTGTTAAAGCAGCCACATATGTTACCCACAGTGGCAGGGGATTAGGTTTTGTAAGTGTGTGGTTACAAAGACTGGCAGAGATGCCGACCTATAGGGATGTGCTCAAAGTGTCAACCAAGGCCAGCTTCCCTCTGCATCTCGAGGAGCTATGAAAGGTGATGCTGTACCAAGCAATTTCGTGAGTCGTATTTCTCCAATGATGTTAGCAAGTTACATTAACAGCTTATGGACTCGTTGATGAATATTCATTTGTACAAATATGCAGACTGTCTGAAGTCCTATAAAGCAGTTTTCCCAAAACTTTAAAGTTCTCTTTCTTTTATATCTTCTATGCATCTCTAAAAACCTTCACAGTGTGGACTTCATTGACAACAATAATTCAGTCCAAAATATTGCAATGTTATCAACAATCATCTTTTGCACATTAATTGTTGCTATCCCATATTTCAATTGCTGGACATACCAATTTTTAAAAAGTACTAATATGAAACAGATGAAACGCATGATTCAGTCACAAAAGTACGAAGGAAACCCTAAAATTATTATACCTTAAGATTTTTTAACTCTATGTCCCTGTAAATTCCTTTATCATTTATAATATTTTACTCTTTTCTCTCTCTACTGGTGTCAAATATTACGAATATCCAGAATGAGATTTTCACTCTGCAGCGGAGTGTGCGCTGATAGGAAACTTCCTGGCAGATTAAAACTGTGTGCCCGACCGAGACTCGAATTCGGGACCTTTGCCTGACGCAGGCAAGTGCTCTACCAACTGAGCTACCGAAGCACGACTCACGCCCGGTACTCACAGTTTTACTTCTGCCAGTACCTCGTCTCCTACCTTCCGAACTTTACAGAAGCTCTCCTGCGAACCTTGCAGAACTAGCACTCCTGAAAGAAACGATATTGCGGAGACATGGCTTACCCACAGCCTGGGGGATGTTTCCAGAATGAGATTTTCACTCTGCAGCGGAGTGTACGCTGATATGAAACTTCCTGGAAGATTAAAACTGTGTGCCCGACCGAGACTCGAACTCGGGACCTTTGCCTTTCGCGGGCAAGTGCTCTACCAACTAAGCTACCGAAGCACGACTCGCGCCCGGTACTCACAGCTGTACTTCTGCCAGTACCTCGTCTCCTATATTCCATACTTTACAGAAGCTCTCCTGCGAACCTTGCAGAACTAGCACTCATATCAGCGCACACTCCGCTGCAGAGTGAAAATCTCATTCTGGAAACATCCCCCAGGCTTTGGATAAGCCATGTCTCCGCAATATCCTTTCTTTCAGGAGTGCTAGTTCTGCAAGCTTCGCAGGAGAGCTTCTGTAAAGTTTGGAAGGTAGGAGACGAGGTACTGGCAGAAGTAAAGCTGTGAGTACCGGACGTGAGTCGTGCTTCGGTAGCTCAGTTGGTAGAGCACTTGCCCGCGAATGGCAAAGGTCCCGAGTTCGTGTATCGGTCAGGCACATAATTTTAATCTGCCAGGAAGTTTCATTACGAAAATGTTTCACTTAATGACAGCTAGCGGAAACAAGAAGCTAATATCAGAATATTACTCAATTATGATGAGTACCATTTGAGAAGATGTACTTGATATAAACAATAATGGAAGTGTAATGAATTAAATGCAATCAGAAGGAATGACTGTGTCAGTGACAAGTGAAACATTTAAGATACCCTGAAATGGTAATCAGTGTTAAGCGTTCAGATATACTGAACTTGCAGCGTAGTGAACCTGAGAAGACAAATGGAAGCTGCTGACAGACCAGCACTATAATTGCGATTCCCTCATTAGAGTGAGCACTTACCTGAAACTTTATATTTATTTTTCGCTGTGACAGATAATTAAAAGCAGCATAATGGCGACCAGACGAATTCAGTTGAAGAGTGTGTCTCAATTTTATGTCGATGTCAAGTGCTCTGGTGATAAAAACAATTTCCCCTTGTATGTAAATCCGACAGCATTCTTTGTACTTGACGTGTCAAGCAAGGTGGTTCATTGCTTGGCACATTGGATTCACAAATAGGAGAGACGCATCATATCCCTGTCAGACCCTCTAGATTTAGGGGTTTTCTAAGATTTTTCCTAGATTACTCCCAAAAAATACTGGGATGGTTCCTTTGAGTGGGTCATGGCTGATTTCCTTCTCCCTCCTTTCATAATTCGAGCTTGTGTTCCGTCTCTAACGACCACACTGTTAACAGGAAGTTTCCATCAAATCTTCCTTCCTTCTACAAAACACCATAACAGGCAATTCAAATGTGGACTTCATAAATTACTATACAATTTTTCTGTGACTGTGAAAATGTTATTAAATACATTCTACCAGTTGGCTTTGATTTTAGCATTGGTATTTTTTATATTATTATTTGTTAATACCTGATGTCAACGTATTACAGTCGTATGTAATCTAGTTATGATATATTTATCCTATGTTGATCAAGATTTTTTCGCTAGGGGACTCCATTGCAATTAAGAGACATCTGTAAATAGGACTATGGTTGTTCTCCAATATTTTCTTGTCATCCGCGATGTTCAGCACCACTGCTTGAGCTCCTGCGACTGTGGCTCGCAGCAGTACTTTTGTTAGATGTGGCATAGAGTTCTGAAGACGTGTACCACGTCCCATTGACGAACATAGCACTGCTTATGTTTTGTTATAATATGTGGTGGGCAGTGGAAGGAATATTGCTACAATATTTTACTGGTGGCATTTGTATCCATGAAGTTAACATTTTGAGATTATCAAAAATTCCCATCTCAGGATCCTTTATCAGTGCAAACATTTTCTTACGGTTCAAATGACTCTGAGCACTATGGGACTTAACTGATTAGGTCATCAGTCCCCTAGAACTATGAACTACTTAAACCTAACTAACCTAAGGACATCACACACATCCATGCCGGAGACAGGATTCGAACCAGCGACCGTAGCGGTCACGCGGTTCCAGATTGAAGTGCCTTTTATTGCTCGGCTACTCTGTCCGGCTACTCTGAATTAACTGACACCATTTATCCCGGTTAACTTAAACTAGTTCATGTTCAGCCTATTTATGGTTCTATCTATGCCCATTTATGTCAGTTTGGATTCTTTTTACACTTCACTTTCACTTCACTACTTGGACATATGTTGTCAAGATTTTCTCGATTTTCTAGAAATCGTCCTTCTTTTTGATCAGCAAACTGATTTCGTTCATTTATACATCCCTGATTTACCATCTTCATATAGGAAACCTGAAGTCCTGGTAATGTTTCGAGACAGGTTGCGTCTAACGTTGCAGACAGTAGCCATCCCTATTGAATCTGGCTATTCACTGGTAATAGTGTCATAAACTGTCCATTAACATTGATTCAGGATGGCTCATCTATTACAATGTTGTACCTCACGTTCATCACCTTTTTATATTTCATTCGATCATACACATTGTCAAATCCCGAATGGTGGATGACTTTTAAAACGTATTTGTGTATCCTCAGTAAATCCAGCACGGTTGTAGTGCCTTGGCAACCACCTACAATGTTTAAAAGAAGTAGTGTCATTCTGTTATGTAGTGCACGTGCTAAAATTTGAAATCCATATTGAGTAATGTTGTCAAGCCACAGTCATACTTCTTTGAGATGAACACCCCCTACCCCCCAGTAAAGCCTCTATGAAATATTGGTTTGGCTGATAACTTCGCTATATGTGTGTATCAGGACTCAACATTTTTGAGGAGCGTTCAGATATTGGAAAAGATTTGATGCTTTAATCCTGAAGATGAGTTGATCACCTCTCATATTTCTCGTCAGGTTAAAGTGATTAAAACGCTGTCATTTCCTTCTGCAGTACTGCCTGTAGCAGTAGACTCCTTCTTCTCTACTTCTCTCTGGATTCGCACGCAGAGTATTGAAATGTGTAAAAATATTTTGTACTTGCTTCCCACATCCAGCATTTTGTTGCATTTCATCTTAACTCTTCTGCTGGTAGCTTCTTTGCCCTTCTCCTTTACTGTGTGATGTGTAATACTACAGTTTGGTTTCTCGCTGTGTTTATTTCCGTGTGTATTTGCCTGGGTTGTAAAAATTAGTCATGTTGTATTGATTATTATGGTGTTTGCGTCGTCGTCAAAAAATCACATTGTGTGTTACCTGTTGATAATGGCCATGGAGCCACGTGGAACAATCGTAGTCATTTGTCGTTTTCATTTGCATCACTGTACACTCGTTTGTGTACTGTATTAGGGATCATCTGATTTTCAGGTTTGCGTAATATAGGGACCAATGTATCCAATTTTAGAAATGTGGGGAAGGTGTCACACAAGTTGTGTACATTTGTAAGAGGGTCGTTCAATAAGTAATGCCACACATTTTTTTAAAAAAATCCATTAATATACATAGGCGGCATTTGATGTTAGTTCTGTGCTCCAGCGAAGTTTTGAACCGTTCTGGCAAATGGCAGAGGCGTAGTACAGTGTCAAAATGGCTTCTACATACGACTCACCTCACAAGCAGCGTGCTGTTATTCAATTCTTGTGTGAAGAAAAAAGAAACCGTGGTGCACATCCATAAACGTTTGTGTGCCGTGTACGGCGATGCTGCAGTGTAGGAGTACAGTTTGTCGATGGGTAAAAATAGGTACAGTTTCAGTAAATGCAGAAACAGAGCTCCAGGATCAGCCACGCACGTGACTTCATGTCACAGCCACTGCTGCAGAGATGCTGAATCGTGTGGATGCCCTTATTCGTGCCGACCGGCGTATCACAACTCGACAATTGGCTCTACAGTTGTCGGTCAGCATTGGAAGTGCGTCTACAACAATAGAGGCTCTCAGATAGTCAAAGACGTGTTCACAATAGGTTTCATGAATGTTCACAGGAGACGACAATATTCAAAGAAACTGAATTGTTGGAGCGTTCTGAGACCGACAGAGAGGCCTTCCTGTTATAGTTCGTTACGTTGGACGAAAACTGGGTGCACCACTTTGCACCAGAAACCAAAAGGCAGTCCATGGAGTGGCACCATCCTCATGTACACAAAAGGAGAAACTCTACGCCCTCTGCCGGAAAAGTCGTGGTGGCTGTCTTCTGGGATTGTGATTGCGTCATTCTCGTGGATGTGATGTCAAGAAGGTCAACCACCAATTCAGAGGCATATGTGAAGATTCTGAATAAACTCAGGAACCGTTTCTGACGTGTTCGATCGCACAAGAATCCAGCAGAAGTCTTGCTCCAACACGACAATACACTCCCGCACACAAGTCTGAGAACATGAGAGCACATCGCCAAATTGGGTTGGACATCACTGCCTCATCCACCCTACAGTCCAGATCTGGCACTCTTCCATGTCTTTGGTCCACTTAAAGATTCTCTATTGCGAAAACACTTTGAAGATGATGAGAGAGTAAGTCATGCAGTGACTACAGGACAAGAGCTTTTACCAGTAGGGAATACATTCTGTTCCACGACGTTGACGTATGACCATAGAACGTAGAAAAACAGGACATGGACAAGACATGTTGTGCATATTGTCACCAAATTCTGACTCTTAACAATAAATCTGAGGAGAAAAAATGTGGGGCATTACTTATTGGACGACCCTCGTACAAAATCGTGTCTCAAACACCACTAGTGATCCAAGAAGCTGCCGCTCACATTTCTGAGTCCGTTACACCATTCTGTAAAGATGCACATGTGGATGAGCACACACACACACACACACACACACACACACACACACACACACACACATTCACACACAAACACCACTAGCCACTAGCCAAAAAGTTACGACCACCTGCTTAATGGCGTGTTCGTCCAAATTTGGAATGTAACTGATTCGAGTCGTTGGTAGCTCCCTGGAGTCTATGAGCAGATCACACAGTTCCCACAAATAAAGGGTTCGTGGCTTGTGGCTACAGAGTTGCCATCTGATAGTACCCCAGATGTGTTGCATTGAGTTCACATTGGGCGAGTTTGGTGGCCAAGGCATCAGTGTGAGTTCACTGTCATGATCCCCATAACGCTGTAACACAAATACCGCCAGTTAACATGCTGAAAGGTGCCATTGTTTTCACGGATGATGTAGAGTGTGATGTGGTACAAGTGCTGTAATAATGTTCAAGTATGTCACAGGTGCCATGGTGCATCAGATTACTTCCACAGTACACAACAAAAACTACTCAAAGTTACTAAGAAAGGTTATTAAAATATCAAGTAACATGCTCGTAATGTCAGAAATCTGTCATTCTGACAACAGACGTAAGTCTATATGGAATGTAGTGAAACGAGGGACAGGGCAACCAGTCACAGAACAGAATAAATCTATATGGATCATGTTCGCATACGCGACCATATCGCAGTTGGTGAATCTGTATGGAATGTAGTGAAACGAGAGATAGAACAACCAGCCACAGAACACTACCAGAAGGTGGCTCCTGCTTATACAGCATTTTGGCCTGAAGATGACCACAGGCGTGGTCGAAACAGGTTACCAGAATAAATAAATTTGTGTTCAAGACTGATTTTAATAGTAACTATTAGTAATAGCATTGATCACTGGCTGCTCCCACGATGTATTCAAAAGTAATAAACTATTGAACAGAATGGAATGATGAGTCATATGTAGCAAATGCTATAACAATCATTTCTTAAATATAGCGCAAAGCATAGGGACAAACAGTTGAAGGAAATATATCATAGCTGTATCTTGAAAAAATAACTCACATAAAATTCAGTCATACGATTTTATCATCAACTTCTCCTTCTGAAATTAAAAAAAAAATTGTCCACCCTCTCAAAAACAAAAGCTCTTCTGGTTGTGATGGTGTTACCAATAGAGTCCTAATGATCTGTTCCTGTTTAACAAGCCCCATATTCTCTGAAATATGGAATGCGTCACAAACTTAACGAATTTTTCCAGACAGACTGACATATACCGTTGTTAAACCCGTCTTTAAGAAAGGTGACAAGAGAGATATCAATAACTAGAGGCCTGATTCACAGCAAACATCATTTTCCAAAATTTTTCAGAAGGTGACGTATTCTAGTGCAGTATCTCACTGTAGCAACAATAATATTCTCAGTAAATCACAATTTGCATTTGAGAAGGATTGCCCTACTGACAATGGCATATACATATTCCTTCACCGGATTTTACGGGCATTGGATAATAAAATAGCGTCGGTTGGTATACCTGCGACCTTTCTAAGGCCTTTGACTCTGTGAATCACAGTATTTTCGTAGATAAACTGAAGTTTTATGGGATTGGTGGTGTAGCCAACGGGTGGACAATGTCATATCAAATCAAAAGAATGCATAAAGTTTTAGATAGTAATTCAACTAATATAACCTGGGGACATAATTCTCACTAGGGAGAAATCACTATGGGATACCGAAGTCTATTGTTTCTCATGTATGTAAGCCATCTTCCTCCTAATATACAACAAACACAATTAGTTCTTTTCGCAGATGGCATTGCTGTTGTGATCAATCAGGTAATCATACAGAAAGAGGCGAAATGGTAAACAAAGTTTACTAGTTTTCTGCTAATGGTCTCACCCTCAATTTCAAAAAGACAACATATTCGGTTATGTGCATCTAGGGGTACTACACCAATGATAAGTGTAAAACATAATGGGGAAGTAATAAATATGGTGGAAGCTTCAAAATTCTTAGGTGTCCATATTGACAAGAATGTAAATTGGAAAAAGCAGATTTTGGAACTTCTAAAACAAGTTAGTTCAGCCACATTTGTATTTAGAATCACTGCAAATCTATGGGAGACAAAAATCAGTAAATTCGTGTACTTTGCATATTTTCATTCATTAATATCATATTGAATGATGTTCTGGGATAACTCATCTTTAAGAAAGAAAGTCTTCATTGCGCAAAAACGTGTAATAAGAATAATACGGGGTGCTCACCCACGATCATTTTTTTAGACATCTGTTTAAGGAACTGGGCATTCTGACTACTGTTTCACAGTTTTTTTATTCTGTAATGAAGTTTGTTGTAAATAAACTACTACAATTCGAAAGGAACTATGATGTACATAATTACGATATCAGAAGGAAAAATCACATTCATTACTTCAGACCAAGGTTGTCTTTAGCACAAACAAAGGTGTACAATGCTGCAACAAATGTTTTTGATCTTTACCCGGTGATATAAAATGCCTGATAGACAATAAACAAAAATTTGAAAACATACTGTAAAAGTGGAAAAGGTGTCACGTAGCACTTACTGAGTCACAGCATCTGTTTATCGTTTTCTCTTTGAAAAAAGAGGAAGAGAAAACTTACAAATGCTCAGAATGTAACCATGTGTGCAAATTCATTTGTGATGTGAATGTAAAGAGACTTGGTACACATTATTACGATTTATCGTGCAAAATGATCCATGAAACATTTAAGTAACTCACTAACTAGTAAGAACTAACTAAGTAACTGGTTAGACTAGACGTTTGCTTAGATGACGGAATGTCTGAACACGACCATCGACAAGAAATCTAGTTCATCCAACCAGGCAACACATCTACATTGACCCACAGTCCAGCCTCTATGATCTCGCGCATGTTACAATAGTAACTGATGGTTCCACTGGGCCGACATGTGTAGGCGTTGGTGTCTGCTGCAAAGAGCCCCGTGGTCAGCAATTCGCACTAGCCAGGTTGGTATAGAGGACTGGTGCCTGTCCCAGATCATCCCCTACCCTATTTTACACAGCGGACAAACCTCCAACCTCCACATTCTGCACTGACGCATGGGCGTTCAACATCTTGTCGCATACTATTCGATTCACTGTCGTTCAGTCACTTTCCACAGATGTTCACGATAGTAACACGCAAACAGGAAACCAGCTTCATTGTTTTTGAGATGCTGGTTCCCATATGACTGCCCACAAAAATCTGTCATTCATCGAAGTCGGTGATGTCAGTGGGTTTCCCCATTTGTGGTCTGCATCACTGCTAGACTAATTCCACATTCGTCTTTAGTCCGTTTATACATTTTATTTACTGCTCCACATGTCCCAAATGTCATCATGTGTTTGCGCATGCATGTTGCTAGGTCATGTTACATTAAGAGCTTTCGTTTTTTTTTTTTCTTCCATGAGGTGATCCTCACTGTGTTCTGCTTCTAATCCGTTCCCCAATACTATCTTCTGACTCTTTGTTAGCATATATCTCCTGTGTTAAATGACTCATCAAATTTATATTCGCCAAATCTGGCATAGTTCTTCTGGGCTCTTGTTCCTGTTACAGCTTCGGTAAAAGTGTCCTTCGTCTTCTATGATTGCTTGTTTTGCACCAGGCTTTTAAATTTACAGTGGAACTGTATGTCATGAAAATAAATGGCTGACCATCCTAATTAATCAAATCACCAAGTTCTTCAATCACTATATAGGACGAATATGTTTTTATAAGTCAATTCATACTTTTCTCACTTTGTTGTCAACAAAATACTCGTTTTCCTCCCATGTTGTCAATTGAATAGTGAAGAGACTTCCATATTATAGAATAGCTTGCAGCACCCTGCTCTGATTAATTCCGAAAGGTATGTTGAATACTCTCACTTTTGTTACTCTTAGTGCTGTACAAGTATTTTTCATGTGCAAATTGCCCCATCAGTGACTTTAAATTAAACTGCACTGATAATTAAGTCATGTTGTAAAACCATCAATTCACTGTCCGGTAGTGTTTTCTTGTGAACCCAGTTTCCAATATTCACTAACATCGATCACTGTTTCCAAAATCAAAAGTGAGTTTTAGGATGGAATTACGCAAAAAGTGCGCCATGATTAATGAGGAACAGTATGCATGGGACGTGAAAGTCTATCAGCTGCATGAGGTCGTTTACATGTAACAAGGCGCAGTGGTCCGCATGTTTCCACTCAACTGTTCTTATAACAGAACAGACTGGAGTTCTTGCCCATCACATGCAGGTGGCTTAACCATTAGGCCACCCTAGCATACCAGCAGGTCTCACACAAACTTTCACTGTGGCTGATGACACCCATGATTTCCAAACATTATCACTAGAGGTTATCATACACATCCTTCATAGTAACATAAGCCACGATCCTCCATAGACTCCATTCTCTGAGCGTTGCTATTCCCTGATAACCTGTGGGATAAACTCCGCTACTAGCGTTTGGCAATCAAAGGTGGAAACATCAGTGAAGTGGAAGACTGAGCCATAACTGGAGGCATGCTTGGGCAGCCTAATGGTTCAGACGACTGATGCGATAACCAAATATCCAGGTTCAAATCCCGGTGTGGCCAAATTTTCAATAGTCACCACATATTCATGTGACCAAAGAAATCATTGAAAGCAAATTACAATTATTTTTAATTAGACACTCGAAACAAGTGATATCATACTCTTGTGGAGAATATCCTTTTTTTTTTTTTTTTCCTCTTCTACTTCTATTTCTGCTTACTTTATTTCTTTCAGAGAACCTCCATACAGTGATATTCACAATTATTCATTCCAATAACACCTAGGTTTTTCTGAATGACAATACACAACAACAATGCTTTCACATCTATTTCCTTCAGAAGTAATTTGTAACATACATAATCATCACTGAAAGCAGAGCCTGCATAAAGATCACTATATAAAGAATATTTGGGAAAGGATATATTTCCCATATAGAGTAAGTTCGTTTCGATGATCCTGTACTAAATATATTTCACACCCACTCAAGCTTCGAATTTCTTCATACAATAAGTATTATAAAAAAGAAATAATGTGTCCAGACAATTTGCCATTGAATTACCAAAAAAATTCAGAAATGAAAATCGATTTTTTATGATCGTGTCCTAACAGGTGGTATTCAGAAATGAAATTTGATTTTTTATGTTAATGTCCCAACAGGTGGTATTACACACGAGGAAATTCCGCACGTCTAGTGTCGAAACTCACCGCAAATGAGATACGTCGGCATCATGGGGTGGTGGAGTGTGTCGGGCAGCTGTGGGAGGCGCAGCTGCGGCAGGAGTCCGGCCGTGATCACTTTGGGGCTGACGGTGACTGCTAGGGTTGGTGGACCAGACCTCTGTGGTGGATGGTGTACTGCAAAGAGGGGCATCATGTGGTGGGCATTATCACTTGGAGCCCAAGGTGCCTATTCTGTATCTTTCCGCCATGGACCGATAGTTTCGGTACTCAAGAGCACCGAACGATCTAGTACTCGAATTAGAGACCCTGCATTATTCAGTATGCATTTCGAAAACTATACCGTTCGGGTCTAGAGAAACGAAGCGCTGTTGTCGGTTCGCATCGCGCGAGCCAGTCAAAAGCAAGCAGCTGCAGATTCGCGCATGCGCACTGCACCGTGCACAGCGCCACGAACACAAAGTGGCTAGCAGACGACACAGGCGCGCTATTCATCAAAGTACCGAAAGTTGCATCTACGTTGCCATAACGCATGACCGCATTCCATCGACGTGACGTGCCTGCCTTCATCGCCCTTGCCTCCTCCTTAACAGTATCAGGCGCAGTATATCCATGATTCTCAGCTGTAACGCATAGAAGTGTTTACAGTTTCCCTGACCGGATGTTTCCATGCCTGCTTAATAACGATAGCGTATTTGACTGTATTCTGCAGATTGTCGTAAATGCCGCATTATGTCATCTTATTCCCATTCACACTGACATCGTGTTTTGGATTTACGTTTCGGAAAATGAGTTAGGAATAGTGTGTAGTACCACATTGTACCAATACATCTATAAAAACACCCGAAAAATTGATTCTGAGAGTTTCAAAGAATAAGAAGATAAACAGAACGTGGTTATAAAAAATGGTTCAAATGGCTCTGAGCACTATGGGACTCAACTGCTGAGGTCATTAGTCCCCTAGAACTTAGAACTAGTTAAACCTAACTAACCTAAGGACATCACAAACATCCATGCCCGAGGCAGGATTCGAACCTGCGACCGTAGCGGTCTTGCGGTTCCAGACTGCAGCGCCTTTAACCGCACGGCCACATCGGCCGGCGAACGTGGTTATAACTCGCTCCTAGAGATACAAATGATTAAGTAGCTCACTTCCCTATATGATACGTCAACGATTTGGGTCTTAAAAACAAAACTGAAAAACCGCATTTTCGAGAGCTCCTGCAGTTCGTCGAAGTTTATAACATGCATCTCATGAATGAAAATGTTTCGTATATGGTGCTACAGCCTAAAACCAATATGGCGGAGATCTTTTATCTCTGCCTGTTGTTGTTGAGGATCCGATCGCAATATTATGAAGATGACTGCTGCTAGTTACATTCCCAGTAATTTAAATTGTGCTCTTAGATTCCTGTCTAACCGCATACTCGGAAATCGCTAAGTATTCAGAAGAAATGGTGAAATATTTCTGACAAAAAAAAATATACAGGTCACTATCGCTTGTTTCACTCACAGCAATTTCATGTCCAGCAATTTCATGTCCAGCAATTTCATATTTGTTTTTTAAACACATAGAAATCACGAAATCATTTCTGAGGAAGTGCGCTATTATAAGTAAGTAATAACGAGCATTGCAGAAAAGTGTTAACTTACACGAATAACAATGTCTCAGAACGTGTTGCAGAGGGGAAAAAAATGATTTGCACCCCTCCGTGAGCGAACCCGTGTCTTTTCACTTCGCCTTCTGCCACGCTAATCACTTGGCCACGTCAAACAACGGAAGTTAATGCTCAATTCCTGTACTATAGGAGAGAGGAACGTAGGCTGACTTCGTTGCCAAACGGTGCTGCGTAAGTCATAAACGCGTTATAGTTTGGAAGGTTTCCAATATCAGGCTTCACATGATTACTTTCCGTTGTTACTTGAAAGTTGCAAAGATGTTTCGATAATCACTAACTAAACCATTTGTGGGAAAAAGTACGCAAAGTCACTAGTAACGTCAGTTGAAACTCATGTAATATACGTAAGCAGAGCCGATGTCTTCATATTTAATGATCTTTAAACTATTATTTGCATAAAAATAACACGTATTTTGAGAGAATATTGACCGTAAACTGTTTTTTTATGTAATCATTCACAGTAACAACCTAACCTAACGATAATTCTAACAAAGGAAAATAGTCTATTATGAACTCACTTTCCAACCAGATGCGTCCTCTGGTGATTCTTTAAGAACACAATTACTAAATCCAAAGCTAAAAGCGATAAATGTGTTTAAAATAACAAATTATAGGTGTACATAAACCACAGCTCACCGATCGACAGGGCCAGACCTAAATCCAAAACCTCTCGGTACAATTGTCATAAAATCGATGAGAGAACCGTTCGGTAACAGCTCTCGGAAGCTTACTGAATAGGATATTTTGATAAAGATCCGGAAATGACGTCACTACCGAGACAAACCTACTACCCCGATCGGTATGAACTATACAGAATGGGGCCCCAGGGGGCTGCTTACTAAAGACAGCACCAGAGGGTTTGTCTACAGTGGTAATAGAACACATCCTGCCCACGACAGCTAGCTAGCCTGTCAGTTAACATGAATGATTCACCAGTGAATTAATCAGGTTCTACACTGTTTCCTCTAAATGCCACACAGCTGTAGACTAGCATGTCAATAACAATTTATTCAAATTTAATCACAACAGATGGTAGGGTAAGGCGACCTACCAATGAAACAAAATCGCAGAATTTCTCTGTATTATTGAAAGAAAACGACTAAATGTTACGAAAAATTTGTAAATCTTAGAGGGTATAAGCAGTTTGAAAATGTCGCTATTTCATTTTTTTAAAGTTGAAAATGTAGAGTGGTACAAAATTTTAAACGTTGGAGCATTCTCTTTTGACTGAAATTCTTTAACAAGGTATGTGTTGCTCACAATATGATACATATGTGATAATGTTACATACACAGGAGACGGAAGATTGTGGTTTTAAAAATAAGGTAGACAACACACAAAACGATACATATGGGTAAGTGGGATTTTTTCTGTGGAGCATATACAGGGTGAAAAGTTTTTAAACCCACAAACTCTGGGAGGTTATAGGAGACATCAAAACAAATATTTTTCCCTAATGTCACTTTTTCCTATGATAATTATTTAAACCGGTGGAGGCCGTATTACGCTCTTCAGTTGTTAGAGGCCGTATTACGATCTTCAGTTGTTAGAGGGCGTATTACGCTCTTCAGTTGTAGGCAACTGCTGTCCACCAGTGTAGCAGTGCATTGTCTCTGTTTACTAATGGAGCGATACACCTGGAGTGAGTACACTAATATGGTTAGTGCGTACTACGTAGCGCACCACAACGGACGAGCTGCACAGCGGGTTTATCAACAACAATATCCTAATCGCCGCATCCCGCATCATACGACCTTTGCTGCAGTGTACCAACGTCTGCGTGAGACCGGGTCATTTAGCAGATTACCTAGACAGGGACGCCGTCGCACGGTAAGAACGCTGCAATTTGAGGAAGCTGTCTTGCAGCGTGTGGAGCGGGATCCTTCAATCAGCATTCGTGGAATTGCACGTAACATGGGGACGAATCAGACGAATGTAAGAACAGCCCTTCGAGAGCAATTGTTACGTCCATGTCACTTACAGCGTGTACACAACCTGGAACCAGTTGATTATCCACCCAGATCACAGTTTTCGCAGTGGTACCTGGAACAGTGTGAAACACATCCTACACTTCCATCCTCTGTGTTGTTTATCGATGAAGCAACTTTCGGGCGAGATGGAGTCTCCGACATGCACAATTCGCATGTTTGGAGTGAGGATAACCCACATGCCGCAGTTACTAGCGCTCAACAAGTGCTGTTCTTCGTTAATGTGTGGGTCGGTGTTATTGGGGACTGTTTAATTGGGCCGTATCTGCTACCTAGGTCATTAAATGGCAGACACTATTACAATTTTCTCGCCAGAGCATTTCCATAATTGCTGGAAGACGTCCCGCTCCCTACAACACAACGTATGTTGTTCCAACACGACGGGGCGCCGGCACATTTCGGTCGTCGTATGCGTCGATTCCTGGACCGACGGTTTCCGGAAACGTGGATTGGCCGAGGTGGTCATGTACCATGGCCTGCTCGATCCCCAGATATGTCCCCTCTGGACTTTTTTGTGTGGGGAGAGGCGTACAATCTTGTTTACGCAACTCCTGTTGCATCAGAGGAGGTTGTCTGGATAGTAGCTGCAGCAGGAACAATTCAGGATACTCCTGGGGTTTTTGCCCGTGTCAGACAGAACATGATCTGATGGTGTAACCTTTGACCGGCCGATGTGGCCGAGCGGTTCTCGGCGCTTCAGTCTGGAACTGCGTGACCGCTACGGTCGCAGGATCGAATCCTGCCTCGGGCATCGTTGTGTGTGATGTCCTTAGGTTAGTTAGGTTTAAGTAGTTCTAAGTTCTAGGGGACTGATGACTTCAGATGTTAAGTCCCATAGTGCTCAGAGCCATTTGAACCATTTGGAGTAACCTTTGTTAACGTGTCAATAGAGGCATTTTTGAAAATCTACTATAATTGAAATTGTGTTGCGTTAATGTGCTGTCTCCTGGTCATAAAAAATGGAAAAGTGTTTGTTGGTTTAATTAATTTGCCGCCAGAGAAATCTTCCTCTACCGGTTTAAATATTCCTCATAGGAAAAAATGACATTAGGGAAAAATATTTGTTTTGATGTCCCCTACAACCTCCGAGAGTTTGTCGGTTTAAATCCTTTTCATCCTGTATATATGATAAGTACGTCATAGACAACTACAGAAATTTCTCCGTTGGTGTTCTCTTTTTTTTTTATATTATAAAGTCAACCACCAATGGGTAGGAACTCTTTTCAATTTTTCTTAGTATATAGACCCTAATTAAAAATGAAGGGACACACAAGACAGAAATCTATACTTTTTTTAATGGACAGAAACAGATCCGAAACTTGAAACAGAACCATTAAACACAAAGAAGGTTCCTCATTTGATATTTTCCACTCCAGTAGCATTATGAGAAATTCCTTATCACATAACCCATAGTGATTACAGAAATGAAATTTTTGTTTTTTGGAAAAGCACAGGCTTCAGAAACGTAGCTTCTAGATCTTTTCCAGCGTTTCTTTTTGTTTGGTGCAGATATATATTTGTAGCTGAATGAACTCTTTCCTCCTCGAAATTCGCCCAAGATAAAATTTCCTCCAGCTACACGTTCTGGCTATGTCACTACAAAATGAATAGTGTGGATTCTTCCAAGGGATCTGCACCATCCATGCTGTCACCATTCTTCAGAGATGTCGGAATCAGAATCAGTTTTCTTAATTTCCATTTTTTGTACTTACCATAGCTTTGGTCACAGGCATAGCTTCCTCGGTCTCGTGCTTTTGGACTACTCTTTTTTGTTTTGAAATATTTCTTTCCCAGCAATGAGTTTATTGCTGGAATTATGGTCTCTGGCTGTTGTGCTGCTGGCGTCTGAGAAGGGCGACAACATGCAGTGCTCAGCTGTGCGGCTGGTGGCTGGGATGCAGGCGGCGGTGTATCGCTTTTTTGGAATCAACCTTCTTTGAAAGCTGGTAGTCAAAGGAAGGCAGGATTCGGTAACGACTGGGGATGGGGCCGTAATCAGTAATTCCAGTCTCAATAAGAAATGAAAAAAATACCACACATTATTAATGAAGGAATAAACAGCTGTGTTTTCAGCGAGTTACAGTTTAGCAAATCATGATTAAATACAGATGCGGTACATAATGTTTTAAAAGCAAGCCTCTGTGATCTGGACAGAAGGCCTTACACGCAAGGACTGGCAATAAATTAAGGTTTAAAACTCGCTGCAACTTACAATTTACAGGTATTGAAATATTAAAGGCAGGTCGCCACAAACACAGCAGAAGGCATCAGACGCCAGGAATGGCAGTAAATAAGGTGTTGAAGGCTTACTGCGTAAATACAAATACCAAATTAGAAGGCAAGCAATCACAATCACGGCTGAAGGCCTTACACGCCAGGAACGGCAATAATACAAAACATTTAGAAACCTGCTGTCAGTAAACTAACAAAGGTTAATTAAAAAACAAGCAACTGATCACCAAGTGCGTGAAATAAGATGATGGTAAACTTTGTAACACAATCTTTAACATTCGCTGAACACTACATTGCTAGATTTATTCCCGAAGGCGACCACAACTATTAACTAGACATATATAACCTTTAATGTAGGCATTACAACGTATCGTAATACATAATGTAATAATAAAACACAAGAACCAGTGTATAAGTTCCTTAAAGGGTACTGAGGCAGATTATACCCGCAGAAGGCATGGACTGAAGGAGTGTTACACTGAACTACTGGCCATCAGACCTAATCTTAGAACACACATGTCTTACAAGAGCCAAGGGACCACAGATGGTGCTCCAGGAACCGACCTCTGAGAAGGACCAGCACCAAACACTTTCGCGAGCGATGAGATAGGCAGCCAAGACTTGCATTCACTTCCCAAGATGGTAACTCAGACTAGTGGCAGTCTAACGAATGCCTAATGATAATCTTGCTGAAGCTACCTGACGTCCGATAAACCAAATGCAACGATTCAACAATACCTCAAAGCCGGAACCGGCGGTCTGCAGTACGTCCCAAGAATACTGTGCGTAGAGCACCTGGAACTAGAAAGGAATCAGTACCACCAGAGTAGAAGGATCACGAACCGGCCGCTGGTTGAACGTAACAAATTGTAATAAGTTGAACGCACTAAATAGTAATAAGAAGTCGAGGAAAGCTAATCAGACCCGCCTTTCCCAAGCACTCCACTCGCTGCTCTTCGCCTCGGCGACACTACGAGCAGCAACACGAACCCAAGTCACTGGAGAATCGCGGGATGTCAGAATGGTGGAAGTTCCTCGACTTGGATTGAAATGCACTCATCTTGAAGCTCGCTGGATCATGTTTACGACGAGGTCGTGCACCCTCGTGGCCGCAGCCCTTTCATCCGGCAGTCCATGCGTGCCGCCAGCGGTCCCAGCATGTTTCGCACTGCGCGGACCTGGCTCCTCCTGAGTCCACAACCGATCTGGCCCACTCATACGACCCGGAAGAACAACGACGTCGCCCCAAAGATAGGGCAACAGTTACTACAATCGACAACCGCCGCTGCTGCCACTAGCGGACAGGCAACGCTTGCGAAACCGAGTGGCGGCAGTCAACACGAGAAGAAGACAAACAACCGCAACCATGCTAACTAAACGATACCGTCTCGCCTCCAATAGAGGGCGGAAACCTACAAACAGCACCAACGCGAGCCGCAGCACGGCTCACTTATCATGTTTAAGGATTATGCTGACTGCTTAATAATTATCTCCATATAACAAATGTGACGATAATTCAGTAGGTACAGCAAAGTATTATGTGCCTGGGACTCAGATTCTGTGGGTGCATCTAACAACCCTACCACAACAAAGGTCAAAAATAATTTGCTCACGCTGCTAAATATTGCATTTTCGGGCAACAACAAAGTTATATTATGTGGCAGGTGTCATTAGAGCACAGTTAATAAAGTCATTTCATGAAATAATGGATAAACTAGGCACTCATCTTTTCGTGTTTCCCACGCTGGTCTCGTTGTGAACTCATGGCTCAATCGTACAAAATCTAGGTAGTGGATTTCAAGCACGGATGCAAAGAGACCTAGGTGCTATTCTGCGATATTCAAAAGTTTTATATATGCGCTTCACAAGCCATTCTTGAAGATTAAAGTATTGCAAGTTAGGACAATGGTGATGTAAAAAAGTAATCAGCCCTCCAAATTTAAATTACATTTCTTTTTTATTACTTTTGTTGCAACATCACTTCATAATATAAAACATACTTGAAAATATCTTTCTCACTGTTAAAGTTCACATTTCATAAACTGACTACAATTTGTGTCTTTTCAACATGACAACCAAGACTTGACTCTCTAATAACCGCTTACGCGCCCAGAATTCAGAGTTACAAGTACGTCAAAAATCATAGTGACAAAAGAAAGAATACACATAAGAATAATATCATTGCAATATAAACATATCGATGTATCAAAGTACCTCTACATTAATGAAATTAAATCTGAATGTTGCCACAGATATCATCATCATCATCATCATCATCATCATCATCATCAGCCAATTCAATCATTAGATGATATATGTTAACTATTTTACAGAGACACAGTAGAATATTGCTGGTATCGAGAGGTTGAGGTGAGGTGCCTTAATGGTTATGTAATTCAAGTACCATTACGTACATAATCAGTACTTCCATAAGTGTGGCATATGCTCTAGAGCTGTACATACATTACAGGGGTGTAGCATATATGAACCAAGAAAATGAAAGAGATATACACTTAACAGCCAGAACATTATACCCCTGACCTACTATGGATGGAAACTCTTTCCGGCAATATAAGCGTCACTTGGCGAGGAATAATTGCTAGCCAGACACACACATGGTGCATGCAGTGTCAGACCATGTTGTCTGCGTGTAGAATGGGTAAGGTGTGCAGACTATCTGATTTTGGCCGAGGGCAAATTGTGATGGCCTGAAGACTCTGCACAAGTATTTTGGGAACTGGACAACTTGTTACGCGTTTGAGAAGCGCTGGGGTGAGTGTCTTCAACACGTGATGAAACCAAGGTGAAGCCACGTCCAGATGTAGTGGGATTAGGCAGCCACCACTCATTACACTTGTCAGACGTCGTAGACTGGGCAGTCTGCTAAAACAGGACAAGCGGTGAACTGTGGCGGAATTAACATCAGACTATAATGCTGGGCAAAGTAGATGTGTGTCTGAACACACACTGTACCAAACACACCTAATGATGGGCCTCCACAGCTGATGACCTGTGCATGTGCCAATGTCAACACTATGACACAGGCAATTACAACAGAAATGGGCATGTGACCATTGCCACTGGACGTTAGCTGAGCATTGCATACCTTCTTCACCATGCCTGTTCTACAAATCCGTTCTACAAATCCGTCGTCTCCCAGGGAAACAGCTCCTTGACACGAGCACTTCAGCATAGGGACAAGCTGACAGCGGCTCCATTATGCTCTGGGGAACATACGCGTTGGCATCCATGGGTCCACTGGAGCTCGTGCAAGGCAACGTGACGGCCCAGGAGTATCGTACACTCGTTGCAGACCACAGACACCCCGCTGTAACGATCAAATTTCCTGATGTCAGTGGAATTTTTCGACAAGTTAATGCACCACATCAAAAGACCAGGAGTTCCAATTGATGTGCTGCCCCCCCCCCCCCCCCCCAATTTGCCACATATGAACCGTCTCATTCACATCTGGGATGTGATTCAACGTGACGTCAGAGAGCTAATCGCCCTCCCTCCCCAGAATGTACGGGAATCAGTTGACTTGTGTGTGCAGATGTGGTGCCAAGTCCCTACAGCGACCTACTAAGGCCTCATTGCTTGCATGCCGTGATGCGTCACCGCTCTTATCTGTGCCAAAGGTGGACATACTGGCTACTAGGTAGGAGGTCATAATGTTCTGGCTGATCAGTGTATGTAAACATACAGGTTTAGCACTGGTGTGAAAACAGAAATTGGTCTGGTCTGATTTACTAAACCTAAGGTTTCTACAACATCATTACATCAACAGTAGTAAGTCTTAAAAATGTCGCTGCCCCGCACGACCCTTGCTGCCTTGCTGCAGCATACAAGTACAGTGTTCCAAGTGCTGGTAATGTGTGACACTCTGGCTTCTCATCTCCATTTTTCTTGTATGCATTTACAGTTACCTCATTGACATCACTAACAGAGACGCCCAACAACTTCAAATACTGCTTTGTGTAAACAGGTTTACAGCAACACAACGCACCGAATCAGCAGCCCTGGTTGCAACCTACACACATCAGTGTCAGATTCTGCACTGAGCAGCACATATTCGTATACAAAGCAAAAATGTCTCATGCCGTGAACACAGTCAGTACGTCCGTTCTCGTGACAATTGGTCCCAAAAACCAAGTAACAATTTGTTGAACACATGGAGTTAAGCACAAGTAATCACTGCAAACAACAATTCATGCAAGTCTTATAAACGTTCTTCAATCGTGATATACAGGGTGGTCCACTGACCGTCACCAGGCCAAATATCTCACGAAATAAGCGTCAAACGAAACAACTACAAAGAACGAAACTTGTCTAGCTTGTAGGGGGAAACCAGATGGCGCTATGGTTGGCCCGCTAGACGGCGCTGCCATAGGTCAAACGGATATCAACTGCGTTTCTTTTTAAATAGGGACCCCCATTTTTATTACATATTCGTGTACTACGTAAAGAAATATTAATGTTTTATTTGGACCACTTATTTCGCTTTGTGATAGATGGTGCTGTAATAGTCACAAACATATGGCCCACAATTTTAGGCGAACAATTGGTAACAGGTAGGCTTTTTAAATTAAAATACAGAACGTAGGTACGTTTGAACATTTTATTTCGGTTGCTCCTATGTCATACATGCACCTTTCTGAACATACCATATCTGAGAACGCATGCCGTTGCAGCGTGATTAGCTGTAAATACCACATTAATGTAATAAATGTTCAAAATGATGTCCGTCAACCTCAATGCATTTGGCTATACCTGTAACGACATTCCTCTCAACAGCGAGCACTTCACCTACCGTAATGTTCGCACATGCATAGACAATGCACTGACGCATGTTGTCAGGCGTTGTCGGTGGATTACGATAGCAAATATCCCTCAACTGTCCCCACAGAAAGAAATCCGGGGACGTCAGGTCCGGTGAACGTGCGGGCCACGGTATGGTGCTTCGACGACCAATCCACCTGTCATGAAATATGCTATTCAATACCGCTTCAACCACACGCGAGCTACGTGCCGGACATCCATCATGTTGGAAGTACATCGCCATTCTGTCATGCAGTGAAACATCTTGTAATAACATCGTTAGAACATTACGTAGGAAATCAGTATACATTGCACCATTTAGACTGCCATCGATAAAATGGGGGGCCAATTATCCTTCCTCCCATAATGCAGCACCATACATTAATCCGCCAAGGTCGCTGATGTTCCACTTGTAGCACCCATCGTGGATTTTCCGTTCCCCAGTAGTACATATATTGTCGGCTTACGTTACCGCTGTTGATGAATGACGCTTCAGCGCTAAAGAGAACGCGTGCAAAAAATCTGTCATCGTCCCGCAATTTCTCTCGTGCCCAGTGGCAGAACTGTACATGACGTTCAAATTCGTCGCCATGCAATTCCTGGTGCATATAAATATGGTACGGGAGCAATCGATGTCGATGTAGCATTCTCAACAGCGACGTTTTTGAGATTCCAGATTCTCGCGCAATTTGTCTTCTACTGATGTGCGGATTAGCCGCAACAGTAGCTAAAACACCTACTTGGCCACCATCATTTGTTGCAGGTTGTGGTTGACGTTTCACATGTGACTGAACACTTCCTGTTTCCTTAAATAACGTAACTATCCGGAGAACGGTCCGGACACTTGGATGATGTCGTCCAGAATATGGAGCAGCATACATAGCACACGCCCGTTGGGCATTTTGATCACAATAGCCATACATCAACACAATATCGACCTTTTCCACAATTGGTAAACGGTCCATTTTAACACGGGTAATGTATCACGAAGCAAATACCGTCCGCACTGGCGGAATGTTACGTGATACCACGTAGCCATACGTTTGTGACTATTACAGCGGAATCTATCACAAAGCGAAAAAAGGGGTCCAACTAAACCATTCATAATTATTTACGTACTACACGAATATGTAATAAAAATTTGGGTTCTTGTTTTAAAAAACGCAGTTGGTATCTTCTTTGCAGTTTTTTTCGTTTGACGCGTATTTCGTGAGATATTTGGCCCAGTCACTATCAATGGACCACCCTGTATATGTTCATTGATGTATCTGTTTTGAAACATGGATCAATCTAGAGAACTGATGAAGTACCTGCACACAGCTTCTGTAGCTGTCAGGGAAGATACAGCACAGGCACCGGTAAGCAAACTCACTGTCAAGGACGCCACAGCGTACCGCGAAGTGTTGGCTTGTGGGCGGACACCTACGTGTATCTGGGACGGTATGGGCCATCCCGCGAGTGCGTACCCTATTCCTGGAGGTGGACGCGCCGCTGGCCGTGCCTCGGCAGCCGACAGCGCCGCCACGGCGCCATCCCCCGGCTGCAGTGGGCCACGGATCTCCCCGGCCGCGGTATCCTCAGCTTCATTCGCCGTCGCCATGGTAGGTGATTCTGAAACGTGGCGTCACTGAGCTCACCTTCCGCTTAACACATTACTCTAGATACGTTTTACAAGGCATCAGCAGTCCAGTGTCAAACAACAGACCATCACAAATGAATTGCAACAGATAATATCTTTGCTACATAAAACTGGTGACACAGTGGAACAGCTCTAAAATGTTGCACAACAATCTTTTAATGACTTTTCTTTCTGCTTCAGCACATTTAGTTACCATAAAACGACCCAAATGGGGTGGAGACCTCATTCTTCTAATATTTTCTTTTCTACATTGGAGTATGAACTGATCATAAAGTTATTTGAAACCGAGATTTAGTACAATACTTGCAAGGTCAGAAGGAGTTATAGTTATGCTTTATTCAACGAGTTATCTTTCTACTTTGTTTAGTTATTGAGGAAATACACGAAATCTTATGACTGATATCTGTATTACTTTACTCGTTGCAGTTAGTGCAGTATGTTCCCTTCAGGTGCTGGTTCATACAGTGGACTGACAATCTGCTAGTGAAGTGTGGGTCGGCTGTTGGTTCATGTAGTGGACCGATAATCTGCTAGTGAAGTGTGGACAGCCTTACTAGAAAACATTTCCTCAAGGTGGCAGCTGGAGACAGGTGGCAACTCCTTCTCAACACTTTTGACATATCATATTCCAGCAGGACAACACCTAGTGATATAAATGAGAGTGATAGAATACATTTCCCTTCAACTAATATTTCTACTACAGTCTTGCAGTCTTGTAACTAGGGTCATGCTATATATATATATATATATATATATATATATATATATATATATATATATATATATATATATACAGGGTGAGTCACCTAACATTACCGCTGGATGTATTTTGTAAACCACATCAAATACTGACGAATCGATACCACAGACCGAACGTGAGGAGAGGGGCTAGTGTAATTGGTTAATACAAACCATAAAAAAATGCACGGAAATATGTTTTTAAACACATACCTACGTTTTTTTTAAATGGAACCCCGTTAGTTTTGTTAGCACATCTGAATATATACACAAATAAGTAATCAGTGCCGTTTGTTGCATTGTAAAATGTTAATTACATCCGGAGATATTGTAACCTAAAGTTGACACTTGAGTACCACTCATCCGCTGTTCGATCGTGTGTATCGGAGAGCACCGAATTACGTAGGGACCCGAAGGGAACAGTGATGGACCTTAGGTACAGAAGAGCCTGGAACAGCACATTACGTCCACATGCTAACACCTTTTTATTGGTCTTTTTCACTGACGTACATGTACATTACCATGAGGGGTGAGGTACACGTACACATGTGGTTTCCGTTTTCAATTACGGAGTGGAATAGAGTGTGTCCCGACATGTCAGGCCAATAGATGTTCAATGTGGTGGCCATCATTTGCTGCACACAATTGCAATCTCTGGTGTAATGAATGTCGTACACGCCGCAGTACATCTGGTGTAATGTCGCCGCAGGCTGCCACAATACGTTGTTTCATATCCTCTGGGGTTGTAGGCACATTACGGTACACATTCTCCTTTAACGTACCCCACAGGAAGAAGTCCAGAGGTGTAAGATCAGGAGAACGGGCTGGCCATTTTATACGTCCTCCACGTCCTATGAAACGCCCTTCGAACATCCTGTCAAGGATCAGCGTAGTGTTAATTGCGGAATGTGTAGGTGCACCGTCATGCTGATACCACATACGTCGACACGTTTCCAGTGGGACAATTTAGAGCAACGTTGGCAGATCATTCTGTAGAAACGCGATGTATGTTGCAGCTGTTTGGACCCCTGCAATGAAGTGAGGACCAATGAGGTGGTCGCCAATGATTTCGCACCATACATTTACAGTCCACGGTCGCTGTCGCTCTACCTGTCTGAGCCAGCGAGGATTGTCCACGGACCAGTAATGCATGTTCCGTAGATTCACTGCCCCGTGGTTTGTGAAACCCGCTTCATCGGTAAACAGGTAGAACTGCAACGCATTCTCTGTTAATGCCCATTGACAGAATTGCGCTCGATGGTTAAAGTCATCACCATGTAATTGCTGATGTAGCGACACATGAAACGGGTGAAAGCGGTGACAATGCAGTATGCGCATGACACTACTTTGACTCAGTCCACCGGTTCTCGCAATCTCCCGTGTACTCATGTGTGGGTTCATGGCAACAGCAGGTAACACACCAACTATATCCGCTTCCCCTGTGACGGGCCTATTACGTACCCGTTTGCGTGCTACGACCATATCTGTTGCAGGCGGTAGATGTTTTGCAATGTGCGGCACGTTGGATGCTCTCTGTCCGGGTACCGTTCTGCGTACACCCTGCAGGCTTCCGCCGCATTTCGTCGACACTCGCCATAGATGAGTATCATCTCCGCCTTTTCAGAGTTCGAATACACCCTGGTCACAGTTCCTACAACACTACACTATCACAGACGTCTGGTAACACGGCGTACTACAGTTGGTCTGCGTGCGAAGACGAATGCAGAATAACAATAGCAGCAAGCGCTACATGCGGATACTGCGACAGCTAGACCAAACCACAACAGTGCACTACAGCCACACTCGTAAACACGGTCGTCATCGTAAACATGTCCCTGCAGATGCTGCTCGCCGACCGTGGCCTGTGTTTGTTACAACACACAACTGAACGTCGGAGGTTTCAAGCGTCATCTTTAGGCTACAATATCTCCTGATGTACTTAACATTTTACAATGCAACAAACGGCACTGATTACGTATTTGTTTAGATGTTCAGATGAGCTAACAAAACTAACGTGGTTCCAATTAAAAAAACGTAGGTTTGTCTTAAAAAACATACTTCCGTGCATTTTTGTATGGTTTGTATTAAACAATTACACTAGCCCCTCTCCTCACGCTCGGTCTGTGGAATCGATTCGTCAGTATTTGATGTAGTTTACGAAATATATCCAGCGGTAACGTTAAGTGACTCACCCTGTGTAGTGGGTGATGTACTATTCTTCCCTTGTAACACGCTATATCGCCGGCCGAAGTGGCCGTGCGGTTAAAGGCTCTGCAGCCTGGAACCGCAAGACCGCTACGGTCGCAGGTTCGAATCCTGCCTCGGGCATGGATGTTTGTGATGTCCTTAGGTTAGTTAGGTTTAACTAGTTCTAAGTTCTAGGGGACTAATGACCTCAGCAGTTGAGTCCCATAGTGCTCAGAGCCATTTGAACCATTTTTTGAACACGCTATATCACAATAAGTCATCTGCTTTACGCCATAGACTCTCATTAAATTTTGCATTAGTCCAAACATGTCACCACCTACGATCAAGTAAGGAAAGCCATATCGTGGTTTTATGTTATATGATTTTGTCTCGTTATGTCCTAAGGTTTTTCGTTGAGATTTTAGTATAGAACAGACTCTCTGAAATATTCTGAGACACTGTCTTTCATAAGCATGAACGTCTAACCAACTAAAGCGATATTCAGGGCCATATCACTGCAACAGCACTAGGCAAAAATGTTTGTAATTTAAGTATAAGAAGGATGTTGTATCCTGACGTGTTAACCATCGAGAGGTCCGATAAAATCATGAGGAAACACTGCATAGTGTTGAACTCCTTGAGATATTCAACCCATTTTCCTTCATCTGGTACTATCATCACAATCCACTTCAATTCCATCCAGATAACTTTGCATTGTTGAATACGATGAAGAACTACTTGTTAAATGTCTGAAACCGAAACAAATTGCGAGAAACTGCAGCGACTAACGGTGTCTACTGGTCGTCACCTGACCTCTATTGAAATTCGATCACTCGTTAGCGTGCTTCAACGCCCGTTACATCTGAACTTGGCGTTGTCGTTCACCACGGTCTCCATTGCTGTGATCTGCAAGAAAACTATGAACAGCACTTTGCAGGGACCAGTAACCTCGAATAATCTCTTGGATTTGTTGAGAGAAATGTGAAGAGCAAGTCTTGAATAAAGCCGTTTTGCATCAGTTCCTACAACATTAGCGCCGCATGATCTGCCAGCTGCACAGTGCTCTGTGCTCTATGGAGAATATCATTCTTCACAACCCACAGCTGTCTACCTCAGGTCCCTTGCTGGGGCAAACAGGAAAAACTTTGTACCTCACAGTGTACGGAACATTAACCTAAAATGACAGCATGCTTTTCTTTGGCAAATATCAAATGTTAAGCACAAATAAAGCTCATTCAGTTTTTCCCCATACAGCATGAACGACACATGATCTCCTGTCTTTACAATGTCTCCATCTTCACTCACAACGTTACACCTTTCGAGCCTCACTATGTTTCACAGATGTCTTAGTGTAGTGTTCATAACTAGTTTCATGTCAGTTGTGTATGAAAAAGTAATATAATGTAACCTCTTCAGTTTGTTGAGTGAACACTGAAGTGATCAACGTAAATAAAGCCCATTTTGTTGAGTGAGAATCGGTGAGCAATATAAATAAAGTGGTTTTTGATTTCGCTTACTTGACAGTGATAGATCTTATTCAAGGTTCACCCTCATTATTTAATTATTACTCTTCGGAGCCAACGGCCTTGCCGCAGTGGTGACGCCGGTTCCCGCCAGATCACCGAAGTCAAGCGATCTCGGACTGGGCTAGCACCTGGAGGAGTGATCATCTGCCGAGCGCTGTTGGCAAGCGGGGTGCACTCAGCCCTTGTGAGGCAAACTGAGGAGCTACTTCACTGAGAAATGGCGGCTCCAGTCTCGTAAGCTGACATACGGCCGGGAGAGCGGTGTGCTGACCACATGCCCCCCCCCCCCCCATATCCGCATCCAGCGACGCCTGTGGGCTGAGGATGACACGGCGGCCGATCGGTACCGCTGGGCCTTCATGGCCTGTTCTGACGGAGCATAGTTTTTATTACTCTTGGGAACCACCGTCACATAAGCTTTCTTTGCTTTCTTTTCCATTAACGTCATTAGGTACCATTATGTGTGGAACGTTAACCTAAAACAACAGTTCGTCTTGTTCAGTAATGACTGAACTGTACAATAAAGTGTCGTATCGGCCGCCGCACAGTAGCCGTCAACTCGGCGCGGCGTGCTGAGCTGAAACGCACGGCACACAGCGAGTACCGCTGGCGCCGCACACGATGTCAACAACTGGCGCCAATGATCGCGTCGTCGCGGGGTTAGCGGCAGCGTACACACCACTATCGACACGGATTACCCTGGCGGCGCTGCCCTCGCCACCAGAGTTAGCAACCGTATAGGGGCGCCATCTACCAACACTCTGATTGGCCGGGCCTGCGGATTTAAGCGAGCTCCCTGAGCCCCTTTAACCAGCACTCGCTGAGTGGCAGTCAAGGGTTGAGCTTGCTCCTCTGACTCGCGCACTGTCAGTCATAGACCCCCGCTTGTACGGGTGACACACCAGGGGAATCTACGGCTTTGCTTTTATTAAAGCATCGGCGGGACCCAGTCAAGGTCTGCAGTAAGGACTTACGGCGGGCAGGATATTTTTGGAGACGCCCGACAGCAGAATTGTCGTGTTTCCTTTTCCAACTGCGGGATGTCTAGCTCCAGTGGTGCTTTGGGGTCGAAGCGGTCAACCGCTGTCGACAAAAAGCGCGTCTTGTTGTTGCCGCGGGCCGCGTCGTCGGCCGTCTCGAGCACCTCGGCTGCCGCAGAGCCAGGCTCTGCCCCCCCCCCCCCCAAGGTTAGGGTAAATGTGGGCCAGGACCTGGGAGCCGGCCGCGGAACCGCAGAGAAGGTTTCCGCCGCCGCCGATCAGACCTCCGCGTCCACTAGGAAAGTAGGGCCAGCAATGCAGCCGGGCAACCCAACGGTGTCAACGATGGCTGTAACTGGCACCCCCCTGGCAGCGCCCCCCCTCACCGCTCCGGATGTGGCAAATAACACAGCAAGTAACGCCACCCTACACAAAACACCAACATCCTCATACATTGTCAGTACTTGCAATCCCGCCCCTCGTAACCTCGTCCTATCTCCGCTCCTGCTTGCCCACGCCACCGGCACACTTCCCGAATTTCTCACGTCCATGAAGAATGGCAAGCAGATGCCCCGTCTGCCGACCAACATCCTCCCCAAACCCACCCCCTCGTCTCAGTCCTCCACCCGTTCCAAATACCTTAAATCCCCCCCACACAAGTCCACCACAACAAAACAGCGGCGTGTAAAGAAGGATAGGAAGGAGAAGCACTCCAAGGGGAAGAAGCAATCCACCACCCCCACCCTAACCACGTCACCACCCTCCGAGGAGCCTGCGCCCCCGACAGCACCTGTCGTCGTTCTGGGAGGGGACCAGGAAACACCGGAACTGGAAGGGAACCGCGTAACCGGGCAGGATTCGGATGGTTTCGTGCTGGCGAAGAAAACGTTTCGCCAGCCGAGGCTTCCGCCAGCCCGGGGACTGGAACCCACCCCAAACAGATTCCAGGTGATTGCTGAAGAGCCAGCGTTAACAGATAACACTTCACAAACACAGAACCAAGTCGCCCACCACCTCCCCCCGATTGTCGCAGAGTTTCCTCAAAACTACGAGGAGCTCTTCGAGTTGCTCAAGACAGAAATCGGGGGAGGCAGTTTCCAGGCAAAACCCGCCGGTGGGGACAAAATAAAAGTCACAGTGCACACTCTCGAACACTACAACACAGTCAAAGCACTGTTCAACACAAAAAGCATACCTCACTACACCTTCCCAACAACAAAGACACGGAACAGAAACATAGTTATAAGAGACCTACCAAGACGAGTGTCCCCCCAGGCAATCAAAACAGACTTGACTGCCCGGGGGTATGTCGTCAAGGTAGTACAGCAAATGGGCAGCATAAACAGTAAGTGGCCGCTGTACCAGGTAACACTCCCTGACGTACCTCAAAACAAGAGGGAGATTACGATGGTCCTGGCAGTGCCTGTCACCACGGAGCCGCTGCGCCGTAAAAACAAGACGGTGCAGTGCTTCAGGTGTCAGGGCCTGAACCACATCGCTGCGCACTGCAACATGCCAGTGAGATGCAGGAAGTGCGCCGAGGCCCACGACACCAGGTCATGCACACTCCAGCACACGGACCCACAAATAAGGTGTGCGCTGTGTGGCAAAAACCACACAGCGGGTTACCAAGGTTGTGAGGTCCACAAAAGACACTCACAGCAGGCAAAGGGCGCAAAGGCCGCCCCTCACACACGCAAACAAAACACGACAAACTCAACCACTCACACAAGAAAACAAAATACAACAACACACACAGACAAGGCCTGGGTAAAACCAAGGCCGGACACACCGAGGGCGACATATGCGGAAGTGGTTTCTCCCCCGAGGAACCATGAAAGCGTGGCCCAACCATCACAACACCAGACACTACAAAGTGAACAACACCGGGATATACACAGCACCAACGACCAGGTCCACCACGACGGAGGAAGCTCTAGGGAACCCCACACTCACTCCCCCCCCCCCCCCCCCCATGGATCAGTTGTTAGGCGTAATGGTGCAGACCATGAACCTCGTCATGGAAATGATGAAGGAATTCAGGGAAGCCCAGAAGCAGAACACACAGATCCTCGTTGCCCTCCAGGCAACAGTCCAGCAGTCGCTCCCCTCTGCGACTTCCTCAGTAGTTTCAAAACCCCATCATGGATAGACGACCAAACATCCATGGCCTGACAATGTGCGTCTTTAACGCAGACGGCATTGTTAACCAAGAGGTCGAGTTCAGAGAACTCATGAAGGAGTTCTCCATCGACATATGCATGATGGGGGAAACCCAGTTAAAACCGGGTATAAAAGCGACAGTCCCCAACTATGTTAGCTATCGCAAAGACAGGCCAACCCAAGGCGGAGGAGTGGCCATATACATAAAAAGAGGGATCCCCCACCACCAGGTATTCTTACCAGCTACCAATAAAATCGAAGCAGTGGCGGTGGAAGTAGCCACTGCCACTGGACCCCTAACAATCGTTGCAATCTACCGACCCCCACAAGACCAGATAGATGAGGGAGACATAGCTACTCTAGGGCAAATTGAAGGCAAACTCATAATAGGGGGCGACTTCAATGCCAAACATCCTGATTGGAATTCTAGAGTAACCTCCAGAGCAGGCGCCAGATTGCAACAACTAGCGCGCAACCACCACTTCGAAACCTGGGGTCCAGTCGAGCCCACACATTTTCCAAAAAATGGAAGCAGGCCCGACGTGTTGGACATAGCTCTCACTAGAAGGATTACGGGGTTTGTGACCGCGAGGACGATCAACAGAATGTCCTCCGACCACAACCCAGTGATCCTAGAGGTCGACGTGGGAGAATGGGTAGCACTCCCACGGTACCAGACGTCTTACAAACGTACAAACTGGGAGCGATACCGAGAAACTGTCGCCTCTGATATCGCTCGCGCCCCGCCACCTACTGCCGAAACAGTAGAACAAGCGCTACAAGACCTAACAGGCACCATCTTGCAGGCAGCGGAAGAAGCCACCCCTCCACAAAGGGATGGCCCGCCGCCGCAAATACAGCTCCCGGAACACTTGCTAGCTCAAATTCGACATAAGAACAGAGTGGCAAAAGAGTGGAAGATAACCAGAAACCAGGCCACAAGGAGGCTGCTCAATCGTCTACAGAGAGAATTGAAGGTAGCGCTCAACGAGCACAGAAACCAGCAATGGCAAAACCGCCTCTCAGCCCTCAAAGTAGACGATCACACACTTTGGCAAGCAACCAAACAATTCACAAAAAGACGCGCTAGGATGCCGCCACTGCATGGCGAGCGGGGTATGGCCTACAGCCATGCTGAAAAGGCCAACGCCCTCGCCGACACTTTCGAGAAGCAGTTCCAAGCGGCTGAACCCCAGGATGATGAGCATGAAAGAGTGGTCCGTCGTCAACTGGCTGTCTTCCTCAATGCTGAGGAGGACCCAGAAGACGAACCCACAGTTTTTGCCCCCAAAGACGTGGCAAAAGTAATTAGGTACCTCCCCTCCAAAAAGGCGCCAGGACATGACAATGTCACCAACCAGTTGGTCAAAAACCTCCCACCCACGGCGATCGAACACCTCGCGAACGTCTTCAACGAGATTACTCGTACCCACGAGTTCCCAGCTTGCTGCAAACACGCGGAAGTGGTCGCAATACACAAACCAGGGAAAGACCCTCTGTTCCCGCAGCACTACAGGCCGATTAGCCTCTTGCCAACTCTCAGCAAGATCTACGAGCGCCTCCTGCTAAGATCCATACAAGAACACATCACCAGAGAGCAAATTCTGCCGGATTTCCAATTCGGATTCCGGCAGAACCACTCTGCCCCACAACAGATCATGAGAGTGGTTGAAGCAGCCACAGCGGGCTTCAACCACAGAGGCTACTGCGGGATAGTGCTACTTGACGTAGCCAAGGCCTTTGACTCAGTATGGCATAGAGGGCTACTCTACAAGGGTTCCCCGGGAGTATAGTTAAACAGATTAAAAGCTATCTCTCGAACAGAACTTTCTCTGTCAAAGTAGAAACGGCCACCTCCACCAGAAGGCGTATTCGTGCTGGGGTGCCACAGGGATCGGTCCTGGGGCCCGTTTTGTACAGTCTGTACACTGCGGACACTCCAACGGCCCCCCTGGTGCACACTGCACAGTACGCTGACGATACAGCCTTCTACACAAGAAACGCGAACAAGGACCTGGTCATCCGTAGGCTACAAAGGGTTTTAGATGACACAGAAACTTGGGCCCGTCGCTGGCGAATCACCATCAATTCTGAAAAGACGCAGGCGATGCTGATCACCCGTAGGCTCGGAAGGCGCGAACCTCCTCAACGGCCCCCCCTCCACCTTCACCTAAACGGAACCCAACTCCCCTGGCGCAGAACCGCCAAGTATCTTGGCGTAACCTTGGACTCTCGTCTTACGTGGAAACCCCACATAGACGAGGTCCATAGGAAGGTCTGCGCCAGAATGTCCATCCTGTACCCAATCCTCAACTCATCCAGCTCCCTTTCTTGCTCAGTAGGAGTGAACGTGTACCAGGCCCTGATCCGGCCAGTCATGGAATACGCGTGTCCTGTCTGGGGATACGCGGCAAAGCAGCACCTGGACAAACTCCAGAGGCTGCAGAACCGCGCCCTCAGGAGGGCACTGCGCTTACCCCTTGGATTCCCTATCGACGATTTGCATGCCGCTGCGGAAATCCCACTCCTGAGAGAGCGTTTTCAAGACCTGGCAAGGGCCTTCTATGAAGGTACTTCCAGGTCGGGAAACGCCCTCATCCACTCCCTAGGTCGGTATGACATGTCCCGCGATAAACACAATCGCCCCATGACGATCTTCGACGACTAAGTCGAAGAGAAAAATCCCAATACCCATTCCCAAATCCTACTCCTACCCAAAATGCTACAACTATCTCGTCAAACCTCAGGCAAGTACCAGACTCACACAGAACAAACATCACATCTCACAGACATCAAAAAAGTACAGAAATAATCACACACACAAGTACACAGGGGAGTAAAAGCCGAAAGGCTACAAACTCCCCCTCACACTTCCCCAAAGAGGGGAAAGTATTAGATGTAAGCAGGCCTTTAACCAGTTCCATCTTCGCCGATGACTGTGTCACTACCCGGCTGCTGGATTCACGACGACCGAACCGCACTGTGGCCTCCCTGGCTGGAAACTTGCGACGCATCGGTATCGACTGGTTGGCAGTGGTCTGGACTTGTATTCCCTACTAGTGACACTGAGTTCTCCTTGGCGCTACTGCCAACGAAGTGTTGTGAAATCGAACTTAAGTTTTGTTTTGAGTGACAGAAGGTCAAATAAATTTGGTTATCACGGAATACTTGTGGTGTTATAGTGCGGACGTAACATACAGCCTACTTTGCTGTAGTTCCTACATTGTAAGCAACACATGTTCTTTCTGTCCGACAATACACCACTCATTAATTACAATATTATACTTTTCAACCCTCATTTATGGTCCTCAATTCCCTGGCTATGACAATAGTACCTCCTTTGGCTACCATATGATGTTTGTTTGTTAACAGACCACCGAATATTGCAGTATTAATAAAGCACAATTAGATTTAGTTAGCACCTCAGGTAAACATAATCTTGCACGTGGACAGTAACTCATTCTTCACTTCAGTTATTACTCTTCTCAATTTCTTCCCTGCGTTGGTAAATATTTTCACTCGCTGCTTCAGTCTATATACATAAAATCTTACCTGTATGAGAGCAGTAAAGTTGGTGTCATTGCATTTGCATAGATATCTGAACCTGGCTTTCAGGCTGGGTCCCCCATTTACGTTCGATACTGAGGTGCTGTTCCAGAACATGGAGAGCCTCAGTCTTTCTGTTCTTGTGTAAGGGGGAATTTTAAGTAGACTGTGGTGGCAGCGAGAATTCGGATGCAGGACGGAGGCGTGCCAGGGTAATCCACGCAGTTGTGTGAACCGCTGTGCCAAAGTGGCTGAGTGGCTATAACACCTGCCTAGTAAGCAGGAGATCCGGGTTTGATTCCCGCCCTTGGTACTAAATTTTCACTCTCCATTTCAGTCTACACACATAAAACCACTCGTTTAAAACCTTTACTGTACGTTCCCTTGACGTGTAATCATGACATTTGTGCAATAAGAAAGGTTTCACGGTATAAGCAAAGGAGAAATGTTGAAAATTATTAATGTCGATAACAGGCATAAATCGTCTTCTCGATCGCCAGAATGGATGGGCTGTTCACATACGTAATTACGGTTGAACGGAACCCTGTGGGTGCGAGTGGTACTCGCACCTGGCCAAGTTTTGTCTGTGTCTGTACGCCTATTTTCCTGCAAATTTCCAATGTCTTACATCATTTTACATTTACAGACGCTTTTTTCAACGGATCTAAATCCTATGGACGTGTCTTGATTTTTCAAAACTCTTGCTTCCTTTATCAAGCGCAACGTCAGCAATCCCTGTCTTGTGCCTTTGGCTGTCCTAAAGCTAAACTGACTGCCACGCACAACTTTCTTTTCCATTCTCCTGTGTATTATTATTGTCAGCAACTTGGATGCGTGTGCTGTTAAGTTGGTAGAGCTGTAGTTCTCGTCCTTATCTGACCTTACTGTCTTCGGGCTTGTGCGGATTATTTATTTATTTATTTATTTTAAGTTTGAAAATTTTTCTCAATGCTTATTTGTTCTACACACCAGTTTTAGTAGTCGTCCAGTTACCACATTACCCAATAATTTTAAAAATCCCGAAGGAATGTTACCTATGTCTTCCTCCTTGTTTGATCACAAGTCTATTAAGTTTCCACGCTGATACTGGATCCGACATGTTCTGCACATCGACTCCCATATGTTCTTTCACCACGTCACCACGTCACCCTCGTAGAGGCCTTCGGCGTGCTCTCCCCATCATCCTATTCTGTGCATTTGGCAGTGGGATTGCTCTCGCTCCTCTAATGGTGACACCTTCACATTCCATTTCACCGAAGGTTTCTTTGAATCTTCTATACTGTTATCACTCATTCGTACGACCAATACGTTTTCGATTTCTTCGCGTTTTTCTTGTAGCAGTTTGGCATTGGCTTCCTTCCACTTCCTATTTATTTCATTCCTAACTGACCTGTACTGACGTTTTCCTGTCTTTTCTTCAAAGTTTTAGTGCTTTATCCTTTCGGCGCTCAATTAAAGTATGTATTCTGTTACCGAAAGTTTCTGCTCTGTTGAACTGCTTGCCTAGCAGAAGTGTTCTTTGGACCTAGATCAGTGAAATCGACACAAATAGTGTAAAGAATAAAATTTGGAGAGAAAGTATTCGGTAAAAAAGAGCTACAATCACTTCTTCGGTAGGACACGTCGAATCTTTACACATTGCTGGATGCGTAGAATGCAGAAAGCTCGAACATAAGTGTCACTTCACTACTCTCCACATCAACGGCTGTACGAGATACTTAAAAACAGGCAACACCGAAAGATTTTTTGTTGAGAAATCAAAAAGATGTACGTCGAACATTAAATTGAAAGAAACTGACAAGTTGATTTGAGGATTATTTAGTTTATTTAATATCCGAGAAATATCTCGTTCTTCGACACTTACAGCAAATTGTGATGACATTCTATCAGTTCACAGGAAGCCATCCGTTTTTTGTCCATTATATCACGTAATCGTTAATTAATTAAGCAATTTAAGGTAAAATTCGTTTTTTTCTTATAATTAAATAACTTGACTATTTTACATAGCGCTATTGTATTCAGGAATAACAATTGTGTAAATACGACTCTGAAAAATATTTACGCATCCTCCGACTGACGAAAACCGCCTCCGTTGCATTTCTATAATGATTTACTGACTGTCAGCAATGAAAGCGGTAAAACAAGGTACCGTCTGTGAAATACG
This sequence comes from Schistocerca americana, assembly GCF_021461395.2. Classification (NCBI taxonomy): domain Eukaryota; kingdom Metazoa; phylum Arthropoda; class Insecta; order Orthoptera; family Acrididae; genus Schistocerca; species Schistocerca americana. Next base: position 99,208,107 of record NC_060129.1, on the reverse strand, counting down.
ATCAACTTTTCATGTAGGTATCATCAACTCCAATGCCACTGTGGCCATAATCAGACGATTATCCCATGACAGTGATGTGCAGAACCAAAGTTGGCGTTTTTCTTGTGTAGCTGTAACGTAAAGTGACCTGCAGTGCTTTTAAAAGAAACACGGAAATGTGGAGAAGAGAGCCGTCCCTATGTGAACCAATTCTTATAAAACGAGCGGGACATGGTCTCCCAGTAGGGCAACACCATTTTACTCGTTACTGGAGCAGGCAGACAGACCCACTATCCGACACATTGTTCAGCTCATCCGTCCGCGATGTGCAGTACCAATTTAGGGTATCATGCTGTGGAGAACTGTACCATGAAGTAACGCTTATTGACCAGTCAATTGGTGTTCGACACAGCTGTTTTCGTAACAAAATTACAAAAGTTTTGTTCTCAGCGCTTCTTTCTTGAGTTACTGATTCTTATTTTATGTTTGCTCCCTTGCAGGAGGTCAGCTTCACAACGAAGAGCACAAAAAAGTCAATGTTCGCATTGTTTTCAGTTTTTCGATTATGTCTCGGAAACTATGCTTTCCCCGAAGAAGACCACACGGTAAAGAATTAAAGTAGACAAAATCTCCTACAAAATGTGCTACTCAAGTTTGTTTTTCTGACGCGCGGTATTGGCACTAGAGCGCGCTAAAAGGCAGCGACTTTTTGGTCCTTCCGCGAAAACGTCGAAAACACTCTCTCTCACAAAATACGACTCGAAAAATATACATGTATTCAAGGAAACCTCACACCACGTGAGAGTGTTTTAAATTTCCTACAAGAGACGTCTGCAACATTCAAAGTGGCGAAGGAGGGAAGCGAAAGTTACGAACATTCTTTCGGCGCTCTACAGCCAGACAGCTCCACCATCAGTTTCTTTCACCTCGGCGCCATACTTTCGGTGTATTATGCTTAAAACGGGTTATTTTGAATGAACTTTGAGAAAACATCTTCGACGAAGATATCAAGAAATTTATTTTTACAGTGGATAAGGTACATGAAACAGAATAGAAAGATGGCTCTCAAATCTATATATAATAACTTATATGTGTCATGAACAGAATGAATGTCGAGCTCAGCATTGGGTCGTGATTGCGAGCAGGTTCTCCATGTAGAATAGAATGACGAGGCCAAAGATCGATACGTTGTATAGTGAACTATCGAGGTATGACCTGTACTGATGACATGTGCAGGGGCTGTGGAAGTTAGGGGCTGAAAAGTGAGTTGTTGCTGTTCCTCAACTGACAAAATACTAATTCAATGATTAGTGTTATGATAGAGAAAAATTGATTAGTGAAGACAGCATAATACTGCAAAATATTAAGTGAATTAATAGCTTCTGTAGCCTCAGCTGCCTCACAAGGAACCCCTAGAGTGCGAGGTCGTTAGTTCAGTCTTTAGTACGGCTCATTCGTAAGTGTTGTGTTAACAAGTATGACAGGAAAAATATTTGTCGCTAATGACAGCCTGTGCATCAGGAGGGTCACAGAGAATGAGTGTCCGGGAGGTACAGAGATCTACCTTCCAGAGAAACTATGTATAACGCTTCACAAAACTGACGTTATCGATATTCCAGAAATACTCAAAACAACCTATCAACTTGCACCGAGAACACCGAATGAAGAATGACGCGCTAAAGTATGATGCTGTGGAGGTTGTATCAATGGAAAATTGTACTGAAATGCAGGAGGATTGATGCATGTGCAGGGAATGGCAACTGAATCTCAATGTAGACAAGTGTAATGTGCTGCGAATACATAGAAAGAAAGATCCCTTATCATTTAGCTACAATATAGCAGGTCAGCAACTGGAAGCAGTTAATTCCATAAATTATCTGGGAGAAGGCATTAGGAGTAATTTAAAATGGAATGACCATATAAAATTAATCGTCTTTAAAGCAGATGCCACACTGAAATTCATTGGAAGAATCCCAAGGAAATGCAGCCCGAAATCAAAGGAAGTAGGTTACAGTACACTTTCCCGCCCACTGCTTGAATATTCCTAACCGGTGTGGGATCCGTACCAGATAGGGTTGATAGAATAGATAGAGAAGATCCAACGGAGAGCAGCGCGCTTCGTTACAGGAACATTTAGTAATCGCGAAATCGTGACAGAGATGATAGATAAACTCCAGTGGAAGACTTTGCAGGAGAGACGCTCAGTAGCTCGGTACGGGCTTTTGTTGAAGTTTCAAGAACATACCTTCACCGAGGAGTCAAGCAGTATATTGCTCCCTCTTACGTATATTTACGTATATCTCGCGAAGAGACCATGAGGAGAAAATCAAAGAGATTAGAGCCCACACAGAGGCATACCGACAATCTTTGTTTCCACGAACAATACGAGACTGGAATAGAAGGGAGAACCGATAGAGGTACTCAAGGTGCCCTCCACCACACACCGTCAGGTGGCTTGCGGAGTATGGATGTAGATGTAGAAAGTGACCACAGAGGTTCGCACCATTGAGATCGAAGGCGAACTCCTTGTGAGTTACAAACAGTGCAGGACGTTCAGCTAGGTATCCACTCTTAAAGCATGCATATAGAAATCACGTTGGTGTAACAGGGTGACGAGAACTGTTGGAGTGTGCCGTTATGCATCTGAATGCGAAACAGCCTGTCGTGGAGGTTGTTGTGGAACCGACTATCGTTTAAGGCTTAGCAGCAGATAGTGTGATAATGTGTTTTATAGGCACGGGAAAAACAAACATCCAAAGGCTGAATTTGTGGTAGATGAACTGCAATGTTACACACATTTCTGGAGGGATACTTTGCTCTGAAGGAGTATGAATTTTATTTGCAGACTGGCAATCAAGCGAAACCAAGTTGTTTTGAGCACCTTCTGGCCGATGGCACTGCCCACATCATAGCTGTAGCTCTGTTATACTCACTTTCCCACTCTTGTTTGCAGTGACGTAAATATTCCCTACTGTCCTTGCGAAGACCACGCACACGAGGAAGAATCTTAAGGGGTAGAGCACTTCCAGCTTCTCCAAGCACACTTTTATTTGCCATTCAGATTATTGTACACGAATGCGCTAAAGCTTTGATGTTGATATAGACATTACTGGTATCAATAATTTCCAGGGTTCCTTTCGTATGCGTTTCCTCTTCAAATGCCGATTAGTCGAAGCAGCAGACAAATTCTTCTACTGAACGACAGGGAAAGTTTGTTTATCTAATACAAATTTTCTGGTCGGTTCCGCAGTTTGCTCTGCATCGTCAAGATGACGATTTATTTGGAATTTCGCTATCTTACGCCTTCCAACTCTGTCGAACTATTTACAGTCACGCAAGCAACCACTCCTTCCCTTGAAATGACTGTAGTCTATGTCGCTCGCAATTTGATGTGCATAACGTAGTGGAGAAGAGTAGAGAGTAGAGGAGTACAGGAAACCAGATGTCTGTGGAGGCACATCCAAACAAGGAGAGACAAACCTTTAGGGCACATCCTACGAACACAACAACATCATCGGAACAATAGCAGAAGAAGCTATTGAGGGAAGGAATCGGCGAGGGGCGACCAAGGATATCATACATGCAACAGATCATTAATAACATTGGGTGTAACACATACGTGGAAATGAAGAGGAAGCCAGACAGAAGAGAGGAATGGTGCTCTGCTGCAAACCAACCTCAGGGTCGAACACTAAAAAATGAAATAAGAATGTAGTAGAACATGTAACACGTCAGCCTCAGTTGCAAATAGAAATCAAACTTCACCCAAGTTTCAGCCAAAATAATTTGGCCTTCTTCAGAAGCGAATGACACTAAACTATTGCATGCCAAAGTTTGGCCATGTCAAATGTAAAAACTGTGGCACCGTAGTTCCGGCGCAGCTCTCGGGGCCCACTGACTTCGTCCGCGCAGTGGGGCCCCCCGTTTCTCTTCAGCCCAAGTAGTGTAAATTATGACTGGCTACTACGGTGCTGTAGTTTTTATATTTGACATGGCCACATTTTGGGATGAAGTAGTTTAGTGTCACTCGCTTCTGAAGAAGGCCAAATTATTTTGGGCAAAACTTGGGTAAAGTTTGGTTTCTATTTGCAACTGAGGCTGACTTGTTACATGTTCAATTATCACAGTTGCTGATAGAGATGCACAATGTTGAAAATTCATATCGCAGTAGGTCAGTATCATACACATCCTGTTAACTGTACCGAGCGTCCCTGAAACGAGCAACCACCAGCGTAAAGTCGCCACAAATTCTACTGACTCATCTTGCAGAGACGCTAATATTTCATCTGCCACTTCTTTCTCACTCTCCGACATTTGTTGGGTTCCTTTCTGGCGGAATGTCAACTGTTGTTGTAGATATAGTGCAATGTCTTCTTTGTTTATCGCTGCCATTGCTCTGCTTTGTTCAACACCACTAATACCAGCTAATCGTCGACTAACCAGTTTAACTACATTCCATAGCCTCATCCTGTGCTCACCTCTGGATACCTCTAGTCCCACCCTCTTGTTGCCATTAACAGCCAATATTGTGGTTGCATCCTAGACAACATGTGGGGCGTCGAATGCACTTCGGGGTTTCCTTGCCAGACAGTGGTAGTGCAAGCGGCTCATCCAGATCGTCCAGGTCGTCTTCGTCTTCTATACCAAGACTGTCGTCGATGTTAGAGCACAAGCCTTCACACTGCTGACACAGTTTCGTGCAGAGCACTTCTGCAGCCTTACACTCACACCCGCGTGACTACCTGTCTTGGATTTGCAACATACCAGCTGAAGAAGTCTCTCGCTATAAGCAGGACAGTGAGTTCCACATTTCGACCCCCACTGTACTGGATCCGTGTAGCTTCCGATCCACTGTTGATCCTGACGGAAAGCTCTGAAGATGTTTTGTTGAGCTGCAGCTCAAGTATGAGGTATGGAAGCCATGTTTTCTGGTGACTTGTAGGTTGATCTCATGTACTGATTACTTGTTGAATAGTGTTTGGGAGATTTCCACCATAAAGCACACTGAGAATTTTTTCACCAGCAACTGTTGTTTCCTTTGGCTGGGTTGAAGGATCAGCGAATTTAGTAAGATTCAGAGGGATGTAGGTGCACTAGGTACTGGGAGATGAAGAATCTTGCACAGGATAGAGTAGCGTGGAGAGCTGCATCAAACCAGTCTCAGGACTGAAGACCACAACAACAACAACATGTTTGGAGATATAGATGCTTGGCGACTGTCTTGAGAAATACACTATGTGAGTAAAAGTATCCGGACACCTGGCTAAAAACGACTTACAACTTCGTGACGCCCTCCATCAGTAACGCTGGAATTCAATATGGTGTTGGTCCACCCTTAGCCTTGATGAGGGCTTCCACTCTCGAAAGAATTCGTCCAATCAGGTGCTGGTAGGTTTCTTGGGTAATGGCAGCCCATTCTTCACGGAGCGCTGCACTGAGAAGAGGTATCGATGTCGGTCTGTGACACGAAGTCGGCGTTCCAAAACATCCCAAAGGTGTTCTACAGGATTGAGGTCAGGACTCGGTGCAGACCAGTCCCTTACAGGGATGTTATTGTCCGGTAACAACTCCGCCATAGGCAGTACATCATGAATAGGTGCGGTATCATACTGAAAGGTGCAATCGCCATCCCCGAATTGCTCTTCAACAGTGGGAAGCTAGAAGGTGCTTAAAACATCGATGTAGGCCTGTGCTGTTATAGTGCCACTCAAAACAACAAGATGTGCTAGCCCCCTCCATGAAAAACACGACACCATAACACCACTGCCTCCGAATTTTACTGTTGGCTCTACACACGTTGGCAGATGACGTTCACCGGGCATTCGCCATACCCACACCGTGCATCGGATCGCCACATTGTGTACAGTGATTCGTCACCCCACACAACATTTTTCCACTGTTCAGTAGTCCAATGTTTACGCTCCTTACACTAAGCGAGGTGTCGTTTTGTACGCATTGTACCTAAATTCTAACTCTCCGCCACTTCCTGCTGGAATGCACTTTTTTTAACAATTTACGTTCCAGCTTGGGTCTGCCGTCGGATTTATCAGTCGTTTTAGCGAATGACGCGCGGGCTTTCGACCACGTTTTACTTTTTATCCGTCGAAGCAACATGACGAAGGCCATTTAACTTTTAGTTTCGGAACTACATTTTTATATGGTGGTTTTTAGCCCTTTTTCCACGTGCCTGTTTTTAGCTATTCTGTCCACTGGGACTGACGTACAGTCGTTTCCCTTCTCTCTGTGTTCGTCTTCTACAGTTTTGACTTGGGCTCGTATGAGCCCAGTTGTTTTTTGCGCCCTAAAACAATAAACTAAGCGACGTGTATTTTGGCATTTACCAGCGTGATTTGTGGCATATGAGCAGCCACTCGACCATGACATCCAAGTTTTCTCACCTCCCACCGAACTGTCATAGTACCTGCAGTGGATGCTCATGCAGTTTGGAATTCCTGTGTGGTGGTCTGAATAGATGTCTGCCTATTACACATTACGACCCTCTTGAACTGTCGGCGGTCTCTGTCAGTCAACAGACGAGGTCGGTCTGTACGCTTTTGTGCTGTATATGTCCCTCCACGTTCCCGTTATCACATCGGAAACAATGGAACTAGGGATGTTTAGGAGTGTGGAAATCTCGCGTACAGACGTATGACACAAGTGACACCAATTCACCTGTCCACGTTCGAAGTCCGTGAGTTCCGTGGAGGGCCCCATTCTGCTCTCTCTCACGATCTCTAATGACTACTGATATGGAATACCTGGCAGTAGGTGGCAGCACAATGCACCTAATATAAAAATGTATGATTTTGGTGGTGTCCGGATACTTTTGATCACATAGTCTAGTATAGCAACCACTGCCTCGATACAGGGAGAGCACGAGGTTTGCAGTACTCCTCCTCACTGCACTTTCCCGTCTGAGGAGCAGCTGACGGGCTGTGCCTCTCCCTGGCTTAAAGAAAAGTGCAATGAGGGGGGGGGGGGGGGGGAGGGCAGGGGGGGGGGAGTTTCGAGACCTATCATTACGAACAGAAGGTCAACATCGGAATTGCGACACTCTTCTGAACCAAAGCTAGGGATATTGACATCTACTCTATCAGTGTGTCAGCATCAGCAGCTGCTTTTGGAGACGTATCCAGTTTTGCTGTATTTGTCACCACCATAGTGATTAGTCCACCCTTCTTTCTCGCATTTGAAAGAAAAACGTACTTTTGAAACTGTTTGTGTCTTGGTGCTGCTAAATTGTATCTCCTAGCACTGCTTTCTCGTCGATCGCCTCAAGTGCTATATGGATTTGGTAGACTTCTGTCCATCTGAGTACTATTAGACACAACTGCGGCACTTTGCTTATAATGTTCGCGCAAACTAAGTTGACACTCGGCGTAGTGGCTGATGGGAGCGACTGTAAATGGGAAATGTCTTTATGGTCGTTCCCATGAACCACTGCCCGAGAGTCAACTTCGTTTGTGCATATAGTACTTCCTTTGTAAATAGCGGGTATATGAATCACAAATTTCTACGAAGGTATGCCTACTCCACCGTACGGATCTGTTGAAGAAAAAGCCCACATCAGTCACTTACACTGTACCTCGTGGATGCCAAGCAGTGGGGGTGGGGGTTGACAAAAACTGGTTGAATAAAATATGGCGTTTCAGTCTTCGATCGCTATTCTTTATTTTCAATTACCGGTTTCGGACTAGCTGCCCATCTTCAGATCGTATATTGCAGTTACAGAGTAACTTGTCCGTACAGAACAATCGGTTCGCTGTCATAAAAAACAAAAACTGGTTGATTCCCATTAGCACCCTGAAACTCACGACTCCTGAGAGATCTCCTCAGCTGATATCTTGGAAACGCAAGACAGGTTGCGAAGGGTGGTGTGAAGGTAGGCGGGCAGGAGTGTTCTGCACGAAACTGTGCCAGCAATGTGAAGGGTTGTTCTCCAAAGTCGATGACGAATTTGATATAGAAGATATAGAAGATCATTCATATCTGTATGAGATCCTTGTAGTACCATTGTCTGAGGCATTCGTGAAATATTTTGCAGCACTATGCTATCTTTACTTATTAGTTTCTCTCCATCATTAAATTAATGATTCATTTGCAACTTTTTTAGTTGAAGAACAGCAACAACTCACGTTTCAGCCGCGACTTTCCACCGCTACTAACACTACACCTGGACCTTCAATTGCCAAAGACGCTACACGATCCTGCTCCATTGTTTTTGCAGGAAACATTGCAGGAAACACCTGGACCTCCTGGTGCCCAAGAAACGTTGCCTGGGCCACCAGCAGCCAAATGGAGACGAGTGTAATCTGTGGGATTTTAATTTTGTAGAGAGTGGTCATTTTCTGTAAAGGGGTAGTTTTCTGGATGTAAACTACAAACTGAAAAAAGTGGGAAAATACTGAGTTTTTAGTTCTGAAGCCAACCAAGCATACATATAATTACGACTCAGTGCCCGGAAAACACATAGAATCGCTGTGAAAAGAATTTCCGCAGTTCTGTTATAGGTAAACTATCATTTCACTGGACTACTAGCGTTTGTTGATGAAACATGGAAGTGTGCACAAGAGAGTTGCCTCTGCAATGTTTCGTGCAAAAACAATGGAGCAGGATCATGTAGCAAGGAAATTCATAAGTGAACCAGACAGGTGCACAATCCCAGACGTTTCTTGGCTAACTGGTAGTTACGTACCGTACGACCTTTTACTACTGTGTTGCAGGGGACTGTAACCTAAAGTAATTCCAATCAGTTTTTTGGAGAACCGTGAAGTATCGAGATACCAGCCCTCCCTTTTTGCAGCACCGATTACGGTATGAATGAGGCATAGTTTTCCAAATAGTACAACGCCCCTTGATCTAGTACTGCATAGTGCAGCTCAGACAACGCAAATGCTATGAAGCTAATCTGGCAGTGATATACAGCACAGTATGTGGGTTTCGTGTTATGTGAAACTGTAATGTAAAGTAAACTCTATTCTTATCTGAGGAAACACGAATGCTTGGGGTACGTAATCTATATCACGCATGAGAACAGCTCAGTCGCACAGCGACGCAACCCCAGCTCCACAGTACTAACGTATTGTGGTCTCATCTTGTGCTAAACTTTAAACTAAACTAACCCTTAGTGTTTCTTGAGGGAACATAGAAGCGTTGAGGATACAGCTGGCTCTTTTCGCAAATTCAGTGAGACAACATTTTCCAGCAGGACAATGCACCTTTACTCATTAGTGACACGAATAACCCCACAGTCTTCAGCTAGTATGGCAGTGATATACAGTATCTTTCTTTGAACTTTATCGATGTCTTCCGTCAGTCTGGTCTGTCTGGTAAGAATCCCACATCACCTGTCGCAACTTCTAAGTGATGTGCAAATAAAACGCAATCCCCCAAAAAAGTCAGCATAAATTTGAAAACTTAATAAATCACGGAATAATGTAGATAGAGAGGTACAAATTGATACACATGCTTGGAAAGACATGGGGTTTTATTAGAAGCAAAAAATACAAAAGTTCAAGAAATGTCAAACAGATGGCGCTTCATCTGATTAGAATGGCAATAATTAGCATAATAAAGGAAGAGAAAGCAAAGATGATGTTCTTTACAGGAAATGCTCAATATGTCAACCATCAATCCTCAACAATAGCTGTAGTCGAGGAATAATGTTGTGAACAGCACTGTAAAGTATGTCCGGAGTTATGGTGAGGCATTGGCGTCGGATGCTGTCTTTCAGCATCCCTAGAGATGTCGGTCGATCACGATAGACTTGCGACTTCAGGTAACCCCAAAGCGAATAATCGCACGGACTGAGGTCTGGGGACCTGGGAGGCCATGCGTGACGAAAGTGGCGGCTGAGCACACGATCATCACCAAACGACTCGCGCAAGAGATCTTTCACGTGTCTAGCAATATGGGGTGCTTTTTTTGTTTTAATAAAACCCCATGTCATTCCAAGCATGTGTGTCAATTTTTACCTCTCTATCTACATAATTCCGTGGTTTATTAAGTTTTCAAATTTATACTGACTTTTCGATCACCCGGTATATTATAAGTGGCGAAGGACCTCTAACACTTTCTTGGGGAACACCAGGTATCACTCGATGACGTCCCGTCAGTTACTACGAACTGTGACATTTACGACAGGAGATTATGAATCTAGTCCCACAACTGAAACAGTGCTCCATAGGCACGCAATTTGATTAGAAGCCGTTTGTGAGGTACGGTCTCTTAAGCTCTTGGAAATCCCAGCTGTCACTGCTCCGATGAAAACATTTATAAATTTTTATACCCTACTGGTTCAAGAGAAAAAAATGAAAAATTATTTATGTAAGAAGGTGAACCATTTTTTCCGATTGGTATCAGTGCATTCTCTCACGCTAAGAAGGATTTATCTGGAAACGCCAGTGAGCTGACAAGCGACAAGCTGATAGGCGAGTCCGCCTTATCGGAATTCCCCACACTTATCAACAGCAGTGCACATTTTGAGACGCTGAAGGTCGCTTCGCACAGCTTGACAAACTGCGTAATTGAGGAGCCAGGGTGGGGATGGGAGAAACCATCCGGTTAAAACCGTTAAAACCAGTATCGGTATTTTAGTTACGAGTGGCTGGTATTTTTGTGTATTTATTTTGCCTCGGTTCTAACAGCTGTTTTCAATTTATACTAAGAACAGGGTTGAAAAAAAAAGAGGCATATCAGTTTGCTACGACAGCAGTGCTAAAATTTTTTTTGTTTTTAAAGGACACTTTTTAAAAATACTAGTAATGTTTATCTGTAAAATTTCCAGTGCTTTGCCGCTCGGGATTAGCCGAGCGGTCTCTGGCGCTTCAGTCATGAACTGTGCGGCTGGTCCCGGCGGAGGTTCGAGTCCTCCCTCGGCCATGGGTGTGTGTGTTTGTCCTTAGGATAATTTAGGTTAAAAAGTAGTGGTAAGCTTAGGGACTGATGACCTTAGCAGTTAAGTCCCGTAAAATTTCACACACATTTTTTTTTTTTTTTTTTCCATTGCCGGCCGCGGTGGTCTAGCGGTTCTAGGCGCTCAGTCCGGAACCGCGGGACTGCTACGGTCGCAGGTTCGAATCCTGCCTCGGGCATGGATGTGTGTGATGTCCTTAGGTTAGTTAGGTTTAAGTAGTTCTAAGTTCTAGGGGACTGATGACCACAGATGTTAAGTCCCATAGTGCTCAGAGCCATTTGAACCAATTTTTCCATTGCTTTGTAAGAGTGAGTTACTGTAGAGAGTGGGAAAATCGATCAGTGTTGTTTTAACAACGACGCTGACAGTTAGAAACGAGGAAGGAACATATGAAGTAAGTATAGGTGCAGTGCTGGCAGGCAAGACAGTAGCGTAGCTGCAGCCACGCACGCGTGTGGGTGCGGTGTGAGGGGGGAGTCACCCGCACCCGCTCTGTACGATGTGAAAAGGAACTAAAAAAATTTTGTAATTTAATCTCAAACATACAAGAAGAAAACCTGTTCGACTGTCATACCAGAGGAATACTCTGAAAAACTGTTTTATCCTTGATAGACAAAGGACTAATTTCGAGATTTTTTTTTACTTCCAGTATTAACTACTTTTTGTTCTGATGTGCTGGCGTAAAGACGTACTGCATGATTTCTGTGTGTGTGTTAAATGAAGGTGTAAATTGATGAAAAATATGTTTTATAATTTCGGTCAAGATCAAGCCTAAATCCCATACCAATGGATTACAAATTATTCTGTTAATTCGAGAAGGCGAATTTTAGATGGGGGCGACGATCTTCACGACGGCGGTGCTCCACAATAGAGGTGCGTGATTGTGCTCACCACCTTCCTTTGGTGGCCGCTAAGATGTGTTTTTGCCGAGACATTCAGAACCTGCAGTCTTCCTTTTCGTATAAAAATAGAAAAAGAAATATTCTTAATTTTAAATAATGGCAATTCTTGTAGCCAGGCCATGGGGAATGGAAGAACGCACGTGCCTCTACCCTGATTCTACGTTCGCAATCTCCGAGTGTGTTACGACGTAATTATTTTACGAAAAAAATTAAGATAGATCTCTCTCATCAGATCGCAATCACTCGCACGCAAATGTAGGTACCCTCTGAATGTGTCTATTCAGTCGTGCGCATTGTTCTAAAGCTTTTTCTGTTAATATTCAGTGGATTGTATCTCCGCAATTAATTTTTGTTTATGCCGCAAATCGCACTTCACGCGAAGTATTTATTACGCAAATTTGAGGCTCCATTTGATGTCAAACAATTCCTAAGTACGGCTGACTAAGCAAACCGCTACAATAATTTCATATCTCTACAACTACAATAACACAAAACAACAGTAACATAATAGAGAGGGTACGTTACAGGTGGTGTTGTTGAATGGCACCGGCCCTAGTTTGGAAGCATTTTACGGCGTGTGGCAGCAGTGAAGCACAGCGCTCCCTTTGCATTCAAAGATTAAAAACAGGTGGGAGAATCACATACGATATATGTCGAATACTAAAACTTCAGGTTTGTGGCACAACTTGACTAGAAGAAGGGATCGGCTTGTAGGGCATATTCTGAGACATCAAGGGATCACCAACTCAGTATTGGAGAGCAGTCTGGAGCGTAAAAATCGTAGAGGGAGACCAAGAGATGAATACACTAAACAGATTCAGAAGGATGTAGGTTGCAGTGGGTACTAGGAGATGAAGAAGCTTGCACAGGATAGAGTAGCATGGAGAACTGCATCAAACCAGTCTCTGGACTGAAGACCATAACAACAACTAAAACTTCAGAAAACCATCATTAGAAATATGCACAATGTAGGGTGAAGGAAAGCATGTCGCCCATTCCTAAAAAAGCTTGGTATACTGAGTGTTCCCTCACTATACATATATGAACTGATTATCTTTGTACACAGTAACCCTTATTTATTTGTAGCAAATCATTTTCAACATGATTACAACATCAGAAATCAAAAGAATTTTATGCTGCCCACCCACCGATTAAAACTTTATGCTCAGTCCACACTATATATGGGTATAAAAATTGATAACAAAGTGAAAGGAAGAGAATTGCTCAGCATAAAATGAGAAACATTGAAAAAATCCTTATATGAGAAACTAGTGCAGAGATGTTACTATTCAGTACAAGAATTCATAAATTACGAGCTGAAAATTTGAGCAGGAGATAGCAACTACTTAGGACTGTTAATCTTAAAAGTTTGTTACTTTGAAAAATTATTAATTGCTTAATTAAGTAATTATTCAGTACTGTATATTATATTACTGGCATTATAAGGAAAATTGTAAATAAGTTTTTGTGTTTTGACCAGTCTCCTGTATTTTTACGTCAATGGCTTGAAATTGTACGAAGTTCTCTTCTCTCTCTCTCTTTCTCTCTCTTCTCTCATATAAGAAGAGAACGTCCACAATGTTCCCTAGAACAGAAGGTAAAATTAACTGATATACCTATAATTTAACTGACGTACATTTAACTTGGGATAATAACTGAACCCTTAATTTTCTGGTTGCTTCAGGGTGAACAAAGGATGTCATCCAGAAGGGAGGATGCAGAAAAGTGATCAACTTGTGGCCTTTCGCTGTCGTATTCAGATGGTTCAAATGGCTCTGAGCACTATGGGACTTAACATCTGAGGTAATCAGTCCCCTAGAACTTAGAACTACTTAAATCTAACTAACCTAAGGACATCAAACACATCCATGCCCGAGGCAGGATTCGAACCTGCGACCGTAGCAGCAGCGCGGTTCCAGACTGTAGCGCCTAGAAGCGCTTGGCCACACGGGCCGGCATTCAAATGGTTAAAATGGCTCTGAGCACTATGGGACTTAACATCTGAGGTAATCAGTCCCCTAGAACTTAGAACTATTAAACCTAACTAACGTAAGGACATCAAACACGTCCATGCCCGAGGCAGGATTCGAACCTGCGACCGTAGCGGTCGCGTGGTTCCAGACTGAAGCACCTAGAACCGCTCGGCCACAACAGCTGGCCTGTCATATTCGCTGCGCCCTGTCTCCTTCACTTGCGCCATCTTTGCTGCAGACACTGAGACCGATTTCTCCCACAGCATCAACCGCATAACGATTGAAATATCGTGTTACTTCAACTTCATTAATTTTTTCAGAATTTGTTCGAATTCTACGTTTATTACTGAAAATCAACTGTAGAAAACTGAAAATCTGTTAATTCAGACACTGGGTATACTGAGCGGTCAAGAGTCAGTCTGAATACTGCTTCCTTCTATTTATGTTTCGTGAAAAGTCGATGAGGATGATATCAGAGAGAGTGGTTGAGCCCACACGGAGGCTTACCGGCAGTCGCCTTACTGCGGACCACACGCGACTGGTACAGGACAAGTGGGCAACTGGCACTGGTACAAAGTACCCTCCGCCACACATCGTGAGCTGGCCTGCAGTTTGTACGAGTAGTCGGAGACGTAGACACCATACTCTTAAAATTCAAGTCGACCAAAGGCCACAAACACTGCTGCAGACATTGTCTGAACTACAAAGTGTTGCCACTTGCATTATAAAATACTTTTCGAAATTCAGTAAAGAGTCTGCAATGCTCATACGAATTAATATACCTGCTGTTGAGGTAAATATGGGATATTTCCGAGAATAAGAACAAAACAAATGGTGCGGTGGGCCGATTGTGACGAAACTGAAGACACAGGAAGTACAGCTCAATAATGCTTCTCTGAAAGTTAATGGTTCCGATAATTTGGGGAATTCGCACAAGGCGATAGTAACAATAAATTTGGAAATCGTGCTCTAGACGTGTCTGTCCCTGCTCCCCTGGAGCACAATGGAGTTCACCAGTCGTTGCGTATGCGAGTCGCAACGCAACTCCTGCTTACGCCGTGTCGCACAAGTTTGGAGCGCTTCATGAGAGACAGCAGGCTGCAAAATAAGTTACTGTATTTATATCAGGTCGCAGCCATTAGAATAATAAGGTCTGGAAGTGTCTAGGGGTTAGCGGAAATAAGAAGTAAAGTTACTTGTTCTCTACCGGATCCAACTGAAACAAGGGTAATTCGGACGTTTTCGGGCAAAGTGTGTAAGGAATAATTTTCGATATAAATTGACATACTTTTAACGATGAGTAGTTTATCGTGAGGATAATTCCCCAGAATCCGGTTGGCTTGAATGTTTAACCATAAACTAATTCTCACTGACTTGGATCAAACATCTGTTAGACGAAACAACGTCAGATTAGCTCTTGCAGTTGTTCAATAGCTCAGCTTCCAGCGGCACAGAATTCTTCATGGAAACAACAGCTGTAGGATTCGAAAGTTGTGAGTCAACAGAATCTTTCACAAGGGAACAACATGGCCGTCGCAGCTAACTGGTATTTTCTTCTTGTATTGGCGCTTTGTACAGCGGCTCAGGGACTCTTACAACATTAATGAAATCTAGAAAGACTATCGTCGATAAAACTCTCATATCTTCTGAAAGACATCCCCAGGACTAACTGTTCAAAGTAGCTTAAGATCACCTGAATTCTAGTGGAAGAACAGGATCGAGCTGTGTCCAGGCAGCAATATTTAGTTGCCATCAATTTAAATTTCATTTCGTAACATCTCTGAGATGCAAGTATCACCACACTCCCTCGGTATGCAAATATGTCACCTTCTGGAGGAAAGTGTGAGCATAAAGGTGAATGTTTCCTGACATCATGTATGATTCAAGTGTAGATCTTAGCGAGGCATTTCGAAAGAGAGAAGAGAAGAAGCTTTGGTGCTGGAAAATGTGGTTGAGGATACATTGCGTGTACCAGATGTGTCCACAGACAGACAAAAATACGTACATGAAGTCTAGTTACACTGGATTCGTTAAGAAATTCCAGGAATCTTACGCATTTCACAGAAGAAATCAGGAACAAAGTTGGGGGAACTGCGTCAGACGCAATGGAGCCTCCACTTAGGAACTGCTGAGAATACACAGACAGCCCGAGAAAGCGCAACAAAAAGCTCTAGCAAAATTTCCCGCGTCTGTGATGAAATGACAGTTTTATTAAGGTCCGCTGCGAAAGGATTAATTTGAAAGAGGATGGTCTGGAACTGTGTAAGAGGCGATGACAAAAGAAAATTTTCCGACTGATTAGTATCGTCTTTCCACCAAGTTATCAATCATTACCATACTAATAACAGTGCATTTCCCGAGACTGTTGGGTCTCTGGATAGCGTGCCCCCAAATCGAGAGATCGCCGTGTCGAATCCCGCTCGAGGCATGAAAGTTTTCAGTCTGCCTTCAATCTGATCACCACTTCCCGACCATCTGAGGAGTCACCATGAAAGACGCAGTTCTCATTCCCCTTTCTCCGGTTGCATAACTGGGGCAGGTCAGGGACACGCAAGTCGCCAAAATGGCGTCCATCTGGAAGACCCGTACCTGCAGCACTGAACCACACGAAGTTATCAGTTTCTGCCCACAGTGCAGATTGCACGTGAGCAGAAACTGAAAAAAAAAACAGCAGAGGATCTCTTATGGTTGTGTCGCGAACTTAGTAACGAGATAGACGTGCCAAGTCAGCGTTGAGTGCAGCTCGCCAGTCGATAAACCACTTTTACGAATATCTGGAACGAGAATCCGTACCAGCTGTTAAAGGTAGAGACATCATTGTTCTACCTGAACAACGTGGTGTCCACACTTATTTTTAATGTCATAATGTTTTCAGTATTAATGTAGAACAACGCTTTTAAGCGTTATTCTGCACTTCAAATATAATACTGCTATAGCACTAATTGCACACTGCCGATTCGACCTAAATGACCACAATAAAACAACGTCCTACATTGTTCTGTACTTTGATATCAGAAGGAAAACTCTCCCCGACAGGTAAAACGTAGAATATATGAAAATTATAAAATTCGTCTCTACTTGGTCTCTCATTAAACTGATGTCAGTGTATTACTGGTATTAATAGTTACCAGAGTTCACAGAATAAGGCTTACACACTGCATGCAACAAGATGGTATATGTGTCCCACTTATAAATACGCCACTGGATGTGGGGTAGTCTGTATGTGGGGTAGTCTAATCCCGAAATACGACATGAGCCTTTCAACGATAAAAATAATTTCGGTATGTCAGCGAATACAGCATTGTACGATCTAAAGTGTACGAGATGTAAAGGAGCCAGCAACTGCATTGCTAAACAGAAACTCTGCGCATTTTTATGGATTACATAAGTTTTGAAGAACTATAATAAATATGAGAAATAAAAAGAGTGTAAGTAGTTCATCAAATACTGATGCGGAAGTGTAGTTGATGGGATTTACATTTTTAGCAGAATCTGCTACTACAAACCTCTAGAGGAATCATTAGGAAATTTATGCAGACCACAGACACAAGGACTGTGAGTAGAAAGACGGAAAGTAGCGAACCGCCTGAGGAAACTCCAGTCATGCAGTCCAGGTTAGTCTAGCGCGTAATGTATGTACGCTCCCCTCGTCTACAGTTTGAAGAAGTGGTTTATAGGCTGAGTGCAAAGACAACCCGAGAAATGGAAATGAGCGCATGGCGTCAGTGGCTGTGAGTTCCCAGACTGGAAGTTCTGCCGCCAAGTGCAAGACTTATTGAGTGCGACTCCACATTGTGCGACTTGCGCGTCGACAATGGGGATGAAATGATGATGAGGACAGCACAACACCCAGTCCACGAGGGGAGAAAATCTCCCACCCCATCTGGGAATCGAACCTGGACCCCCGTGCGTGGCATGCCAGTGCGCTGACCATTCAGCTAATGGGGCGGACACATCCTACTACTACTACTACTGCTCGTCATCTGAAGCTGAGGTAGCAAAAGGCATGAAATACCTCCTAATCTTGTGTCTAACCTGCTTTTAGTAGGCGTATTGCAGTTCCTCAGTGTGGAATGAACATGTCACCTACTGAAATATTGAGCCATACTGCCTCTATAATCGCCCCTAATTGCGAAAATGTGGTCAGTGCAGGATTTTGTGCATGAAATGACCTCCAGATTATGTCTCATAAATGTTCGTTGGGGTTCATGTTGGACAATATGGGTCGTCAAATTATTCGCTCTACAATCTTCTTCAAACCAGTCACGAAGAATTGTGGCCCGGTGACATGCTGCATTGTCATAAATAAAAATTCTCTCATTGTTTGGTAACATGAAGTCCATAAATAGCTCCATATGGTCAATAATCGGTTCACTTGGAGAAAAAAAGGACCCAGTACATTCCTTGTAAGCACAGTTCACACCAGTATGGAGCCACCACCAGCTTTCACAGTGCCTTGCTGATAACTTGGGTCAGTGAGTTCATGGTGTCTGCGTCACACTCGCACCGTGCCATCGGCTTTTACCAGCTGAAATCTGGACTCATCTAATAAACCCACGGTTTTCCAGTCGTCTAGGATCCAACACACACCGTCACAAGCCAAGGAGAGGTGCTGGAGGTGATGACATGCCTTTAGCAAAGTCACTCACGTTGTCTGTCTTCTACTATAGCCCATTAACACCAAGTTTCACCTCAGTGTCCTAACGGATACATTCGTCGTACAGCCCACATTGATTTCTGCGGCTTTTCCGTGCAGTGTTGCTTGTCTGCTAGCACCGACAACTCTACGCAAATAACGCTGCTCTCGGTCATTAAGTGAAGGGCGTCGGCCACTGCGCTGTGTGTGGTAAGAGATAATGGCTGGAATTTGGTATTCTCGGCATACTCTTGATACTGTGGACCTTGGAAGATAGAATTCCCTGGCCCTCCGTTGTAGCCGAGCGGTTCTAGGCGCTTCAGTCTGGAACCGCACTGCTGCTACGGTCGCAGGTTCGAATCCTGCGTCCGGTATGGATGTGTGTGATATCCTTAGGTTTAAGTAGTTCTAAGTCTAAGGGACTGATCACCTCAGATGTTAAGTCCCATAGTGCTCAGAGCCATTTCAACCATTGAATTCCCTAAGGATTTACGAAATGGAATGTCCCGTGTGTGTAACTCCACTGCCGTTCCACTTTCAAAATCTGTTTATTCCCGTCATGCAATCACGAGGCAAGACTTTCCACGGGAACCACCCGAGCCAGTACTCTGCCCCTTTTATACCTTGTGCACACGATGCCACTGCCAGTAGCCTGTGTGCAATTGTTATTCAATGGCTTGCCATGGCGACACGAACACTTTCCCCATCTCATTTACAGTAAAGGATTCATCAATGCAGCTCACCGAAAATACCTGCATTCACATAAGAAGTGGAAAATTGTCTGCCACCCTTTAGCTGTGCGAAATGGCCATTTCAGTCCCAGCAGGATGGTCTGATTCACACATGTGCCCACATCTGCAGCGGCTCACACTTTGAAACAATGCCAATGAGACACATTGTGACATCTCATTTCTATGAGAGGGACTTACGGCATAATAACGAGCCGCGACGTCGAGAGGCGAGGACGGAGGTGAGAGACAGAAAGGGTCCGCACAGCCACTTACACCAGGAGGCGCTGGAAGGGGGCAGACGTCACCTGTCTAGCGTCTGCCCCTGGTAGCTGAGTGGTCAAATGGTTCAAATGGCACTGAACACTATGGGACTTAATATCTGAGGTCATCAGTCCCCTAGAACTTGGAACTGCTTAAGCCTAACTAAGCTAAGGACATTACACACATCCTTGCCCGAGGCAGGATTCGAACCTGCGACCGCGGCGGTCGCGCGGCTCCAGACTGAAGTGCCTGGAACCGCTCGGCCACAGCTGAGGTATGTCATCCCTAACGGCCCGGGTTCGATTCCCATTTGGGTCGGAGATTTTCTCTGCTCAGGGACTGGGTGTTGTGTTGGCCTTATCATCATCTTCTAATCCCCATCGGCAAAGACTGTGCCACAGTGGATACACTCGCTCCCGTCAGATCACCGAAGTTAAGCACTGTCGGGCGTGGCCGGCACTTGGATGAGTCACCATCCGGGCTGCCATGCGCTGTTGCCATTTTTAGGGTGCACTCGGCCTCGTGATGCCAATTGAGGAGCTACTCGACCGAATAGTATCGGCTCCGGTCACAGAAAACCATAATAACGACTGGGAGAGCGGTGTACTGACCACATGCCCCTCCTATCCGCATCCTCAGCTGAGGATGACACGGCGGTCGGACGGTCCCGGTGGGCCACTTGTGGCCTGAAGACGGAGTGCTGTTTTTAATCCCCATCGACACGCAAGTCGCCGGTGTCGAAGGACTTGCACCAGGCGAACGGTCTACCCGACGGGAGGCCCTAGCCAGACGGCATTTCCATTTACGTATCTAGCTCGAGCCGAATTCTGGCTAGCCGGGCTGTCTGAAACTCCGCGACTCGCCGCTGACCTACGCAGCCTGTTCGCCAGCGGTGAGCGTGCCGGTATCCCATTTCGTTCTCTCGCTCCTCATAATGAGGCTGCGTTGAGAATAGGGAAGGCTCCTACCTCCTGTGTCGACACAGACGCGCCTGCCCTGCTGTGGAGACGGAACTCGGCGCCACCTCCTCTGCCACGCCTCGCGAGCCACTGGTCCAGAACGCAGCTCTGACGTCAGTTACATATCCAAGTAACGATGGTCGAACTTACGTACTTCATTCCTTGGACGCATTTTTACCAGATGCACAAATGGGCGATATCTGTGGAACTTAGACCTTTTCCATTTTTTGCAACAGATCATAAATGAAATGAAATGTCGTGTGGCTAGGGCCTCCCGTCGGGTAGACCGTTCGCCTGGTGCAGGTCTTTCGATTTGACGCCACTTCGGCGACCTGCGCGTCGATGGGGATGAAATGATGATGATTAGGACAACACAACACCCAGTCCCTGAGCGGAAAAAATCTCCGACCCAGCCGGGAATCGAACAGAGATACGTCAGCATAACAGGCAGCAAGTAGATAACCGTGTTTTACTTTACTGCCTTGCTTCTAAATCATGTGATTTTATAGTATTCCTTACATCCTTCGTTCACTACCTCCACATCTTACGATCTGAAAAAATTGTGGAGGCAGAAGATATAAACCCAGTGGCTAGTGGCTCACCAGTTATTGAACTGTGCATTTTTCTTGACAAAAGAATAAACAAAATATAAGAATTGCGCACATGTATGTAACTGAAAACTGTTATCTACGAGGTGCATTCAAGTTTTAAGGCCTCCGATTTTTTTTTCTAATTAACTACTCACCCGAAATTGATCAAACTGGCGTTACTTCTCGACGTAATCGCCCTGCAGACGTACACATTTTTCACAACGCTGACGCCATGATTCCATGGCAGCGGCGAAGGCTTCTTTAAGAGTCTGTTTTGACCACTGGAAAATCGCTGAGGCAATAGTAGCACGGCTGGTGAATGTGAAGCCACGGAGAGTGTCTTTCATTGTTGGAAAAAGCCAAAAGTCACTAGGAGCCAGGTGAGTAGGGAGCATGAGGAATCAGTTCAAAGTTGTTATCCACTCACCCCTCCCACAGTGCTTTCGTAGCCCGCGGCGCGAGAAACTGTGTCGAAACCACAACGCCGCGCGACCCGGCTAAAGGCGCGGGTCGCGTCCCAGTCGCGTCGCGTCGCTGTTTGCGCGGTCCCATTTGCACCTGTTAGGTTACAAAAATGCGCCCTACGTTGCGTCGCCCCACACGCGCTATAAGTATCTCAAATTGCGCCTATTTTGCTCTAAAAGGCGAATTATGTCATGTGAAATAGGCCTCCTACTTTTATTATACACTGAAGCGCGCGGAGAAAATATTATAGGCATGTGCATTCAAGTACAGACATATGTAAACAGGCAGAATTCGGCGTTGTGATCGGCAGCGCAATATATAAGACAACAAGCGTCTCGCGCAGTTGTTAGGCCGGTTGCTGCTGCTACAATGGAACACTATAAAGTTTTAAGTGAGTTTGCTTATGGTGTTATAGTCGGCGCACTAGCGATGGGACAAAGTATCTCCGAGGTAGCGATGAAGTGGGGATTTTCCCGTACAACCATTTCACGAGTGTACCGTGAACATCAGTAATTTGGTAAAACATCAAATCTCCCACACCGTTGCCGGCGGAAAAAGGTCCTGCAAGAACGGGAGCAACGACGACTGAAGAGAATCGTTCAACGAGACACATGTGCAACCCTTCAGCAAACTGCTGGAAATTTCAATGCTGGACCATCAACAAGTGTCAGTGTGCCAACCATTCAACGAAACATCATCGATATGGGCTGTCGGAGGCTAAAGCCCACTCGTATATCCTTGATCACAACGTTACACAAACGTTTACCCCTCGCCTGGGCCCGTCAACACCGACATTGGACTGTTGATGACTAGAAACATGTTACCTGGTCGGACGAGTCTCGTTTCAAATTGTATCGAGCAGATGGATCGGTACAGGTATGGAGACAACCTCATGAATCTATGGACCCTGAATGTTAGCAGGGGACTGTTCGAGCTGTTGGAGGCTCTGTAATGGTGTGTGGCGCGTGCAGTTGATGTGGGACCCCTGATACGTCTAGATACGACTCCGACAGGTGACACATATGTTAGCATCCTGTCTGATCAGTGGCATCCATTCGTGCCTATTGTGCATTCTGAAGCATTAGGGAAATTCCAGCAGGACAACTCAGCATCCCACACGTTCAGAATTGTTACAAAGTGTCTCCAGAAACGCTTCCTCTGGCCACCATACTTACCAGACATGAATATTATTGAGCATATCTGGGATGCCTTGGAAAGTGCTCTTCAGACGAAAGAAATCTCCAACCCTCGCTGTCTTACGGATACACTACTGGCCATTAAAATTGCTACACCAAGAAGAAATGCAGACGATAAATTGGTATTCATTGGACAAATATATTATACTAGAACTGACATGTGATTATATTTTCACGCAATTTGGGTGCATAGATCCTGACAAATGAGTACCCATAACAACCACTTCTGGGCGTAACAACGGCCTTTATACGCCTGAGCATTGAGTCAAACAGAGCTTGGATGGCCCGTACAGGTACAGCAGCCCATGCAGTTTCAACACGATACCACAGTTCATCAAGAATAGTGACTGGCGTATAGTGACGATCCAGTTGCTCGGCCACCATTGACCAGACGTTTTCAATTGGTGAGAGATCTGGAGAATGTGCTGGCCAGGGTAGCAGTCGAACATTTTCTGTATCCAGAAAGGCCCGTAAAGAACCTGCAACATGCGGTCGTGCATTATCCTACTGAAATGTGGAGTTTCGCAGAGATCGAATGAAGGGTAGAGCCACGGGTCGTAACACATCTGAAATGTAAAGACCACTGTTCAAAGTGCCGCCAATGAGAACATCACGCCGGGTGATACGCCACTATGGCGATGACGAATGCACGCTTCCAATGTGCGTTCACCGCGATGTCGCCAAACACGGAATGCGACCATCATGATGCTGTAAACAGAACCTGGATTCACCCGAAAAAATGACGTTTTTCCATTCGTGGTCCCAGGTTCTGTCTCTGATGCAGCGTCAAGGGTAACCGCAGCCACGGTCTCCGAGCTGATAGTCCATGCTACTGCAAACGTCGTCGAACTGTTCGTGCAGATGGTTGTTGTCCTGCAAACGTCCTCATCTGTTGACACAGCGATCGAGACGTCGCTGCACGATCCGTTACAGCCTGTCATCTCGACTGCTAGTGTGATATGAGACCGTTGGGATCCAGCACGGTGTTCCGTATTACCCTCCTGTACCCACCGATTCTATATTCTGCTAACAATCATCAGATCTCGACCAACGCGAGCAGCAATGTCGCGATACGATTAACCGCAATCGCGATAGGCTTCAGTCCGACCTTTATTAAAGTCGGAAACGTGATAATAAGCATTTCTCCTCCTTACACGAGGCATCACAACAACGTTTCACCAGGCAACGCCGGTTAACTGCTGCTTGTGTATGAGAAATCGGATGGAAACCTTCCTCATGTCAGCACGTTGTAGGCGTCGCCAGCGGCGACAACCTTGTGTGAATGCTCTGAAAAGCTAATCATTTGCATACCACAGCATCTTCTTCCTGTCAGTTAAATTTCGCGCCTGTTGCACGTCATCTTCGTGGTGTAGCAATTTTAATGGCCAGTAGTGTATATGGACAGCCCTGCAGGATTCATGGTGTGAATTCCCTACAGCACTACTTCAGACATTAGTCGAGTCCATGCGGCACTTCTGCGTGCTTGCGAGAGCCGTGCACCATATTAGGCACATGTATCAGTTTCTCTTCAGTGTATACAGAATTTACCTGTAGAACGTCACCCATAAAGACAGAACAGAAGTGTTGTCTTACATGATATCTTGATTGTACGATGCGTTGTTAAGAATTTTTCATTCAGTTCCTGCATTACCAGTACTTTTAATTGCAAGTGCACAGGCTCTTGTATTTTTTGGAGCTATTTTGATTTAGATCTTACAGAGACGCAGATACGCTGCTATGAGCTGGTGACTTAGAATACTGGAATGCTTCATCAGACTGTGTGTATCCGTCCAGTTACTCCCAACTCTTCTCAGCACTTTAAATTTTGTACGTGAAATGTATTAGGAGTTTTGAATATGGACAACCATCAGTTGTATAATGAAATGACGACAATGACGATTTGTGCCGGACCAGAACTCGAAACAGGATTTCCCGCTTATTGCGAGCGCTCGCCTTAGCATTAGGCTATCCGAGCATGCTTCATAGCCAGACTCAAAAATCCATACGTCGTCATACATCGTCTTTAAATTCTGCGTTAGCTACGTTGTAATACAGCCAGCCAGCATGCTGGTTTCCAACCGTGCTGGGTTGCGCAGGACAGATATTCTGCAGTGACGTTTATTACTGGTGCTTCTTTTAAATGCCGCTAAGTTTATCCTTGTCCAGTAAGTGGCAGTTATTTCTGCTGTGACTGCCTAATGGAGAACATATCGATCAGTCAAAATGTTTAGCTGTACCATCTTGAACATCATGTGTCGTATTTAGCGGGATCTGTATTAAAACTCGCGTGTAACGAAAAGTCCATCAAAAGTCACAGTTCTCTGTACGATTTCCCTAAATATAAGGGAGCGAAATGCGGTGAGGTTGTATGAAAAACCTTACTGCTGCTCGTATCAATTACTGCAGTTAAAATTGCAATCTAGATAAAAATCTACACATCTATGTTTTACAGAAAGCTAGGTTCTATCATTCGCAGTCGTCAATTGTTGTAAAAAAAGAAAATACTGGAAAGGATCTCATTTTCAACTTCGGATGAAGACCGGAAATGGAAAACTTTCAAGTGCCATCGTTTTAACAAAATGCGCTTGTTGTGCCGTTGTTCTCGGTACTCTGATGCATATGCCTGGACCTGTTGCAAGTGTGAAATCGTTGTGAGAATGTTTCAAGATGAAGCACGGTCTCTGTGGCAAGCAGCGCGTCCCGCTTTGTTCAAAGATACCCCCATTTAGGCTCTGACGATTTGAAGAGAAAACACATTGGTATTTGGTGGGTGACCACAGCTTCCTTGGTTCCACAAGATTTACTAAAGTCTAATGAGACAGCTAAAGATATGAACAGATTGCATGTAATGCTTCTGCATCCAACTGATTGTTTTGAGTTTAAAGATGCTGGTGAAACATTGTTGTCAATGCAGGCGTGCGAGGTCTGAAAATGCCAAGTGTCTGATGCTCACCTATTTGAAACACATAGCTGTACAAACATTCATACTGTGAAAGAGAAGAATGGAGCAATGCCGATGTGTCCAAAAGACGTATTATCATTGCAGATGTATCCCATCTGATAGGCCAGCCATGATTATCAACTGCGAAACAGAAAGAACAGTTGACGGTGTTGGTATTTGTTCCTAAACCGTAAAAGGAATTTTACAGTTAACTTCGTACCGTCTCATCGCAAGAATGGAGTTGTGAAAGAAAGAAAAGTCAGCAGTGAGAGATCCCTTTCTCCAATTTCATTTTCGTGTTCTCTTGTGAAGCTTTCAAAGAAATAATAAATGGTTCTTGTTCAGTACAGTGCTACTACTTAAAATATGACTGATGTGTGTCTGTGTTTGTATTATGACAAATAAAACGTAGTGACTCTGTATTAATGGCACCTGAAACGAAAACTTCTGTATTTGAACCAGTCAGTTCCCTGGTATGGTTTTTAGAAAGTTCGTAATAATTATTTACTTTGGAATTTGTCAATTTTTTTTTCAGCACCAAGGTGGGTGGCTTATTTCTGTGGTACCAGTTCTTTCAATACAAGTAAGTTAGGCACAAAGAGAGAGATGTAGTTTTTTTGAGTCTTCTAATAAATGCGACGTTTGGCGTTTGGAACCTTTTACATTTCCACTCTTGAAGTATTCATCTACGAGATATCGACAAAAATAAAGATTCTACAATATGCCTTAGTGCTCAGCAAGGTTGTGAGTGATGGGAAAGACGCACCGTGGTCCCACTGGCATGTTATGAAAATTTCTGCGACACGAAAGAGGAAATCACAGATTTAAATCAATCCAAAGTGTTCTTAGAAAACAAACGATGATCGAAGACAAAATATGTCAGGAGGCTAATATGGAAGACATTCGGTGAATTCGTAAACAAAATATTTCCAGCCGATCTACACTATGTGATCAAAAGTATCCGGACATCTGGCTGAAAATGACCTACAAATTCGTGGCACCCTCCTTTGGTAACGCGGGAATTAAATATGGTGTTGGCCCACTCTCAGTCTTGATGACAGCTTCCACTCTCGCAGGCATACTGTCAATCAGGTGCTGGAAGGTTTCTTGGGGAATGGCAGCCCATTCTTCACGGAGTGTTGCACTGAGGCGCTTCAAAACGTCCCAAAAGTGTTCTGTAGCACTCAGGTCAGGACCTGTGCAGGTCAGTCCATTACAGTGATATTATTATCGTAACCACTCCGCCATAGGATCTGCATTATGAACAGACGCTCGATTGTGTTGAAAGATACAATCGCCATCTTCAACAGTGTGCTTAAACCATCAGTATAGGCCTGTGCTCTGATAGTGCCACGCAAAACAACAAGGGGTGCAAGCCCACGACCACATCATAACACCACCGCCTCCGAATTTTACTGTTGGCACTACACACGCTGGCAGATGACGTTCACTGGGCATTCGCCATACCCACACCCTGCCATCGGATCGCCACTTGTGTACCGTGATTCGTCACTCCACACAACGTTTTTCCGCTATTCAGTCGTCCAATGTTTACTCTCCTTAACACCAAGCGAGGCGTCGTTTGGCATTTACTGGCGTGATGGTCTGGATAGATGTCTGCCTACTACACATTACAATCCTCTTCAACTGTCGGCTGTCTCTGTCAGTCAATAGACGAGGTCGGCCTGTACGCTTTCGTGCTGTATGTGTCGCTTCACGTTTCCACCTCACTATCACATCGGAAACAGTGGACCTATGGGTGTTTAGGAGTGTGGAAATTTCGCATACAGACGTACGACACAAGTGACACCCGATCACCTGAATGCGTTCGAAGTCCGTGAGTTCCGCGGAACTCCCCATTCTGCTCTCTCACGATGTCTAATGACTACTGAGGTCGCTGATACGGAGTACCTGGCAGTAGGTAGCAGCACAATGCACCTAATATGAAAAACGTATGTTCCTGGGGGTGTCAGGATAGTTTTGGTCACATAGTGTACCTGAGTGAAAAGTCTAAGAACTGTTGTGTTACTTGAAGTCAGTAAGTAGATCGAAACAGTTTATTCCGCCACGTTGAACTCTGTGTGCTACAAACTCTTCAGTCCAGTCGCACAGTCGGCCTTGTATTCAGTGAGCCCGTACTCTGTTCGTTAGGCGGCAGTGTGGAGCTGTACCGAAGGCGGTTTCCACCTGGGGCGGGCGCCATAGTCTGCCTGCTGTCCCTCCTGGACGAACAAATGGGTCAAATGGCTCTGAGCCCTATGGGACTAAACGTCTTAGGTCATCAGTCCCCTATAACTCAGAACTACTTAAACATCCATGCCCGAGGCAGGATTCGAACCTGCGACCGTAGCAGTCGTGCGGTTCCGGACTGAGCGCCTAGAACCGCGAGACCACCGCGGCCGGCCTGAACGAACACAGCCAACTGGGTTTCACACGACCGTTGACTGCGGACTCCAGATTGATTACTGCAGACTGGATGTTTAGTCTCCATAAGTATCACGATATTCGAGCATGGAACCTGTTGTGCAGTTCTGAAACAGGCCGATGTGAGAGCTACAGGCCTATAGTTTGGTGCGTCTGTTCTACAGCTTATCTAGAAAACGGCGATGACCTGCACTTTCCACCAGTCACTAGGAGCGCTTCGCTCCTCCTGCGACCTACGCTAGACTGATGCAAGATAAGGGACAAGTTCTTTCGCACACTCTGTCTAGATGTCCCGTCAGGACGAGTGGCCTTTCCTGCGTTGAGTGATTTCAGAAGCTTTTTTACCCGTTAGGCACTTATTCCGAATCATACGTGTGCTTGGACTGAGGTGTTTTTAGCAAGCAGAATACAGCGTGACTGAATAAACTGTTTTGATCTGCTTACGGACTTCAAATAACACCAACATTCTTAGAATTTTCACTCAGATACATCGGCTGGCAATATTTTAATTACGAATTCACCGAATGCTTCCCATATTGCTCTCCTGAATCTTATTTCGGCTTGGATCATCGTTTGTTTGTCAATAAGACTTTGAATTGATTTAAATCTGAGATTCTATCATTGGTTTCGCAGAAATTTTCATAACATGTCTATGGCTCCACGGTGGGTCTTCCCCATCCCCCACAACCTCGACTAAGGTATATTGTACAATGCATTTTATTGATCCAATTCTGTTTCTCATCTTGGGTCTCATAGGTGCACACCTGAAGAATGGAAATATTAAAGGTTCCAAACGCCCAATGTTGCATTTGTAAACAGACCCAAAATACAATGTCTCTCTCGTTGTGCGTAACTTATTTGTATCCAAAGAACTAAGAACGTATTCTAGTACCATAGAAATAAGATATCTACCTAAGCGCTGAAAAAATGAGACAATTTCGAAAGTACATAATTTATTACGAGCTTTCTAAATACCATACCAGGGAACTAACTGGCTCCAGTATAGAAGTTTTCGTTTCAGGTGCCATTAATACAGAGTCGCTACGTTTTATTTCTCATAATACAAATAGAGAAATACATGAGTCATATTATAAGTAGTAGATCTGTACTCAAAAAAAACCATTTCTTATTAATTTCAAAACTTCACAAGAGAATAAGAAAATTAAATTCGAGAAAAAAATCTCTCACCACTGACTTCTCTTTCTTTCACAATTCCATTGTAGCGATGAGACGGTGCAAATTTTACTGTAAAATTCCTTTTACGATTTAGGAACAAATGCCAACATCGTCAACTGCCCTTCCTGTCTCACAGTGGCTGAACATGGCTGACCTTTCACATGGGATACATGTGCATTGATAAGCCATCTTTTTAAAGGGGGAACCACAGACCTATCTTCCTCAGTGAAACAGTTTTCAAAAGGACTTAGTCTTTCAGACTTGTGTCATGCTCGGTTTCGAATCCATCACGGTCACAGGGTATGTTGGCCGATGGGTTAGATCCGTTTTCTGATTTAAGATAATACTAATAATTATTAGGATTCTGTGCCAAGTAAGGAGATAAAATTTTACTTTCGTATTACTTGAACATTTTACGCATAGCTCTCCTTAATTTATTTTCTTTTGACTGGGAATCTTTGGCCCTCTCTCCATTCGCAGTGAAGCTCCCTTTTCATTTATAGCAGCCTTCTAACACGGTTATCCAGCCACGGCGGGTGTTCTCCAATTCCTCATAACGTTGTCTAGCACATACACTGAAGCGCCAAACAAACAGGTACAGGCATGGATTCTCAATCTGACAGATGTGTAAACAAACAGAATACGGCGCTGTGGACGGCAACGGCACTATAAGACAACAAGTGTCTGGTGCTGTTGATAGATGGGTTAGTCGTGCTACAATGGCAGGTTATCAGGATTTAAATATGTTTCAAAGCAGTGTTATTGTCGGCGCATGAGCGATGGGACACAGATTCTCCAAGGTAGCGATGAAGTGGGACCATTTCACGAGTATACCGTGAATATCAGGAATCCGATAAAACATCAAATCACCGTTGTCGCTACGGCCGGAAAAAGATCCGGCAAGAACAGGACCACGACAACTGAAGACAACCGTGACAGAATGGCAACCATTCCGTAAATTGCTGCAGATTTCACTGCTGGGCCATCAACATGTGTCAGCGTGCGAGCCATTCAAAGAAACATCATCCATAAGGGGTTTCGGAGCGAAGATCCACTCTTGTACCCTTGGTCACTGCACGATACAAAGCTTTACGCCGCGCCTGTGCTCTTCAACACCGACGTTGGACTGTTCATGACTAGAAACATGTTGTCTGGTCGGACGACTCTTGAGGGTATGGAAACAAGCTCATGAATTCATGGACCCTGCATGTGAGCAGGGGACTGTTCAAGCTGCGGGAGGCTATTTAAAGGTGTGGGTCGCGTGCAGTTGGAGTGATATGGGACTCCTGATACGTCTACATACGTCCCTTACAGGTGACACGTACGTAAGCCTCCTGCCTGATCACCTGCATCCTGAGAAAAGTACACTGAAAAACCAAAGAAACTGGTGCACCTGCCTAATATCGTGTAGAGCCCGCGCGAGCACGCAGAACGGTGGCAACACGACGTGGCATGGACTCGACTAATGTCTGAAGTAATGGTACATTCCAATTGACTTGCGAAAATCCAGCAGGACAACGCGACACCTCACACGTCCAGAATTTCTACAGAATGGCTCTAGGAATACTATTCTGAGTTTCAACACTTCCGCTGGTCTGAAATCTCTGCGGACTTGAACATTATTGAGCATAACTGGAATGCCTTGCAACGTGCTAGTTGGTTGGTTGGTTGTTTGGGGAAGAGACCAAACAGCGAGGTTATCGGTCTCATAGGGTTAGGGAAGGATGGGGAAGGAAGTCGGCCGTGCCCTTTCAAAGGAACCATCCCGGCATTTGCCTGGAGCGATTTAGGGAAATCACGGAAAACCTAAATCAGGATGGCCGGACGCGGGATTGAACCGTCGTCCTTCCGAATGCGAGTCCAGTGTGCTAACCACTGCGCCACCTCGCTCGGTCAACGTGCTAGTTAGAAGAGATCTTTTCCAGCCCTACTCTTACGGATTTATGGACAGCCCTGCAGGATTCATGGTGTCAGTTCCCTCCAGCACTACTTCAGACATTAGTCGAGTCCGTACCACCTCGAGCTGCCGCCGTTCTCCGTGCTCGCGCGGGCTCTACACGATATTAGGAAGGTGCACCAGTTTCTTTGGTTTTTCAGTGTACTTTTCTCATACTCCTGAAGTTTATCCATTAATGCTTAATATTTTGGACCTGGAGATGAATTTTTTTCATATTGACCTCTCAAGTAATTTGAAATTGCTCTTTTGTCACTCTCGCTTAACAGAAATATCTTCCTGCCTCTCGTGACATTGCTATTTATATGCATATTCAGTAATGATTTACTAGCCTTAGGATCACCGATTCCTTGTTCTACGCTGAGTCAAAAAGTTCGGGCCTGTTGGCGACCAGCAAATCTAATAAGTTGGCCTCACGAGTCGGTTGTGTGGTTAGCTGCTGAACAAAAACTGTCGAATATGCCCTTGGAAAAATTTCGCATGATTTCTGTCCCTACCAGTCGCCTTCATCAGATTTCTTCCATTCTATAGCTAGTAAGCTGAAATCTGCACTTACTGCTATAAGTGTTTCACCTAAATTGTGTCCTATTCGGAACCTGTACTAATCTCACTTGATGCTATCGTGTTTTCTACAGACATAAAAAAGCCTCCACCACTGTCCTTCTATGTATCCTTAGTTTATACACTTCAATCAGAATTTATAGTTTTTAGCCATTAACTCAAGTTTTACCTAAGTTTGTCACTGGTACTATACTGCCATTGTTGCCTTCTACGGGTGAGGATGGTTCCTGGATCTTTGCATACACTTTGCTGCAGTTATCTAACAGCATATTAACTTTTCTTTCTCAGTTTTTCATGACAGTGGATATTCTCTTTCTATTAATGGGGACAGTACTATTACCCGTGAAATCCACTCGTTTGGTGTCGGGTGCGTCTTACGGAAACCACATGTTCACGCCCCACATACTCCGCAGGCGTAGCTGCCTCTTGGTGCGTGTAGAGTGTGATAACCTACTCAGAAGGCGATAGTGGAGGCAGACAAGTCCACATACAAGACCGTCGCAGAATTGTCTGAGCCTCTGGTTTAGGCCTTCCATTCGGCTTCAAACCAGAAGACTGGAAACTCCGTGGGGGCCAGCCACGCCATTTTCCCTCCTGTAGCGGTCGCTCAAAAAAGTCGACTGTGATCTGGAAGGGCCCGCTGGGAGAATGAGTGAAACAGTCCAGATAACACAGAAACCAACTCACACTCATTCTTCCACTGGCTGAGGTCGGGGAGCGAGCGCCTCTGTGTCCACAGAAAGCGAGTATCACACCCCGTGTATTCTCGGAAACAAGAAAAAATAAGAAGCAAATCTTGGTATTAAAGGACGCAGCGCAAAGATGTGGTAAGGAAACGGTTTGTTTCTTAATATCATTTCAGAAGTGAACTCCGTAGTGGGTGACACGGCGTAATGGAACCCTCTGCGTGGTGATTGTCTGGCCATCTGAGAAGCCAATCTTAGGATTTGAAGGTCAGTGGCCAAAATCGATTTCCCAAAGAAGTACGGCACACATGCCGAAACCAACCGTAAGAATCAACTTTTAACGTTTCCCACAGCGGTAAGTATGAGTGTTTAATAACGCCGCCTGAACCTTAGTGTGTAGTCCAGAATGACGTAATCGTTAAGTCGCTGGACCACTTCTCACTAGTAACAATTTTTTCTTTACTGTTGTTTAACATGTGTTATTATCAATTCGTAACAGTATTTTCTAAATATTTAATCATATTTTTAAACAATACATTTCTTACATTTAATTACTAATACTACGAAAATACGAGTATTTACAGTAAAATACAATTCTGTACAAAATAAGAAAAGCGCCAGCCAGTGTGGCCGAGCGGTTCTAGGCGCTTCAGTCTGGAACCGCTCGACCGCTACGGTCGCAGGTTCGAATCCTGCCTCGGGCATGGATGTGTGTGATGTCCTTAGGATAGTTAGATTTAAGTAGTTCTAAGTTGTAGGGGACTTATGATCTCAGCTGTTAAGTCCCATAGTGCTCGGAGCCAATTTTGAAATATCAAGATGAAAATTTGGGTATGACTATGTCGTCCGGAATCATAGCTGCATATTAATAATAAAAAACATAATAAATAATAAATCGTATGCAGCGCATATCGACCTTTAGTTTCCAAAATCGAAATCACTAAAGTGTACCCATTTCGGCACCTGTAGCTAACAAATCTGTTCCTGTCCTCCATGACAGGTGTGACTGCTAGCAAATTTGTCAGAAACCTTCTCTCTGGCATCAGCCATCAGATTGATATTGCCATTCACATCCAGCAATCTCAGATCCACATCACTGTCTCAAGATACCACCATCTACACTTCGCAAGTCACTTTACGGTGTGCAGTGGAGGGTACTTTGTGTTTCGCAGTCACAAATGCCTCGCTGGAAAAACGATTACTGGGAGGCCTCCGTGTGAAGTGGAATCTGTGATTTTACCTTCACGGGCTTCCTACAAGGTACCTGTAGGAGGGAGCAACATATTTTCGTCACTCTTCTCGGAATGTACGCTCTCAGTACTGGAACAGTAAGCCACATACTGCTACAGAACGCGTCTCTCGCAGCGTCTGCCACTGGATTTTGCTGCGCATCACTGTGACGTGCAGTAAATGAACCTGCAACGAAACGCGCTGCTCTTCTTTGGATCTTCTGTATTTCCTCTACCAGTCCTTTCTGGTACGGACACCAGATTGGTGCTTGTTGGTCGAGCGAGTCTTCTCCAGGATACCTCCTCCACGGGTGGACTGCATTTTGCTGATGGTTCTGCCAACGAATCTGGGTGTGGCATCTGCCATATTTGCGACTGATTTTATAGGTCGCTCAACTTTAAATCGCTCCGTACACATATTTCTCGATATTTTCCGGTTGTGACTGCGTCCTATGAGTATTGTGCCACCTTCTGTGGGATACCAACATTCGTGTAGGCCGACACACGGCCCGACAACTGGGAGTGATGGTCTGGGGTGCCGATTCATCTCATGGCAGGACCCGTTTGGCTGTGTTGTCACCCTCTCCACCCTCACATCTCACAACGTCGACGACATTCTACGCTCATCTACTGTTACTCTCTTTCAGTTTGCGACCAAAAAGGAGGAACAAACAGTTCTCCCAGACTCCCCACAACCGCTTTACTTGGCCCCAGCTTCGACTCTTCCACAAACTGAAAAGTATCCTCTACGTGGGGGAGGGGGGAATTTTGAGGATGATGAGTCGATTTAGCGGATTGTCTCGACGATTCTGACCATCGCCCCTAGGGAAGATTTTGCAAAGGTGTTCTAGGGCATCTCTGTGAGCGCTTTGAATGTCTTTCAAGGTAAGCAATGTGTGGTGAGAACTAATAGTGTAATACAAGTTTTAGCATGTTTGTTTCATTTCGACGTAGTCTCGGGACTCATTGAACCTGCTGTTTACATATGTCTTCAGAATGAATTAGTGAAAAAACGCGGACTTCGTTATCAAGCACTTTCATTCCAAACCGGGAAGAAGTATACGGCGGTAGGTGAACGTCAAAATAGATCTAGAGCTACACGTCAGGGCTACGACAAAGAAGACGCAGAGTAGCGAAACACCTCAGAAAAGCTGTAGAGACGTCAGGGGTTTTTGGAGTGACAAACAGCAGAATTAGTGCCATAATTGACAAGGTGAACTGATGAAAAACATATGGTTAAAACGAGAGAAAAAAAAAACAGGACATAAATGACAACTATCCATTTACGAGGGTGAGCTGAAAAGTAATGCCTCAGAATGTTTTACGTGAAAACTCTTAACGCTTTTTCAATAAAATAGGCTATTAACGTTCTATGTCGTTATTCTTCATGAATACATATTTAGAGCTCTCTGCTGCTACAGGGCTCCACATTGTGGCGTATAACATGACGGTGTGTAACGTTAATTTTGCCGGTGAGTGAGAAACAATTCCAAGAATTCGTCCACACATGGAGCACCCACTTCTTCAGCATCAGACTGCCAGACAACATAAGAGCGCTGTGATACCTGCAAGAATCCGACGCTTGTGTTCACTGTCATGGTCATCGTCCATACAGTCCAGATTTGGCTCCATCCGATTGTCATGTGTTTGGAAAACTCAAAGAACGGACTTCAATTGGACAGTGATGAAGCGGCTCTAGCAAAACTGAGGTTCTAGCTCCGTCAACAAAGTCAAACATTCTACAGTGACGGCCTCAACAAACTGGTTTCTTGTTGCGACAAGTGTGCTCATCGCCAGGGTAATCATCTTCAGAAACAAACACACAGACATGAAGAGCAAAGTTGTAGACTGCTCATGACTTTCATTTCGCCGAAATAAAGTTTTAAGAGTTTTCGCGTAAGAATGTCGAAGATATTACTTTACAGCACCCCCTCGTAAAAGAGTATTCATGGGATACTTGACCAACGGACAGACTTACAAAACACAGATAGTGATAGTTAGGCGACCGGTATTGAGGAACAGTTGAGACAGATGAAAGCGAACAAGGCACCAGGCCCTCACGGAGTCCAAGTTACACTACTGGCCATTAAAATTGCTACACCACGAAGATGACGTGCTACAGACGCGAAATTTAACCGACAGGAAGAAGATGCTCTGATATGCAAATTATTAGCTTTTCAGAGCATTCACACAAGATTCGTGCCGGTGGCGACACCTACAACGTGCTAAAATGAGCAGTTGACCGGCGTTGCCTGGTGAAACGTTGTTGTGATGCCCCGTGTAAGGAGGAGAAATGAGTACCATAACGTTTCCGACTTTGATAAAGGTCGGATTGTAGCCTATCGCGATTGCGGTTTATCGTATCGTGACATTGCTGCTTGCGTTGGTGGAAATCCAATGATAGTCAGCAGAATATGGAATCGGTGCCTTTGGGTGGGTAATACGGAACGCCGTGCTGGATCCCAACGGCCTCGTATCACAAGCAGTCGAGATGATAGGCATCTTATCTGCATGGCTGTAACGGATCGTGCAGCCAGGTCTCGATCCCTGAGTCAACAGGTGGGGACGTTTGCAAGACAACAACCATCCGTACGAACAGTTCGACGACGTTTGCAGCAGCATGGACTTTCAGCTCAGAGACTGTGGCTGCGGTTATCCATGACGCTGCATCACAGACAGGAGCTCCTGCGATTGTGTACTAAACGATGAACCTGGGAGCACGAATGGAAAAACGTCATTTTTTTCGAATGAATCCAGATTCTGTTTACAGCATCATGATGATCGCATCCGTATTTGGCGACATCGCGGTGAACGCACTTTGGAAGCATGTATTCGTGATCACCATACTGGCGTATCACCCGACGTGATGCTACGGGGTGCCATTGGTCACCTCTTGTTCGCGCTGACGGCACTTTGAACAGTGGACGTTGCATTTCAGATTTGTTACGACCCGTGGCTCTACGCTTCATTTCGGCAGGATAATGCACGACCGGATGTCGCAGGTCCGGTACGGACCTTTCTGGATACAGAAAATGTTCGACTGCTGCCACGCCATGCAAGCTCTGTTTGACTCAATGCCCAGAGGTATCAAGGCCGTTAGTACGGCCGGAGGTGGTTCTTCTCGGTACTGATTTCTCAGGATCTATGGACCCAAATTGCGTGAAAATGTAATCACATGTCAGTTCTAGTATATTTGTCCAATGAATACCCGTTTATCATCTGCATTTATTCTTGGTGTAGCAATTTTAATGGCCAGTAGTGTAGATCTCCCATTGAGGATGCCGCGGAGTGAGCCACTTCATTGGCTGGGATTTAAGGAGAATATCTTGCGCATCTGGTTAACGGCCTGTCATTGGAAAAGAGCGCAGGCCGCTCCTGTTTACGGATACAGAGAAATATCGGACGGACAGCACTGCACACCAACTACGCTGACGCCAGCCAGTCTGTTGCTGGAGCCTGGAGCACGCTATAATCTCCCACATCGTCACGTTCCTGCAGGTAAAAGAGATCTCTCTCAGAGGGTCGTCACGGGCGAACTCCACTGGTGCGGAGCACCGCTGCTGCCTCTAGTCGCACGCGACATGTTGTAAACGACAGGTGGAGCGGAACAGGTAGATTTTGTCTTCCTACATTTCTGATAGATTTCTGACACTGTTGCACTTTGTCGACTGGTAATGTAAATGCGATTATACGGAGTGGATGCTTCGAGGACTACCTCACCAATGCAAATCATTTTGTTATACTGGACAGAGAATCTTCTACAGAAACGGAAGATTTTATTATTTTCAAAAGAGCTCAAATGGCTCTGAGCATTATGGTACCTAACATCTGAAGTCATTAGTCCCCTACATCTTAGAACTACTTAAACCTAACAAACCTAAGGGCAACACACACATCCATGCCTGAAGCAGGATTCGAACCTGCGACCGTAGTGGTCCCACGGTTCCAGACTGAAGCGCCTAGAACCGCTCGACCACCCCAGCCGGCTTATTATTTTAATCGTGTCTTTCATTTTCAGCACCTGTAGTATATAATATATAGTAGGTTGACTCTTACATAGAAGATTACAAATGGTTCAAATGGCTCTGAGCACTATGGGACTTAACTTCTATGGTTATCAGTCCCCTAGAACTTAGAACTACTTAAACCTAACTAACCTAAGGACATCACACACATCCATGCCCGAGGCAGGATTCGAACCTGCGACCGTAGCAATCGCGCGGTTCCTGACTGAGCGCCTAGAACCGCGAGACCACCGCGGCCGGCTAGAAGATTACAGCAACCAGCCACTTTTTACAGTAATAAATAAATACTGTGTCGCTAGGGACTCCCGTCGGGTAGACCGTTCGCCTGGTGCAAGTCTTTCGAGTTGACGCAAATTCGGCGATTTGCGTGTCGATAGAGAGGAAATGATGATGATAAGGAACACAACACCCTGTCCCTGAGCGGAGAAAATCTCCGACCCATCCGGGAATCGAATCCGGGCCGTTAGGTACGACATTCTGTCCCGCTGACAACTCAAATACCAGGGGTGGACACTTTTTACAGCGGCAGATATTGAGATAACCGATCGCGGAATGGAAAAGCAGCTGCAATCGCTTAGTAGTGGAAAGTCTTCGGCACCAGATGAGATAGCTACAAGATTATGCGAAAGAACTTGATCCCCTTCCAGGAGTAATTTATCGTACATCCCTTGAGCAACTAAAGGTGCCTAATGACTGTTAAACAGCGCAGGTCATTCCCGTTTTTAAGAACGTCCATAAGACAGATCCACACAATTATGGCCCTATATCGTTGACGTCGATCTGATGTACAATTAGAGAACATGTTTTGTGCGCAAGAATTATGACGCTTTTGGGAAAATGAACATCTCCCCTGTAAAAAGCAACATGGATTCCGTAAACAGAGATCCTGCGAAACTCAGCTCGCTCTGTTCCTCCATGAGATCCACAACACAGTGGACAACGGCGCTCAGGCTGATGCCCGTGTTCCTTGATTTCAGTCAAACATTTTACACCGTCCCGCACTGCCATTTAGTGAAAAAATACGAGCTTACGGAGTATCGGATCAGACTTTAGATTAGATTCAAGACTTTCTTGCAGACAGAACTCAACACGTCGCTCTTAACGGAACTAAATTGACAGATGTAATGGTAATATCCGGAGTGCCCCAGGGAAGTGTCATAGGACCGTTGCTGTTTACAATATATATAGATGATCTCGTAGACAGCGCCGGATGCTCTTTAAAGCTATTTGCAGCTGAAGCAGTTGTCTATACCAAAGTACCAACGACAGAAAGTAAGAGTTTGTAGAATTGATGAATGGTGCAGGCTCTGACAGTTGACCCTCAACGTAAATAAATGTAACATATTTCGCATACATAGGTAAAGGAATCCAATACTGTACAGCTACACTATTGATGGCAAACAGATGGAGACAGCATATGCCGTAAAATATCTATGAGTAACTATCCAGAGCGACCTTAAATGGAATGACCATATAAAACACATAATGGGAATCGCAGACACCAGACTCAGATTCATCGGAAGAATCTTAAGGAAATATAACTCATCCACGAAAGAAGTGGCTTATAAGGCACTTGCTCTCTCTGTTCTGAGTATTGTTCATCTTTCTGGGATCTCTATCAGGTAGGACTGATGGAGAAGACAGACAAGATGCAATGAAGAGCGGCGTGTTTCGTAACGGCATCGTTTAGCTGGCGAGAGAGCGTTATGGAGATGCTAAACAAACTCCATTGGCAGACTTTACAAGAGAGGCGTTGTGCCTCACGGAGAGAATTGTTGTTGAAATTTCTGGACAGCACTTTTCAGGAGGAGTCGGACAACATATTACTTACCCCACTCACATCTCGCGTATTTATCAGGAAGAGAAAATTCGAGAAATTAGAGGCAGTTACAGAGGCTTACCGACAATAATTCTTCCCACGCACTATTCGCGAGTGGAACAGGGTTGTCCTCGATGGTGAGTGTTCATCCGAGGTGAGGGTATCATCTGGAGTGGTAGGTCCGCTGTTGTTTTCTATCTACATAACTGAACTTTTGGATAGGGTGGATAGCACTGTGCGGCTGATTGCTGATGATGCTCTGGTCGTGTTGACGTGACTATGGGAGGATACAAGATGACTTGGACAGGATTTGTGATTGGTGTAAAGAATGGCAGCTAACTCTATAGATAAATGTCAATTAATGCAGATTAATAGGAAAAAGAATCTTGTAATGTTTGAATACTCCATTAGTAGTGTAGCGCTTGACACAGTCACGTCGATTAAATATTTGGGCGTAACATTGCAGAGCGATATGAAGTGGGACAAGCATGTAATGGCAGTTGTGGGGAAGGCGGATGGTCGTCTTCGGTTCATTGGTAGAATTTTGGGACGATGTGGTTCATCTGTAAAGGAGACCGCTTATAGAACGCTGGTGCGAGCTATTCTTGAGTACTGCTCGAGCGTTTGGGATCCCTATCAGGTCGGATTGAGGGAGGACATAGAAGCAATTCAGAGGCGGGCTGCTAGATTTGTTACTGGTAGGTTTGATCATCACGCTAGGGTTACGGAAATGCTTCAGGAACTCGCGTGGGAGTCTCTAGACGTAAGGAGGCGTTCTTTTCGTGAATCTCTACTAGGGAAATTTAGTGAACTAGTGTTTGAGGCTGACTGCAGTACAATTTTACTGCCACCAACTTACATTTCGGGGAAAGATCACAAAGATAAGATAGGAGAGATTAGGGCTCGTACAGAGACATGTAGGCAGTCATTTTTCCCTCGTTCTGTTCGGGAGTGGAACAGCGAGAGAAGATGCTAGTTGTGGCACGAGGTACCCTCCGCCACGCACCGTATGGTGGATTGCGGAGTATGTATTTAGATGTAGATGGAGTACCGAAAGTACCCTCCGCCACACACCATTAGGTGGATTGCGGAGTGTGATGTAGATGTAAATGTTTTTTTTTTAATTTTTTTTTTTTTTTTTTTTTTTTTTTTTGTTATCAGTCTACTGACTGGTTTGATGCGGCCAGCCACGAATTCCTTTCCTGTGCTAACCTCTTCATCTCAGAGTAGCACTTGCAACCTACGTCCTCAATTATTTGCTTGACGTGTTCCAATCTCTGTCTTCCTTTACAGTTGTTGCCCTCTACAGCTCCCTCTAGCACCATAGAAGTCATTCCCTCATGTCTTAACAGATGTCCCTTAGCAGATGTCCCTTCTCCTTATCAGTGTTTTCCACATATTCCTTTCCTCTCGGATTCTGCGTAGAACCTCCTCATTCCTTACCTTATCAGTCCATCTAATTTTGAACATTCGTCTATAGCACCACATCTCAAATGCTTCGATTCTCTTCTGTTCCGGTTTTCCCACAGTCCATGTTTCACTACCATACAATGCTGTACTCCAGACGTACATCCTCAGAAATTTCTTCCTCAAATTAAGGCCGGTATTTGATATTAGTAGACTTCTCTTGGCCAGAAATGCCTTTTTTGTCATAGCGAGTCAGCTTTTGATGTCCTCCTTGCTCTGTCCGTCATTGGTTACTTTACTGCTTAGGTATCAGAATTCCTTAACTTCATTGACTTCGTGACCATCAATCCTGATGTTAAGTTTCTCGCTGTTCTCATTTCTACTACTTCTCATTACCTTCATCTTTCTCCGATTTACTCTCAAACCATACTGTGTACTCATTAGACTGTTCATTCCGTTCAGCAGATCATTTAATTCTTCTTCACTTTCACTCAGGATAGCAATGTCATCAGCGGATCGTGTCATTGATATACTTTCACCTTGTATTTTAATTCCACTCCTGAACCTTTCTTTTATTTCCATCATTGCTTCCTCGATGTACAGATTGAAGAGTAGGGGCGGAAGGCTACAGCCTTGTCTTACACCCTTCTTAATACGAGCACTTCGTTCTTGATCGTCCACTCTTATTATTCCCTCTTGGTTGCTGTACATATTGTATATGACCCGTCTCTCCCTATAGCTTACCCCTACTTTTTTCAGAATCGCGAACAGCTTGCACCATTTTATATTGTCGAACGCTTTTTCCATGTCGACAAATCCTATGAAAGTGTCTTGATTTTTCTTTAGCCTTGCTTCCATTATTAGCCGTAACGTCAGAATTGCCTCTCTCGTCCCTTTACTTTTCCTAAAGCCAAACTGATCGTCACCTAGCGCATTCTCAATTTTCTTTTCCATTCTTCTGTATATTATTCTTGTAAGCAGCTTCGATGCATGAGCTGTTAAGCTGATTGTGCGATAATTCTCGCACTTGTCAGCTCTTCGGAATTGTGTGGATGATGCTTTTCCGGAAGTCGGATGGTACATCGCCAGACTCATATATTCTACACACCAACGTGAATAGTCGTTTTGTTGCCACTTCCCCCAATGATTTTAGAAATTCTGATGGAATGTTATCTATCCCTTCTGCCTTATTTGACCGTAAGTCCTCCGAAGCTCTTTTAAATTCCGATTCTAATACTGGATCCCCTATCTCTTCTAAATCGACTCCTGTATCTTCTTCTATCATATCAGACAAATCTTCACCCTCATAGAGGCTTTCAATGTGTTCTTTCCACCTATCTGGTCTCTCCTCTACATTTAACAGTGGAATTCCCGTTAATGTTACCAACGTTGATTTTCATGTCACCAAAGGTTGTTTTGACTTTTCTGTATGCTGAGTCTGTCCTTCCGACAATCATATCTTTTTCGATGTCTTCACATTTTTCCTGCAGCCATTTCGTCTTAGCTTCCCTGCCCTTCCTATTTATTTCATTCCTCAGCGACTTGTATTTCTGTATTCCTGATTTTCCCGGAAAATGTTTGTACTTCCTCCTTTCATTAATCAACTGAAGTATTTCTTCTGTTACCCATGGTTTCTTCGCAGCTACCTTCTTTGTACCTATGTTTTCCTTCCAAACTTCTGTGATGGACCTTTTTAGAGATGTCCATTCCTCTTCAACTGTACTGCCTACTTCGCTATTCCTTATTGCTGTATCTATAACGTTAGAGAACTTCAAACGTATCTCGTCATTCCTTAGTACTTCCGTATCCCACTTCTTTGCGTATTGATTCTTCCTGACTAATGTCTTGAACTTCAGCCTACTCTTCATCACTAATTTATTGTGATCTGAGTCTATATCTGCTCCTGGGTACGCCTTACAATCCAGTATTTGATTTCGGAATCTCTGTCTGACCATGATGTAATCTAATTGAAATCTTCCCGTATCTCCCGGCCTTTTCCAAGTATACCTCCCCCTCTTGTGATTCTTGAACAGGGTATTCGCTATTACTAGCTGAAACTTGTTACAGAGCTCAATTAGTCTTTCTCCTCTTTCATTCCTTGTCCCAAGCCCATATTCTCCTGTAACCTTTTCTTCTACTCCTTCCCCTACAACTGCATTCCAGTTGCCCATGACTATTAGATTTTCGTCCCCCTTTACAAAATGCATTACCCTTTCAATATCCTCATACACTTTCTCTGTCTGTTCATCTTCCGCTTGCGACGTCGGCATGTATATCTGAACTGCTGGTCTGCTGTCGATTCTGATTAGAACAACCCGGTCACTGAACTGTTCAAAGTAACACACCCTCTGCCCTACCTTCCTATTCATAACGAATCCTACACCTGTTATACCATTTTCTGCTGCTGTTGATATTACCCGATACTCATCTGACCAA
The DNA here is from genome assembly GCF_021461395.2 of Schistocerca americana. Classification (NCBI taxonomy): domain Eukaryota; kingdom Metazoa; phylum Arthropoda; class Insecta; order Orthoptera; family Acrididae; genus Schistocerca; species Schistocerca americana. The sequence goes on along the minus strand of NC_060129.1, from coordinate 99,164,842 downwards.
AAATCCTTGTCTTCCTTCCACTGCACTTCACTGAGCCCTACTAAATCTAGATTGAGCCTTTGCATTTTCCTTTTCAGATTTTCTAGTTTCCCTACCACGTTCAAGCTTCTGACATTACGCGCCCCGACTCGTAGAACGTTATCCTTTGTTGATTATTCAACCTTTTTCTCATGGTAACCTCCCCCTTGGCAGTCCCTTCCCGGAGATCCGAATGGGGGACTGTTCCGGAATCTCTTGCCAATGGAGAGATCATCATGACACTTCTTCAATTATAGGCCACATGTCCTGTGGATACACGTTACGTGTCTTTAATGAAGTGGTTTCCATTGCCTTCTGCATCCTGATGTCGTTGATAATTGCTGATTCTTCCGCCTTTAGGGGCGATTTCCCACCCCTAGGACAAGAGAGTGCCCTGAACCTCTATCCGCTCCTCCGCCCTCTTTGACAAGGCCGTTGGCAGGATGAGGCTGACTTCTTATGCCGGAAGTCTTCGGCCGCCAATGCTGATTATTTATCAAAGTTTAGGCAGTGGCGGGGATCGAACCCGGGACCAAAGATGTTTTGATTATGTATCAAAGACGCTACCCCTAGACCACTAGGGGTATGTGCTATTTATTTATTTAAACTGGTCCCGGCGGAGGTTCGAGTCCTCTCTCTGGCATGGGTGTGTGTTATTGTCCTTAGGATAATTTAGATTAAGTAGTGTGTAAGGTTAGGGACTGATGACCTTAGCAGTTAAGTCCCATAAGATTTCACACTTTTTTGAACATTTATTTAAACAGCTCCTCTACCTGTTTCGAACCGACAGGTTCGTCATCAGACGGCTATTTCATGTTTCATATTAGCTTTCGCCTAAGGTAAAACGTGGACTAGCCGTCTGAAGATAAACCTGCCAATTCGAAACAGGTAACAGCGCTGTTTAAATAAAAAAACAGCGTAGCTTCCAAATATGACAAATTAATTTGTCAGAAACGGGAAAGAGTAAAAGAAATATATTTTTAACTGAAGACGGAATATTGTTGTGGAGAAATGAAGTGATATCGGGCGCAACTTGAGGGAGCGTAGTAGTACCTTTGCTGTTGTCTGTTTACATAACGATTTATCAGACATAATCAGCAGCCCGGTAAGATCGTTAGCTGATGACGCCGCTGTGTACAGGGAAGTTTCGTCGTTTGAAAGCCATACGGATCACTGCGCAAGTTCTCGCTCCCGATTTACATTTCGCACAGCGAACGACAGCTGTCTTTTGATGTCGCTGCTAACCGCGAGGCCGACCGGACAGTAAGGCGCGCACGGGACTGCAGATGCAACTGTAGACTGACTGCAGATGTGGGGAAGCCCCTTTCTTCACTCTGACTGCGGCGCTACCGTAGTCCGTCACAGCGACGCAGACGTCTCCCGGAACAGCAGGCCAGATGGTAACGGTAGGCTGATGTTGTTCCACGTCACCCTGTCCACTCTTTGGGAACCACTTCAATCAATATACAGTGTAGCCACCCAATTCCGTACTCAGTCCTCTTGCCAAACGCCTCGAAATTGGCTCGTTTAGTTCTTTGCGTTCATTTGCACGCTGTGTAAACCATGATCTTATACACTGAAGAGCCAAAGAATCTGGTATAGGCATGTGTATTCAAATACAGAGATACGTATACGTAAACAGACGGAATACGGCGCTGCGGTCGGCAACGCCTATAGAAGACAAGTGTCTGGCGCAGTTGTTAGATCGGTTACCGCTACTACAATGGTATGTCATCAAGAAGTGAGTTTGAACGTGGTGTTACATGCGGTGCACGTGCGATGGGACAAAGTGTCTTTGACGTAGCCATGGAGTTGGGATTTTCCCGTGCAAGTCACGAGTCTGCTGTGAATATCAGCAATCCGGTAAAACATCAAATCTCCGACTTCGCTGCAGCTGGAAAATGATCCTGCGAAAACGGGACCAAAGATGACTGAAAAGAATCAATCAATGTGAGACAAGTGTAACCCTATATGAAGGTGGTATCTGTTCTTTCGGAGATGACCGAAAGAACAGATACCATTTTCATATAGTTAAGGCTAACCGGCCATTGACCTTCTTCTTCTGTGCGGATGCACACGCATTGCCCGAAATCTTACAGGATGGTGAAATTGTCTGCCGCGAGTAATGAGTGTAATGGGTAGGGTAACTACTATATTAAGTTGGGAATGTGGGTGGGTCTCAAGGGGAGCGTGCAAGAGATAAATCCCTGCAGTCGCGCTATCCTCTGTGCCCTCGGTTGGCTCAGATGGATAGAGCGTCTGCCATGTAAGCAACAGATCCTGGCTTCGAGTCCCGGTCGGGGCTCACATTTTCAACTGTCCCCATTGATGTATATGAACGCCTGTCGGCAGCTTAAGATCTTGCTTTAATTATCATTTCATTTGAAGTGTAGCCCTTACGGAAATTGCTGCAGATTTCAATGCTGGGCCATAAAAAAGTGTCAGCGTTCGAACCAATCAACGAAGCATCGTCGATATTGGCTGTCGGAACCGAAGGTCCACTCACTTACCTTTGATGAGTGCACGAAACAAAGCCTTACCCCTCGCCCGATCCCATCATGACTCACCTTGGACCGTCGATGACTGGAAACCTATTGCCTTATTTGATGAGTCTCGTTTCAAATTGTATCGAGCGGATGGACGTGTATGGGTGTGGAGACTACCTCATGAATCCATGGACCCTGCATGTTAGCAGCGGACTTTTGAAGCTGGTAGAGGATCTGTAATGATGTGGGGCGTATGGAGTGGGACTGATATAGGACCCCTGATACGTCTAGATACGACCTTGATACGTGACATGTACGTAAGCATGCTCTCTGATCACCTGCATCCATTCATCAACGGACTTGGAAAATTCCAGTAGCATAGTGCGACACCCCACACGCCCAGTACTGCTACAGAGTCGCTCCAGAAACAATCTTCTGAGTTTAAACAGTTCCGTTGCAACGTGCTATTCATAAGCTATCTATACCCCCTTCTACTCTTACGGATTTGTGAACAGCCCCGCAGGATTGCCGGCTGGTGTGGCCGAGCGGTTCTAGGCGCTTCAGTGTGGAAGCGCGTGACCGCTGCGGTCGCAGGTTCTAATCCTGCCGCGGACATGGATGTGTGTGTTGTCCTTAGGTTAGTTAGGTTTAAGTAGTTGTAAGTTCTAGCGGACTGATGACCTCAGATGTTAAGTCCCATAGTGCCCAGAGCCATTTGAATCCTGCAGGATTCATGGTGTCAATTTCCTCCAGCACTACTTCAGATATTAGTCGAGTTTGCTGCGGCACTTCTGCGTGCTCGCGGTGGTCCCTCACGATATTAGGCAGGTGTACCAGTTTCTTTGGCTCTTCGGTGTATTTTGCGTGTTTCAAACCGTTTGACAGCAATGGATCAAGTGATGAGGCTGTTTGGCCTATAACTGTGACTTTTCATTGCCCCATCAATGTGAAATAATCCTTTTGGATCCACCTTTAACGGAGGCACCTCCAGAATTGTCGGCAGTCTTGAACTGTACTCAGAAACACTTCTTACCTAAACCGCATTTCATCGAGGCCCGACAAGAGTGGTGGCAAACTCCCTGGGACCCAAGCCTCTCTGGGCTCCCTATCCCTATTTTCTCATAGATTCGGATTCGCCAGGGTGCTCTGTTGCAAAATAGCACGCAGCTACTGTAAAATAAATTTCATATCGATTTGTATTTCAGAACACGTCCAAAGACGGCAACATCCATCAGTCATCAGTTCATATTAGAGGTTAGTGTTTCCAAGTCAGTAATGTTATAGTTACACCTCCAGCAGCATAAGGTTGCAGCTGACAATTTACTTTTACTGTTCTACAAACGAATAAAGAAAAGAATGGGTGCACCGAGCGCTGTGTAATTCCCCAGTTCTCTTCTCGTCAACGGCGGACAGCACCCGTCCACGCCGAAGCAGAAAATTACTGTAATAGTTTCGCGTCTGGGATTCCCCTTCCTGTTCCTAAACATCACCGCCCCCGCGCACAGCTATTGCCTGTGAATTGGATCCGGAACGGGGGAACTACCGGGGAGTAGGTACATGGTAACAAGATGTGTCAGTGTACAAACTGTGAAACGTGGACTCGGGCATGGGTGTGTGTGATGTCTTTAGATTAGTTAGGTTTAAGTAGTTCTAAGTTCTAGGGGACTGATGACCTCAGATGTTAAGTCCCGTAGTGCTCAGAGCCATTTTTGTGAAATGTGGAACAAACCTGGGACACTCAGCACTCTCCCGCTCTCACTACTCTGCCGACGCAGCCGGTACAGTTTTCCTTGTCTTCGAGCTGCGATGAGCAGCTCTCGAGAGTCGGGGTTGTCGTCTACGTGGCGCTCTCAGACACTGCCGGTGAGCTGACTCTCGGCGCTTTTTCCACGACACCCTGAGAGTGACAACCTGTCTGGCGTACACCTACCTAGCTTAAGGCCTGCGATACCGAGAGTGCGTCTCAGCCTAGTCTCGAGAGCTTTATTCAGCATCGGATTTGTTTCTGCCTCAGTCTACAATGATAAACAAAAAGGTAAAAAACCAGTCAGCTGATGTTGAAGCTACAATAACGGAAAGCGGTAACAATAAATCTCTGATGTGACTGTGGAATAATTTCCATTTATTGATTAGTCATTTCGCACAATTCTACTTCCTCGAGTGCACGCTTGTATAAAATTTCCATTTGCAACCAGACGGTTTGGAAACCCCCTACTCGCTTTTAGTTGGCTGTTTACTAATTCAATAACACCTCGTTTGCGTAAATTAACGTCTTTGCAGATCGTTGCTCGTTTGTGGTATGATCCTCTCTCTGCCCTTGCTGTCTTTCTCGATTCAGTACCGGGATAAATAATGTAAGGGGACAGCCTGGAGTAATTAATTGTTCACCAAAATGAGATTCAGACTAGCACAACGGATAAAGCAAGGGAGGGCTCCCACAACCGAGGAAGTTCGCCATCTAAATCACACGCTCAGAGACATCTATATTTTTTAACTCATTAAGTTTTTGTTCTATCTACATTACGCTCATGCACGGGTAGCCACAACGGTGGTGATTGTGGTACAAATCATCATCGCAGCAGGCTTTTCTCTATGGGGCGACATTCTTCGTAACCGCTCTCCAGCACATGAGCATAAGCAAATGTATGTGCTTGCACTGACGCGTACGTCCTAACCCATTGGTCTCTTATATACGATGGGATATATGTCACTGTACTACGAGACAACCAAATCTCTGTCAAAAATGGATTTCGATGTGCAATTCAGGCACGAATACCTAGTCCCCCGTTAACCTACGAGACTGTCCATGCAACGCTATTCAGAACGAAATTTACTGGGGCATGAAATCAAAATTTTGATCGCGTAAATACGAAGTAATTTGGACGGGGAATGGGGCAAAAAATGGTTCAAATGGCTCTGAGCACTATGGGACTCAACTGCTGAGGTCATTAGTCCCCTAGAACTTAGAACTAGTTAAACCTAACTAACCTAAGGACATCACAAACATCCATGCCCGAGGCAGGATTCGAACCGGCGACCGTAGCGGTCTTGCGGTTCCAGACTGCAGCGCCTTTAACCGCACGGCCACTTCGGCCGGCGGAAAGGGGCAAGCAGACATGAACATTAAGAGGAGGTTTACTATCTTTTGGTTCAAAAAATGCATTTTTTGATACATAAAAGCGTTTAGAATCGATCCCTGAAACGGTTTTTCCGAATACGGAACGGAAATGTTTGTTATTCACGGTTGAACAAAAAGATGCACCTGACTGAAATCGGCTTTTTTCACGCATCAGTTTTTCCTCTTGAAGGACGAGTTATTGTACCGGTGCTTGGAAGGAAACAAACAAAATTCAATATTAGAAGTTAGCCCCCAAGAATTTGCATTCTGGTGCGAAGTCTGTGGAGATTCGACTTTCCTGGCAGTGTGCAGCTTCAACGAAGGGTATTCAGCAATTCTGAAGACCATGACAACGATGGACGTCACCCTGGGACTCTATTCGACGCAGTTCACCAAGCATTTGGACGACCACCGGATTCGAGTGGCCGAAACCCGCTTGTCACCGGCCATACGAGCGGCTCTGGAGCAGCGCAGGATGGCCCAGATCGAGCAGAACGCCCTCTATGAGGAAGAGGAAGGACTAGTGTATGGACCCGATTAGCGGGTTACACGTCCATTGCATAATATTGCATTTATATGTAGTCAAAACTTCAAAAGCGTTTTCCTCGAAATGACATTTTTTTTTATCACGCGGTATACCGATTGGCATTATTCTTTGTTTCCGACGAAGCTAACTAAATTGTCTAGGAGTTGTACGACTTTTATTCCGAATCATCAACTATAAATATTTTTACTTGGCCGACGAAGTCGAAAAATCGATGAAAAAACCTATTTTTTTTCAAATGGCCGCCATTTTGTTTCCTATGGTCCAAATAACTTAAGAGAGGTACAACTCCTAAAGAATCTTATACGCTTCGCTAACGTCGACTCAATTTTGATTTCAGACGAGCCGGCTGACCTGTGACATACCGCGCGTGAAAGTCTACACAGAAATTTTTTCCGTTCCGATGGCACTTCTGCGTTTGCTCTTCGACATTTCCGGTCAAAAAAGTTCCAGTTTGTAGAGGAAATGTCAATAAAAATTTGACCAAATTTGACATTGATATCTATAACACACCCAGAGAAAAAAATTCTCAAAGAACATGCTTTTTTCGGGCCAAAGATAGTAAACCTCCCGTTAATAGTAACACAGACATATTATACAGTAATACATCCTATTGATTGCTTCACAAGAGCAAATGTTAAATCCTAGTTTGAATGTCAACAAGAGCTTGTAACATCTTGCAGTTTTATGCGGCCACCGACAGTTTGGTGGATATCAGTCATTCTTATCAACGTTTTATTGACACTCTCTTGGACTATAGCAAGCCGTCACTCGCAGATGCCTCAACTGAAATTCCTTAAGAAAGGTCCATACGTTCCATGCTTTGTTTACCTTCAGTGGGCAAAAATCCACACGATTGCGCGTGTAAAGCAATCAGTAGGATTTATTGCTGTACAATGTGTCTGTGTTACTATTAATGTTCATATCTGCTTGCCCCTTTTCCCGTCCAAATTAGTTTGTGTTTACACGAACAGAATTTTGATTTCACGCTCCAGTAAATTTCGTTCTCATCAGCACTGCATGGACAGTCTCGTAGGGTAACGAGGGACTAGGTATTTGCGCATGAATTACACAATAACACACGATCTCACACGATTAACCTCTGCTTACTAAAATCATGAGACTGGCGGTCAATTCTCCTGTTGTGCAGCCATTAGGATAGACTGCACACAATGACAGACTGTAGAAAAGTTCATAAAATAGGAAATATTTCACATGCTGATCTTCCTTAAATATTTCACACCGATAACACGGTTTTAATAAATAGCTGCATGCGAGTTCTGTCAATCATCCGAGTTATTCAAGTTACGATCACATAGCTACTTCAGACAATGAGTGAGGCCCAATTTGCTAGTAAGAATCTCAAATATTTATCAGAACTGGAAATGTTTATCCTAATAAGAAAGGAAATTGAATTTATAGCTCATCTAAGATCAGTTGTGCTTAAGGCACTAAAAGATGGTGGGAGTCTCCGCACTTGCACCTGAAACCGAAAATTACTATAAATGGTGATTATAACGAAAGTTTAACAGTCAGTCGCCTATAAAAGAATGGATTAGGCGCATAAATATTATAATACCTCATCCCAATTGTCTTCAAGTCTTCATATGGCAGAGACCATCACTGGCTCTATGCTCACCCTCTGCAATCCAAGTAACCAAAATTGGCGACCCCCCTCCCCCCCAACAGTCATCCTGCTTTCCCTGAAGTCTTGACAGAAACAGGTGCATCTTTGGCTGAAGTCAAACAAGCATTTAGGTTGGCACCAGAAACTCAACAGCTAATCTACCTTTGATACTCTATCAGCCAACGGGTGATCCAACCCACATGAAACTCAACATTTAATCATGTATAGCAACATTGAAGGAGAAGGTTGGGGTGTGAATAATATGATTTATAGCAAAGGTATACCGTGATATCCCTTCCTTCACCAGAGCTTCACAGAATAATATGAAATAAAACAGAATAATAATTTACATCATTGAGACTATTATGCCCTCATGATGAGGTAACGACGTGGAATAACTACTTCCATCCCAAGGTAAATAGTATGACATTGTGTTCAATGATAATCCAGAAAACAGAAGTCACTCAACTGAGTCCATTGAATTTAAAGAAAATTGTGCTGATGATGAATTGTTAAAAAGCGGTAAGGTTAAATCGCTTAATTCTGTCCAGAAGCTACAGTTGGGTTCCTACCTCTGATCAGTATTTGTCGGAATATTTCGTAGGCCATCTTCGTTGGTACAATTTCCAATGTACGCAAACTAACAGGGGTTGTTGCTGTATTGCTATCGGTGTTATGGTCCATCGTACCGTGACTGATGGTGAGGGAACATGACTGAAGAGCTACAATGGCGCCTTCACGAAAAATTGTTACATCCATTCGTCATCTCTGCTGTAGCATATTACCGGTATGGCCAAACAGTGTGAGTCACAACTTTCTTGATGTGTAGCAATTCCTTGCCTATGGCCCAAAGGGATAAGCAGCATTGCAGCCGTAGGGAGTAGTGTGTTGTGTGGGGAGATCCCTCACAGTGCTGCCAACATTTTCAGCTCGTGCTACTGTTTGACCACGTGCTGCGATGCAAATGATACACGGAAATAACAGCGTTTCCTGAATGAACGTAAAAGTAACGTTCGTATACACGTGTTACACTTATTTGTAGCAATGAATACGAAACGAAATGAAATTATGGCCACAGCTCAGGGTCAAACAATAAACAGTGCGTAATGGTTACTGAAGCTCCACACAATATTAGATAGTACTGTTTGGCAGCAGTGGTGAAATTGTTACAGCTATTGCATGTAAACTGGAAAAAGTTCTAGACAAAAAAGCCGGGCACAACTTTTTGAGTCACATCTCATGTTCTACGGCAAAACTGTACCGAGGAGATCGTGCGCCCTAGGCTGAATTTCCAAAACTGCGACCCCATCCCTCCTTTTCCCACCCTCTCCTCCCCACCCTTCTGGAACGTACCTTTCTGCGTTTTTTTTTTTTCACTAATCGCATCATTTGATGAGTTTTAATTTTGTGACCTGATTTAATAAAAATTGTTCATTGAGATATTATACAAGAATTCCACAAGTTAAACGTTGAGCAAAGTGATTAGGAAAGGCCATTTAAGTTTTTAGATGCTTCAGCATGTGTCAGAGTTTAATTCGTACTAGAAAACAGGGAAGTACCTAATCCTACTTTCAGTGTCCTTACGACACCAGATTATTCAGTAATTCAGCTGTTGAACAATGACAACAAATGCGCTTGTCTACACGAGTTTCAACGCAGATGAACAGAGTACAACGACTAAAAACTGCCGCGATATTAGTAATCAGCCACAGGAGGCTTATTCGTGAATCTCATTTTGTTTACATCTCAGATCGTACCAACCGAAACGCGAGAGCAGTAAATCTAGTGAGAAGTAAATTACAAATTGTATCCCCTCCAACTCAGTCGGCAGAAATCACAAAAAGTAGGGAGCCTTCGGTCAAACAGCATTTTAGCTTCATCAGCAGCTAATCAACCTTTGAGATCCTACAATGCGATAGCGAAATAGGAGCAACAAGTCCATTGTTAAACATGGTCTACCCGTGTAGGTGAAATTGTGCGAACCTGTTGGGCAGTAGTTATTTCTTTACGATGCTACTTGGAAGAAATGACTGTGACAACAGCGTGCGCCTACAGTCATGGGACGAAGGAAAGGCTGCTTCTAATTGACAGTTAGGAAGACACTAGTCCGCATGGTGTCAGATAGCTGAAAACTGATGTGTGGTACTACCTCAACTTATTACGCTGATTCCAAATATCCTTTCTGGTTTTTTTTCCTATCACTTACAGTTTCGCCGCAATTTGACTTCAAAGATATATTGCTGTGCATATCGCCGGCAAGTGTTGCCGAGCGGTCCTCGGCGCTACAGTCTAGAACCGCGCGACCGCTGCGGTCGCAGGTTCGAATCTTGCTTCGGGCATGGATGTGTGTGATGTCCTTAGGTTAGATAGGTTTCAGTAGTTCTCAGTTCTAGGGGACTGATGACCCCAGCAGTTAAGTCCCATAGTGCTCAGAGCCATTTGAACCATTTTTTTTTTTGCTGTGCATATCGTAGGAGTAACATTTCTCAGCACGGCCCTGTATACCTTCAGGTTGTTACACCTGTCGATGCTAGTTGTTGTTGTGTGTCCCTGAAAGCGTTGATAGTCTCATAGGCTTGAATTCTGAGCGCTATATTGTGGTTATTCTGTATATTTAAGACAGTATTAATCGAAAACTTCTCCTACTATTGATAGTTACTAATATGTCAACACGCAAGTGTGTGAAGGACCTCAATATTTTCTGTTACATTTTGGGAATTATACAGTGGCTAAACAGGCTTTGTGTAAAAAGCTTGCCGCGCGGGATTCGCCGAGCGGTCTTAGAGGCTGCAGTCATGGCATGTGCGGCTGGTCCCGGCGGAGATTCGAGTCCTCCCTCGGGCATGAGTGGGTGTGTTTGCCCTTAGGATAATTTAGGTTAAAAAGTTGTGTGTAAGCTTAGGGACTGATGACCTTAGCAGTTAAGTCCCATAAGATTTCACACGCAGTTGAACTTTTTTTTTTTTTTTTGTAAAAAGCTTACCAAGCTTATTTTAAAATGAAACTTTGCGACCAGCACAGGGGGTGGACGCCGCTATTGTGTGCAAAGGTTAAGACTGTGGAGAAAAGAAGGGCTGGACCCTGCATCAAGCACCTTTCCAAGAAATTTGCCTTCATCAAATGGCTCAAATGGCTCTGAGCACTATGGGACTTAACATCTGAGAGCATCAGTGTCCTAGAACTTAGAACTACTCAAATCTAACTAACCTAAGGACATCACACACTTCCGTGCCCGAGACAGGGTTCTAACCTGCAACCGTAGCAGCCGCGTAGTTCCGGACTGAAGTGCCAAGAACCGCTCGGTCGCAGCGGCCGGCTTCCTTCATCACACAAGACAAATTGAAAGCTAGAATTTCTTTCACGCCTCAAATAAAGAATTTGACGAAGGATGAAGGTGCAATGAAGAAAAGAGAAAAAGGTGCCTTCCGATCAATTTCTGAGAACTTTCTACGGAATAACAAAGATTACCGATTCAAGAACACCTACTTTCAACAAATCATCGGACAGAAAATTTTAAAATGCACTCTAGTGGAATTTCCATCGATTTCTTGGTTAATTCTCAAAGCGTGTTCCTCCCTAGCTTTTCTTTTTTCGGCCAGTGTTAGCGCCGCCTTTCAAACCCACTTCCCCACTTCAGGCGCGCTCCGATGACGTCAGGTGACGCTGAACGCAGCTTTCCGACGCATAAAATCTTGCTGGCGAATAATAGATGACCTTTCACATTTGACAGCCTGACACCGACATTGCACTAGGTTCCTTCGAGTAAAGGAGTCATGGCCATTTGCGAACTACCTGTACTGCGCATGCGCAGCTTCTTGCTGTCATGACACCTTTGAGTTACTCGAATGCACGTTGAGCATGTTTCGTTGTTTGGCCACCTGAAGCGCTAGTTGACGCCTTCGCTTTCCCTGTGTCGATCAAACGCTACGACATCCCATTTGTGGTCAGCAGTTCTCGGAGTGATCACATAATACCACGAGCAACAGCGTTACAAGTGTCAACTCCCGAATTATTCCCAACAATTAACACATCCTCAGCAACAACCTGTTTTTTTTAATTATATGCATATCCTGACAAATTTGCTAACATTGTCTGCTTGGTTTCACTAACGTATTCTACAATTTTGTTGCTGATTGCTACTAATTATCCGTAATGTTTCAAGAACGAAAACATGGTCCAAGGAGGGTGTAATGTATTTACTGTCTGTGCTTGCAGTGATTTTGACCATCGCTCACTATCAGGCGCTTATTGCAAGCCTCTTGCTTCACACCATATTCGTGTTGTGAAGCTAAAGGCTTTTGATAAGTACCTGAAAATGACCAACGGTCAGAATTAGTTAGGGAAACAGACAACGAAAAGATTACAACCTGCTTGGACTATGTTTTCGTTCTTCAGAAGTATCGAGCCTGTGGACCCCCACAAAACATAATTCCATCTGCTGTACATTGTCAGTGTTTATACATTTCAATACAGTAAATTCCCAGACATTACAAATGCTGGAAATTATCTACTTTCAAGAAAAAATACGGTTGGTTAAGTGTAAAAACGTATAGCTAATATCGTTGGCAAGTCTTCCAGGCTAGCGTCAAAGAATTCCATGTGGAAAAGCAGTTATTGTATAGACTCCATAAATGCATGATGTAACATCAGCTAAAGAGGTCAGCACAATACCTCAGTGTCTATTGAGAAGTACGTTCTCATCTGCATGCCTTTCAAAATTTTGTGATTCTACAGGTAGGCTTCTGATGGCAGATAAATCGGTTACGCAGTAATTATAATTCAGAGAAAACAATTAGCAAATATTTCACATCAGTGTGCACTTCTGTTGCTATACAGCTGATATTAAAATTGCACATTTGCACAACCAGATGTCTTGTGCATGTTAGGAATCATACACTACTGGCCACTAAAACTGCTACACCACGAAGATGACGTGCTACAGACTCGAAATTTAACCGACAGGAAGAAGATGCTGTGATAAGCAAATTATTACCTTTTCAGAGTATTCACACAAGGTAGTCGCCGGTGGCGACACCTACAACGTGCTGACATGAGGAAAGTTTCCAACCGATTTCTCATACACAAACAGCAGTTGACCGGCGTTGCCTGGTGAAACGTTGTTGTGGTGCCTCGTGTAAGGAGGAGAAATGCGTACCATCACGTTACCGACTTTGATAAAGGTCGGATTGTAGCCCATCGCGATTGCGGTTTATCGTATCGCGACATTGTTGCTCACGTTGATCGACGTCCAATGACTGTTAGCAGAATATGGAATCGGTGGCTTCAGGAGGGTAACACGGAACGCCGTGCTAGATCCCAACGGCCTCGTATCACTAGCAGTGGAGATGATATGCATCTTATCTGCATGGCTGTAACGGATCGTGCAGCCAGGTCGCGATCCCTGACTCAACAGATGGGTATGATTGCAAGACAACAACCATCTGCACGAACAGTTTGACGACGTTTGCAGCAGCATGGACTATCAGCTCTGAGACCGTGGCTGCGGTTACCCTTGACGCTGCATCACAGACAGGAGCGCTTGCGATGGTGTACTCAACGACGAACCTGGGTGCAGGAAAGGCAAAACGTCATTTTTTCGGATGAATCCAGGTTCTGTTTACAGCATCATGATGGTCGCATCCGTGTTTGGCGACATCGCGGTGAACGCACGTTGGAAGCGTGTATTCGTCATCGCCATACTGGCGTATCACCCGGCGTGATGGTATGGGGTGCCATTGGTTACACGACTCTGTCACCTCTTGTTAGCTTGGATGACACTTTGAACAGTGGATGTTATACATTTCAGATTTGTTACGACCCGTGGCTCTACGCTTCATTCGATCCCTGCGAAACCCTACATTTCAGCAGGTCAATTCACGACCGCATATTGCAGGTCCTGTAGGGGCCTTTCTGGATACAGAATATGTCCGACTGTTGCCCTGGCCAACACATTCTCCGGATCTCTCACCAACTGACAACGTCTGGTCAATGGTGGCCGAGCAACCTTGATGAACTATGGTATCGTGTTGAAGCTGCATGGGCATCTGTACCTGTACACGCCATCCAAGCTCTGTTTGACTCAATGCCCAGGCGTATCAAGGCCGTTATTACGGCCAGAGGTGGTTGTTCTGGGTACTGGTTTCTCAGGATCTATGCACCCAAATTGCGTGAACATGTAATCACATGTCAGTTCTAGTATATTTGTCCAATGAATACCCGTTTATCATCTGCATTTCTTTTTGGTGTAGCAATTTTAGTGGCCGGTAGTGTAATTTCAACAACATATGCTAACAACGTATGTTAACAGTATTGCACGCATGTTGATACCTATGCCACTTTCCCCTTAAAATGAGGCAAGTTACTGTGTGTAGGTAACTTATAGCAACGACTATAGTAAGTGACCCACAATTGCTGGATTTGCTTTCGGCCAGTCACGATCCACTGTGAGGAAAAGACAGGCTTCCACTGAAAGAAACTACCTGTCTTCAGTTATTTTATGAGAGCGCTATCAGGAAAAACACACATACACTCCTGGAAATTGAAATAAGAACACCATGAATTCATTGTCCCAGGAAGGGGAAACTCTATTGACACATTCCTGGGGTCAGATACATCACATGATCACACTGACAGAACCACAGGCACATAGACACAGGCAACAGAGCATGCACAATGTCGGCACTAGTACAGTGTATATCCACCTTTCGCAGCAATGCAGGCTGCTATTCTCCCATGGAGACGATCGTAGAGATGCTGGATGTAGTCCTGTGGAACGGCTTGCCATGCCATTTCCACCTGGCGCCTCAGTTGGACCAGCGTTCGTGCTGGACGTGCAGACCGCGTGAGACGACGCTTCATCCAGTCCCAAACATGCTCAATGGGGGACAGATCCGGAGATCTTGCTGGCCAGGGTAGTTGACTTACACCTTCTAGAGCACGTTGGGTGGCACGGGATACATGCGGACGTGCATTGTCCTGTTGGAACAGCAAGTTCCCTTGCCGGTCTAGGAATGGTAGAACGATGGGTTCGATGACGGTTTGGATGTACCGTGCACTATTCAGTGTCCCCTCGACGATCACCAGTGGTGTACGGCCAGTGTAGGAGATCGCTCCCCACACCATGATGCCGGGTGTTGGCCCTGTGTGCCTCGGTCGTATGCAGTCCTGATTGTGGCGCTCACCTGCACGGCGCCAAACACGCATACGACCATCATTGGCACCAAGGCAGAAGCGACTCTCATCGCTGAAGACGACACGTCTCCATTCGTCCCTCCATTCACGCCTGTCGCGACACCACTGGAGGCGGGCTGCACGATGTTGGGGCGTGAGCGGAAGACGGCCTAACGGTGTGCGGGACCGTAGCCCAGCTTCATGGAGACGGTTGCGAATGGTCCTCGCCGATACCCCAGGAGCAACAGTGTCCCTAATTTGCTGGGAAGTGGCAGTGCGGCCCCTACGGCGCTGCGTAGGATCCTACGGTCTTGGCGTGCATCCGTGCGTCGCTGCGGTCCGGTCCCAGGTCGACGGGCACGTGCACCTTCCGCCGACCACTGGCGACAACATCGATGTACTGTGGAGACCTCACGCCCCACGTGTTGAGCAATTCGGCGGTACGTCCACCCGGCCTCCCGCATGCCCACTATACGCCCTCGCTCAAAGTCCGTCAACTGCACATACGGTTCACGTCCACGCTGTCGCGGCATGCTACCAGTGTTAAAGACTGCGATGGAGCTCCGTATGCCACGGCAAACTGACTGACACTGACGGCGGCGGTGCACAAATGCTGCGCAGCTAGCGCCATTCGACGGCCAACACCGCGGTTCCTGGTGTGTCCGCTGTGCCGTGCGTGTGATCATTGCTTGTACAGCCCTCTCGCAGTGTCCGGAGCAAGTATGGTGGGTCTGACACACCGGTGTCAATGTGTTCTTTTTTCCATTTCCAGGAGTGTAATTTAGAGGCAATGAGACGTGCTGCGTGGGCAATTTTGTTTCCACAACCTATCCACTGACCAAACATCAATGCACAATCTGTGACCGAAAGATGATTGCTGTAAGTTCAACAACAGGGAGAATGTCTGATCGAACGCGTTTCTGTCATCATGACCACTTGTTACTACTACTCGAACGAGCCTAATTTGTCTCAGACTGAGGTGAATTAAAAACATTGCTTATAGTACTGAAGGCCCTTGTCGTTTGCATTTCAAGTTTATACTTAAGGTATTAGTATATGATGTAATTTTTAAACATTTATTACAAAATATGTATCTTCATTTTATATCGTGCTTTCTTAAGATAAGTTCATTAATGAAAGTTTTCTCTAGTGTTATTTATCCATTTGTAAACTCTTTTGCAACATCAATATCATGCTCTAGTTACGCATTTGACAATAATTAAAAGAGAAGCGTTGCTCTTTTGTTTTTGCAGACGAACAATCGAACATTGCCCATAACGGTTTAGATGTTAGAAGTTTAAACATTTTAAATTCAAAAACTAAATGAAATAGAAGAGGCAGTAAAATGCGGCCCTTCAAACAATCCAATTACTTCCAGTGCATTTCCTACATCTCTACTTTAGTGTAAAGTTCTGAACAATGAATGTGTGCCACAAGACTGGTTAGTTTGGAGTGAAAGTCAACAAGCATTATTTTGTTTTCCTTTCTATCTTTTATCTCATCAGTTTGAAATAGTTTTCAATTGAACCACGTCCAAACACGAACTAACGCTCACAAAACCACAGACACGAATGTCTAATCGTGCGTATATGTCAACATGAAGCATAAATTTCCAAAGTTGTTGAAATGATGAAATTGCCCACCATTGAATAAATTTTTATTTATATGATAGTTCTCTTTAACAAAACCACCACTTTCATATTTCTACTCAGAAAATATTCCGCCTCAGGGTTTAAATAAACTTAATTCTCTAATTTTTCCACAGCTCTTGGTCTAGTGGTTGCCGTTGCTGCATCTGGATCACAGGGCCCCAGATTCGATTCCTGGCCAGGTCGGGGATTATCTCTATCTGGGGACTGGATGTTTGTGTTGTCCCCATCATCTTCATCATCATCCTGGAAATGGCGAGGTTGGAAATGGAACGACTAGAAATTTGCAGAGCCGCTGATAACTACGATATTGACCACCCGACAAACCAATCATCATCATCGTCATCTAACTGACTCCATAACGGCTGCCGTGCAACAAGACAATTATATCGGCTCCGACAACACGTCTTTCTATTCCAGTATTTCAGGTTGCAGTAAAAAGTATACAAAACAGGTGTTTCGTAAATTTCACAATTTGCTACCAGTGAACAGAACCCTGCAACTTTCTTTGCGATCGACTGAGTGTATGTGATGGTTCTCTTTCATATCCCCAGATACTGTCACACCCAGATATTTGTAAGAGTTGATTGATTACAATCGTGACTCACTGATACGGGAATCCCATGTTTTCACGTTATGTGAACTACACAGTATTATAATTCTGAATATGTAGAGCAATGCCAATCTGTGTACCACTTTAAATCTTATTAAGGCATGACTATTTGTGCAATACTTCATTAGATAGCGCTTAATTACAGACAACTGTGTCGTCTGCAAAAACACTGACGTTATTATTGATGATGTATGTCGAGTCATTAACACAACATGAAGAGAAAGGGTACCAAATCACATATATGGGGTACACCTGGGAATCCTTCCATCTCTGTCGATGACGCGCTGTCCAAGAATACATGGTGCTTCCTCCCTACCAAGCAAACTTTAATGCAGTCAACAATTTCATTTAATACCCCAAACGATACCCGTTTTGTTAATAACCGCTAGTATGACTTCGAATCAAATATTTTTGGGGTCAGGATGTACTGCATCTGCCTGACTGCCTTGTTCGTGGCTTTCACGAGAGAAAAGCATGAGTTCAATTTCACGTGATCAATGTCTTCGAAACCCCTAAAACCTTGCATGGGTGAGGTCGCCATGTCAGAAGTAATCGTTCAGTGACCAAATCGTTTAAATTTGCTGTTCTGCTTTGTTTATCTATTTGTTCAGGCGGGAAACAGTTCATGTCATAAATACCAAATGCCGTCGTTGTAACACACCGACAGTACATGGCACATACATAATTTGAGTCATCTGCATCAGTACATCATTAAAATACTTGCTTTTTTATTTCAGTCACTGACCACAATATGAATTCTTTAGACGATGACCGGCTTCAGTCTGTAATGACCATCCTCAGATCTTTTTTACGCCAAAAAGATCTGAGGATGGTCATTACAGACTGAAACCGGTCATCGTCTAAAGAATTCGTATTGTCATCAGAGACCGAAATAAAAAAGCATTTTACCGTATTAGATCACTGTTTGTATATGCGATTATGTCGCCGTTGGTGAGATTAAAGTACTTGTCAAATGAAATTTTCTCATCAGAGCTTGGGATTGCCACTGATGACACTACGTGAAGGATAGCAGCTGTACTGACTTGTCGGAGATCTGAAGTGTGGTTGCTTGCATCAGTACAGAATAGCTAACCTTTTACAAAAATTCAGAAAAATTATTTTATGAATGGTGGGCTCCATGTGGTTCCCAAATCGTGCAGCGACCGTAAACCATAAAATTACCAAATATGAAGCAACCAGTCGCAATATCAAGTTCTATTTATTCACTTTTGTTATCTCAACTTAGTTTACATTCCATGTGCATTGAGCAATGTAGCGCCATCTGCCGGAAAAAAATCCGATCTTCCTGAATGTCATTAACTGTACGCTAGATGGATACTAACACCGTTTTACGTTTTGACATTATGATTAATCTTTGTTCTTGGGTAAAAGTATGATAATTAATTTAAAAAAATTTGTTAGTAATTTTTTAAAATTTTTTCGATGGTGTGCTTCACATCTATGTTTGTTCCTTTTCACTAATTTGTAAAATCGCTTTTTGGCGGATATAGCTGTACTATGTGATTGACAAAATCTTTGTCACTGTATCCATTTCATGTAAATATTTTTGTATTATATCACTATATTTTACCTCACTTTCTATGTTACACCTGTTTCTTCTTCTTCTCATTTATATTTTAGCTGTATCTTTTCGCATAGAGGGCGGGTTTGTTTTGCAGCGCCTCCTTATGGTTTCTCGTTATCATAGTCAATTCTCGATGTATCACTTCACGTTTGACCTCTGCTTAAGACAGTATTACTACTCAGGCCACATATTGGTTGAAAGGTGAGTTTGTATGTTCATTTTAAATGGTTTAATGCGTCTATATTTATTTAATTGGTTTACGTTGCTTTATGTACATTTATTCATTTGGTCACTGTTATTAATTATTTTTATTCCTGTATGTGTAGCACCGATGATGGCTGTTAATCAGTTGAAATTTATTTTAAAAAGTGAATAAATAAAACATATTTTGCGACTGGATGCTGCATATTTCGTAATTTTAAAATTATTTCACTTCAGCACTTAACGAAAATGAACGAAACAGTGTAATTGACGTCGACAGAGACGTCCAAATTTCAATTAATTAACGTTACAGTAAGTTGCTCGTTGGACTTAGGCCAGCAGTTAGAATTACTTATTTGATTTATAGGCCAAAGTAGGAATTTTTATTTCTTGTAATTTTCATTATCACGCCATCTGTACGAATCTACCTGTTGTGTGTCTCATTTTCTGTCCAGTGTCGTGGACAATGTGCTGTTCGGTTGTTACATTCAGTTGGCCTGTCTTCTGCCTAACGAACAGCTGTAATTGTTTGGAAGATGCTAAAAAATGGCTCCAAGCACTATGGGACTAAACGTCTGAGGTCATCAGTCCCCTAGGCTTAGAACTAAAACATAACGACATCACACACACCCATGCTCGAGGCAGGATTCTAGGCCAACGTGTGAAGATGAAGCAGAAGACAAAAGCAGAACAGGAGAAAAAAACAATTGCAAGCAAGAGGCAAAGGTGTAATATCTGCACAGTGAAGAAAAGACTGACAAAATATTGTTGTAAAATTTGTCAGAAGCCAATCTGTTTGATGCACTTTGAACCTTTTTGTTGTAACTGTGGAAAAATTCCACATATGTTACCACAGTCCAAAAGTGACAATGATACAACCGAATAAGTTGGTTGGTTGGTTTGGGGAAGGAGACCAGACAGCGTGGTCATCGGTCTCATCGGATTAGGGATGGATGGGGAAGGAAGTCGGCCGTGCCCTTTCAGAGGAACCATCCCGGCATTTGTCTGGAGTGATTTAGGGAAATCACGGAAAACCTAAATCAGGATGGCCGGACGCGGGATTGAACCGTCGTCCTTCCGAATGCGAGTCCAGTGTCTAACCACTGCGCCACCTCGCTCGGTAACCGAATAAGTAATGTTACCATTGTTGTTGTGCTATACTGTCATCTTTGCCTTTCTGTAAAGGTATTTGTCATTTATAATGAATTTCAAAATGGTTCAAATGGCTCTGAGCATTATGGGACTTAATGTCTTAGGTCATCAGTCCCCTGTACTTAGAACTACTTAAACCTAACTTAACCTAAGGACATCACGTACATTCATGTCCGAGGCAGGATTCGAAACTGCGACCGTAGCAGCAGCGCGGTTCCGGACTGAAGCGCCTAGAATCGCTCGGCCACATCGGCCGGAGGATGATGCAAGTTTGCCGGCAAAATGTATGTGTGGCAATATTACGAAGTCAGGAATCTTATAATTTGCATGTGGTGTCTCTCATTTCTGACTGTATTATTGCTTGCAGTCTCTTAAGCTGTTTTATAATAAACAAAATTGGTCTCTAGTCCATACTCCATCGTATACTGGTAGTATAGAAATTCTGCAACTAACATTTGTAAGTTCTGAAGAAAGTTTTACCTTAGATTGCTGTTATATCGTGGTTTGTAAGGTAGGCTTTCATTACTACTTGGTATCAAAGGGAATTCCGTGTTTGGCAGTTGGGAATAATTCCGTAAAATATTCTTTTAGAGCGAAGTAGCAATGGTGTCCCCCGTGTGCGTTTTATGATGTGATCGTCTTCACAGATTCCTACAGTCTGTCGGTAAACTGAAGAGCGAGCGAGCGAGTCCCCACTCTGCCTACCAAGCTACGTCACGAGGTGCTTCTACACGCTGTTTCACAACGTAGTACCGGCCCTGCTGCGGCGCGCGCTTCAAATCTGTGGCGAAGCCGTGTACAGATACGTCTCGGCTACGTTTATTTTTAGACAAATGCATTAAGACCATAAGGAATACAAAAAATATAGCTTCTTGCGAAACACAACATTATAGAGTAAATAATAACATAAGAACGGAAGTCAGGATTCTACCCACACATAGAACCAAATGCCTGTTCATGTGAATGTTCGTTCCTCTATTTCTATTCGTAAAACGAACCCCATATAAGGCAATCAGTTTGTAGAATTTAAGGCGTGTTGTTATTTTGTGTTTCTACTAAAAGACAGAAGTTTTCTTTGAAGAACTGCATTGAAACTTAACAATTCTTGCTACAAACAGAGTACTTAAAAAGTAAGCAAAATTTATAATTTTGTGTGTTGTATTAGTCCGATTTGCACTACTGTTTTGTCACTGTCTTCGTAAACATGCCTCAAAAGTGTGTGTTCAATGTTATGCATATTGGGTATTTATTATGTTGTCAGCTGTCAGAAAGGTTACATGTGTTTTGGTAGCATCAACGATTATTCGTTTTGTATAAAAATAAATTAGAGAACCTGTATTAAATTTTGTTGTAAGAATGGAATAAAGTGCATGAAATTTTTCGAATGGTAAATATTGCTTTTGGTGAGCCTGTTATGAGTAAACCAAGGGCAGACAAGTGGTATAAACAGTTCAAAGCAGGCCTTAAAAGACAGCGTTTTTACAAGCATAGATGGGATTAAAAATGAACAGTTAGAAGACCTATAAACTATCCCGAAGAAACAGATCCTAAAGTGTTTCGGGAATTGGAAAAAGCACTGGCATAAGGGTGTAGTATGTAATGTGGAATATTTTGAAGAGGATAACATTGCTGTAGATTAACAAATGAAGTTCTTACCAAAAAATAAAAATTAATATCTGAACACACCTCGTATGTCAAGCCTTTTGCTTAGAAGTTCAGAATCGGTGTACATGTTTCACAGGAAATTTCAGCAGTGTTTAGAATAGCTATTGCGCACTTGCTTTAAGCAATATGTCTTAGAATCAGGTGAACAGTGACCGAGATAGATGTAGTGTTCCATAGGCAACAAAGGTTTTACTTGAAACTGTCTATAACGATGGGTTTCCTCCCAAAATCATTAGTTTTCCTTCGTGGCGATTCCAGTAAACCATGGGGCTTATTTTTCCATTTCTTACTTATGCGTCCTATTAGGTGAGGTTAACGTTTGTATAAATTGCAGCCCTTTGATTGGTACTGGTAATATTAGGTAATAGTTCTTTTTGGGTCGCTTCCTTAATACACGCTGTAATAACGTTAGAGACGATCGAACGCTCGTTACTCCCCAAATACCTCCTCTTCCTCGTATTTGCACATTTTCTTGCCATGCTAGACGATTATCCATCACTTCCGGATATCGAAGTACACAACGTTAATTCACTGACACTTTCAACTAAGATCCCACGAACAGAAACGACGTATATCATTGCACGCCGATCTACACTGTTAGACAGGTAGCGGCCAACAGATTTTGGGTGCCCCTGTAGGCCGGTGGCAGCGTTCTTCCGGGAAAGGCAACTTCCCCCCACCAAAATCGCTGCTCGCTCTTCAGTTTACAGACAGACTATAACACTGCTCCATCATCTACACAGTTCGTGCGAGCCGTAGTTCGGCAGACTGCCTGACCGGCCAGAATTGCTGCGCGGCCGGTTGCGTGACGGCTCCTGCAGGCGCTGGGTGAGGGAAATGCACCGACGGCCGTGGGAAATGTAGAAAGCGGGAAAACTTTCTTTAGCGCCTTGTGATGTGAGACTGAAGGTGCACGCTCCCCTGAGAGATACTAGTTTGTTTTGTAACAGCAGCATTCCAAGCATGGGAAAGGAATGATTTCACATGTTTCTTCGATTCTGTTTAACTAAACATAAATCAATACGCTGAAGCGCCAAAGAAACTGGTATAGCACTCCCTCGTCAGGCCACGAGTGGCCTACCGGGACCATCCGACCGCCGTGTCATCCTCGGTGGTGGATGGGGACAGGAGGAACGTGGGGTCAGGACACCGCCTTCCCGGTCGCTATGATGGTATTCTTGACCGAAGCCGCTACTGTTCGGTCGAGTAGCTCCTCAATTGGCATCACGAGCCTGAGTGCACCCCTAGAAATGGCAACAGTGCATGGCGACCTGGATGGTCACCCATCCAACTGCCGACCACACCCAACAGCGCTTAACTTCGGTGATCTTACGAGAACCGGTGTATCCACTGCGGAAAGGCCTTTGCCCCAAAGAAACTGGTATAGTTATGTGTATTCAAATACAGAGATATGTAAACAGACAGGAGACGGCGCTGCTGTCGGTAACGCCTACATAAGACAATAAGTGTGTAGCGCAGTTGTCAGATCGGTTATTGGAGCTAAGAGGGTTGTACCAAAAGTACGGTTACCAATGAGTTACAGCCTCGAGGGAAGGTGCTAGGCTAAGTCCGACAACAGTGCCGTTCGCAATGGTTTCCCCCACTCTCCAGCCCTCCCGTTCACGATTCGCTACGTCATTCATTGTTGGATAGGCAGCCGTCAGAGGTGGAAGCTTTAAAATCACCGCTCCCGCCAACTGCGAGGTTCACGCAGTAATCCGGTTTCTCCACCCAAGGAAGTTACTGCCGTGGAGATTCATCGGCAGTTGACTGAGGTTTATGGTTAAGAGTGCATGCCTCTTCAGCACATCCGCAAATGGTGCAGGGCTTTTGCTGGGGGTCGCACGGAAGTTCACGATGAAGAACGGAGTGGAAGACCACCGGTTATGCATGCGATTGTGCAGAAGACCGACAGTGAGCTGCTCAAAGATCGGAAGGTCACTGTCCGTGAACTTTCTGAACAAATTTCTGAAACTTCCCATGGCACAATTGAAAGAACTTTAACAAAAACATTGGGTTATCGCTGGGTCTCCCAGATGCTGACTGACAGACACAAGGAGCAATGCCTTGACTGTGCTCGCAAGTTTCTTCAACAACATGAGGGGGGAGGCAACAAGGGAGATGAAACGTGGGTGTTTCATTACACCCACAGAGCAAAACAACAATCTCGTCACTGCTGTCACTCCAGTTCACAGCCACCAAAAATATTCAGACAAATGCAGTCGGCACGAAAGGCTGTGGCAGCTGTGATACAAAGCTTAACACCTCGTCTGGACGCGTCAATAGCGATATTGGACTGTTCATGACTGGAAACATGTTGCCTGGTTGGACAAGTCTCATTTCAAATTTATCGAACAGATAGATGTGTGCTGGTAGGGAGACAACCTCATGAATCCATGGGCCCTACATGTCAGCAGGGAACTGTAAAAGCTGGTGGAGGCTGTGTAATGGTGTGGAGTGTGTGCAGTTTTGAGTGTTATGGGACCCTGATATGACTCTGACAGATGACATGTATGTAAGAATTCTCTCTGATCATCAGCGTCCATACAAATCCATTATTCATTAGGACAGGCAATTCCAGCAGGACAATGTGACACCCCACACATCCAGGATTGCTACAGAGTGGCTCCAGAACCACTCTTCTGAGTTTAAACACTTCGGCTGCCCAGGCATTAACATTACTGAGCATATCAGGGATGCCTTGCAACGTGCTGTTCAGAAGAGATCTCCACCCCCCCCCCCCCCCCCGTACTCTTACGGATTTGTGAGAAGCCCTGCAGAATTCATTGTGTCAGTTCCCTCCAGCACTACTTCAGACATTAGTCGAGCCGGTGCCATGTCATGTTGTGGCATTGCTGCATGCTCGCAGGGATCCTACACAAATTAGGCAGGTGTACCAGCTTCTTAGGCTCTTCAATGTAAGTCGAATGTAGATAACAGGAGCACGACGTGATGTAAGTGCTGCTACCAGTGTGACATTGTAATTAAACATGGAAAGTATTTGTACACACAGAGGTGTGAGATCACATTCTAACTGTATAACTTATATGACAGTAATTTGAGTATGGTGCAGCTTATGCTAGTGTAACATGGCACCACATACACTACTAGCCAATAGTTTCCAGTAATTAGATAATTTAGGGGACTTGTTCGAACAGTTAATGTTAGTAATGCTGGGTGATGCATTAGACAACTCCCGAAATTTCCGTGTTTTTGTCTTAAAGGAGGCTGGATGTTCATGTTTATAAATACATGATGCTGTGAAAAATGTCGACCACATTCTTGTAAGCTGTCTGAATATTTTATAAGCCATGAGATGAGGAACAAAAGGTTGAGAGACAGAAGTGGTGTTCATTGATAATAGAGTATTTTTCAGTTGTCATTGAACTTCTACAGAAATTGCATATGAAATATTTTACAGATTGAAACCTCTCACATTACTTTTCAGATATATTCTGTTTTTGCAGTTTTTGTGGTGTTAGCAGAGTAATTAGATGCACCAAAAGATGAGGAGTACAAAGGAATGGAGAAAGGATTAAATTTTCTTGTATTCTTTATTTTAAATATTGAAAAAATGTATGTACCTAGATTTATGTCCCTTAGTACCATATATCAGTGTTGCATTAGCATCTCCACCAGCTGCTGCTTATTGTTCTGCCTGGCGAGGTCCAGGGGGGTCCTTCCCCCGTCGTCCCTGACTCCCCTGTCGGCCCCCACCTTCAGCAGCGCAGCCGCCGCTTGTGTGTGACCATTGATTGCAGCCCCGTGGAGTGGCGTCCACCCTGATTCACCCCTAGCGTTGGGGTCGGCGGAGGCTGCCAGCAGCCGCCACACCACAGCTGCGTGGCCGTGGTAAGTGGCCCAGTGCAGAGGTGTGTAGTTCCAGCTGGTCCTGACGTCCACCTCTGCACCGGCTCCCACCAGACAGCTCACCGCCTTTAGGTGCCCCCTGTATGCTGCCCAGTGCAGGGCCGTCCAGCTGTCCCTGCCCCTCACTCCTGTGTTCGCTCCTGCCGCCAGTAACGCATGCAGCTTCTCTAGCGCCCCCTCCTTAGCTGCCTCTATCAGCCTCCTTCCTTTCTCCTCTCCAGAAAGGGTCCTGCACAAAACATTGACATTCATACTCTCTACTATGAACATACACACACCAGATAAAGGAACTCAGATGTGAAACTGTGAGCAGTTCTGAACACATTTCTGCCTAGCAGTAACTTACAAATCTAGAAATCACCCATGCATGCTACAGATTAATCAATGCAACACCATCAGATACATGTCAGTAGCCCATAGTCAAAATTTTCAGCAACTTACCAATAAAAACTCCTGCATTCCCTCTCGTTATTCACTCCACGGAATCACCTCCTTAGTCCTCAGAATGCTGTTGGTAACCTATCATTGACCTACACTGAAACATACTTCTAACGCTACCTTATGTGGGTAGCAATTTCTACTCAGGAAGGAAACACAGGTAACTAATAACATATCTAAGTAATGACAGAAAAACGATTCAGTCCTGTTTTTCGTAAATTTTCTGACACACCGCCTGCAGATACAGAAAATTACTGACTTGGGCATAACAAGTCCGTCGAATTACTTCAGAAATAACAATGACTCCACATCAACCCTCCCTCCTAACCACCCACCCAGTCACCCATGCACCCACCCACCCAGCCACCCATCCACCCGCACACACACACACACACACACACACACACACGCACTGTCTGTGTCTACAAGCCACCATATGGTGCATGGCAGAGGGTAACCTATACCACTATTATACTCATTGGAAGTAACTTCATAACAGAAACTTCCTGGCACATTAAAATGGTGTGCAGGACCCAGACTCGAAATTGGGACATTTGCCTTTCGCGGGTGAGTGCTCTAGCTTGAGTAACTAAGTTGGTAGAGCACTTGCCCGCAAAAGGCAAAGGTCACGAGTTCGAGTCTCGGTCCGGCACACAGTTTTAATCTACCAGGAAATTTCATTTCAGCGCACACTCTGCTGCAGAGTGAAAATGCCATTCTGGAAACATCCCCGAGGCTGTGGCTAAGCCATGTCTCCGCAGTATCCTTTCTTTCAGGAGTGCTAGTTCTGCAATGTTCACAAGATAGCTTCTATAAAGTTTGGAAGGTAGGAGACGAGGTACTGGCAGAAGTAAAGCTGTGAGGACGGGGCGTGAGTAATGCTTGGGTAGCTCAGTTGGTAGAGCACTTGCCTGCGAAAGGCAAAGGTTCCGAGTTCAAGTCTCGGTCCAGCACACAGTTTAAATCTGCCAGGAAGTTTCATTTCAGTGCGCACTCCGCTGCAGAGTGAAAATCTCATTCTGTGAACTTCATAACACTTTTCCATTTTTTGAAACTTCTGGACACAAAATAAGCTACACACGGCAACATGCATTGTAACATTATACATCTATATTAACTGTGTGCTTTGCAAAGTGGAAATGTGTACAAACTGTGCTATATTCGAGTAAAATTTCTGTTTTAACACTCGTACAAAGTTACACTATCGTTTAGGGTAGCTTTAGACCAGCCTCAAAGAATGTACTAATTTTGCTGTATCTAATGATATGGATAAATTAAGATGTGCCAGATGGACATCAGGTGTTAGTAAGAAATAATAACAAACGGTGTAAGTTCAATACTGCATGTTTACTTTCAAATATCTAGATATGTGGATAGACCTGGAATTATTCCACTTAAGTCAATGTTGCAAGAATCTGTCTTCACAGTTGATGCAGTTTAAAGGATAATCCCAAGCCTGAGAGCTTGTAGGAAGATGCAAAGACAACTGAAATACAAATTAGAAACCACAGAGGTAATAAAACTGTTATTTTCAGTCCAGAACAATCCAAGTAGATACAACAGCAGCCATTTGGAACAAACGTAGAAACTGCTGCAGAGATACCCTGACTGGTCAAAAGTTGTCCTGATTAACTGTTGTCTTTTCTTTCTCTGTTCCATTAGCAAACAGAGTGAGGGAAAAACGATTGTCTGTATGCCTCTGTACGGGCCCTAATTTGTCTAACCTTATCCTCATGGTGATTTATACTGGCGCCATTAGATTCCATTTGCAGTTAGCCTCGAATGTCGGTTCTCTCTATTTTATCAGTACGTCGCCTTCCCTCCAGTGATACCAGTTTTAGTTCCTGAAGCATATCTGTAACACTTGTTCACACCTACTGGTAACAAATCTAGCTGCCAGCCTCTGAATTCCTTCGATGTCTCTCTGTAATCTGACCTGGTGCGGATCTCGAACACATGACCAGTACTCAATAATGAGTCGCACGAGTGTCCTGTATGTGGTCTCCTCTACAGATGAACCGCTGTTTCCTAAAATTCTGCCATAGCTGACAATTCACCTTCCCTACTACAATGCACACATGCTCATTCAATTTCATACTGCTTTGCAGTGTCACACCTGGATATGTAATCGACATGATTGTGCAACCAGACACTGCTAGTAATCTATTCTAACATTACAGGCTTGTTTCTCCTAATCATCTACATAAAACTTACATTTTTCTACATTTAGACCTAGCTGTCGTTTGTTATACCAACCAGAAATTTTCTGTAAGTGACTGAACGGTGACAGCGTGTCCTACACGACAGCATAAGCAGCAAACAGCTGCAGTTTACTGTTTACCCTGCCCACCGTAGCATTTATGTATATAAAAAATACCAGCAGTCCCATCACACTTCACTGGGGCACTCCTGACGACATCCATCTTTCCGATTCGCTGTTGAGGACAACATACTGGGTTCTGTTATTTAAGAAGCCTCTGAACCACGCCCATACAGGGGAACCTGTTCTGTATGTTTGTACCTGCCTTAATAGTCGGCAACGTGCCGCTGTGTCAAATATTTTAAGGAAATCGAGGAATATACAATCTACTTGTTGCCCTTCATCCAAGGTTCGCATGCTTTATATAACAGTGCTGATTTGTGGACAAAAGCTTTTCCTCCTCAACGGAATTTGTTATGTTCGAGCTGAAAATATGTTCAGGGGTTCTGCAGCACTCAAATGTTAAAGATAATGGTCTGTAATTATGTGAGTCCATTCGTTTACCTTAATTATACACAGGAGTCAACTGCACTTTTTCCAGTCCCTTGGGACTTTCTGCTGGGTGAGACATTCGCGATAACTAAAAGCTAAGTAAGGTGCCAATGCTGCAGAGCAGGGCCTCCCAACCTTTTCAGCTGGCGGACCCCTTCTTCAGTCGAAAATCCATGGCGGACCCTTAGTCAGTCAAGAGCACAGTAACTTTAAATTTCAGAGCAAAACCCATGGTAACTGAAAGCTTCTTAATGCAAGTACCATGTTCCCAATGACCCCCCCTTCCCTCCCCTCCGCAGAAGTATCAATAGTCTTTGGTTTAGAGATGAATGAAAACAACTTGAAATTAACGATCCAATTTGAATTCCCACTGTATCCAGACACTTACTAGTGGATTTACTCCCTTTGTTCAACACACTATAGCCTGATTAATATGGATCGAATGTTATTGCCAACTTTCGAGTGCTATACACATGTTTCTCAAAGAAATAAAAATTGTGATGAATTTGATTTTCACATTTTAATTTTACTCATTATTTTACACGATTTGGTGAAAGGTGGCCGTGGACCCCCTAGAAAGAGCCGGCGAATCCCTAAGAGGTCTGCGTACCACACGTTGGGAAGCCCTGGTGTGGGGTACTCTTTATTAAACCTAAGTGGATTTCCATCAGGACCAGCCGACTCATCTGCTTTAAAGTCTTTCAGTTGTTTCCCTCCACCAGTCATGCTTATTGCTATGTCCTCCATATGGGAGTCTTTGCGACGACCGCACGTTTCTTCGATTCTCCTGCATGAACGATTTCTTAAGTGCGAAATTTAAATCATCGGCTTTGCGTGCTATCTCCTATTACCACACTACATTGGTCAACGAGTGACTGGATAAAAGCCTAAGACCCTCATGGCAGTTTTACGTGGCACGAGAATTTTCAATGGTTTTTGGAAAGATCTAGTGCAAAAGTATGACGGTGGCAGCTGTTGTGTATTTCGCTCATCCAACTTTCTACAGACGGACGAATTTCTCTTTTGCAAAGAGAGTGCAACAGCATTTGCCTTCGCAGCATTTTTGGAATTTCGTTGTTGAACCATCCTCAATCCACTTACATGGCACATACTTCTCCAGAGTGTGATTTGCAATCCGTTTAAACTTTCCCCATAAATCGTCTATGTCCACTGTACTGTAACTAAATGATGTCAAATCATTGTCTAATGGGATCTAGCAACTGTGTATCTGCTATTTCTAGCAGCAATATTCTCCTAGCCTTCGTGATTGGTTTAATTTTAGTAACCAAAGTCCCTATGACGACATAATGGTTACTAACCACAGTTTCTATTTTTATACGTTGATTAGGTCAGGTTTGTTCGTAGCTAAGAGATCTAAAATATTTCTGTTGTGTGTACACTCTGTTGGACTAGCACTCTCCCATGCAATCTCTCACTCAAGCATTGTAGTATGCGAATGGATATGTTGCACCTGATAAACCTAGTTTCGCCCAAAAATACTCTCTGTTTCTTTCATTAAAACATTATATACGCATACAGGAACTGATTTCAGTGTTTGAGTTGGAACTGAGCCTATGTCAGACCAGCACCAGAATTACAATTTCCTGTTAGCATGAGCATTTACCTTTGCCGTTTTTGTTTAATGGTTCACATTCACAGGTAACTAAGATGAATTTTTTGTTCCTGAACCATCAGCGTCTTCAGCATTTCTTTTCCTTAAAATCGTCATTTACTGTACTGGGGACTTGTCTAATTCTGTTGAAGAATTTGCCTCTGTTCGATGTGCACGTCAAATGCTCTGGTGAACAAAGCTATTTTTCCTCATCCAGTTCCATACAGCGTTCTGAGTGATAAACGTTATTATGGGCGTTCCAGACGTAGACTTTATAGAATCCTGTACAGTTTCTCTCTGGCAGCGATCATGTAGGTAATTAGATCACACGAACTATCTCTAATTTATGTGGTCACCATTGGATTATTTATGCTATTCCTTGGTGTAATGGGTATCCACGTAACACTGTCGAGTAGAATTTAGCTGGTGGAATATCTAGCCTTTCCTAGGAACTCCAGTGCCACGAAGAGACATTTACATACAGAAATGTGGTGCGTTTTTGTCTTCTGCGATGTTCAGCGCCGTTGGTTGAGCTCCAGAGGTACTTCTGTGTGTTGCAACATGGTGGCACTAAAGTCAGCCTTGAAGAGGTTGCCACAGCATACTGACCAACGTACTGCTGTCTGGGTTCTCTTAGCAAATGTGTTAGGCAGTGGAAGAACTTCTGCTAAATACTTTGTATTATTAATGCCACAGGCGTTCAGCTTCGAGGTATCAAAAATTCTGGTTTCATGATCCTTTATCGTTGCAAGCACTGTCTTAAGAACGTTCGAATTAGCGCATCCCATGTCTCCCAGTTACGTTAAACCAATTCAAATTTAGCTTATTAACAAGATCATCTAACTCCTTGTTATTTGTAACTGTTTCTTGCATCTGATCTTCCATTCCATTCCGTGCACACCCGTTAAGTGTTCAATTGACACCTGCTTTGCCCTTTCACTTTTCTGCGAAAAGCTGACATTTGGTCTTGACTATAGTTACTTCCCACATCTTCCAGGGCATATTGAAAAGCAATACCTGTGAATCTCTTACATGAAAATTCTGAATACCTTTAATAAAAAAAATTTTACTAACACTCTACATCTTTATTCTTCAAGGCCACATATTTACTTCTGAATCCTCGCGATGAACGCATTTTTCCCCATGAGAGACCAGTTTGTTGCTACCATCACTCTACCACAGTGGTTCCCAACCTGGGGTAATTATCCTCTGAGGGTGAAAATGATATTTTTTGAGGGGTAAAAACAAAACGATTCGATTCTGTTTCAATCATAAAACTACATTATTTTCACAGTTTTTAAGACTTTAATACCGATTATATAAGTTATCAATATTTACATTTTCAGTATTAGTACCCTTAATGCGATGGACCTTACACGGTCTTCACATTGGGCACCCTCTACACACAAACACTATGTGATCAAAAGTATCCGGACACCTGGCTGGAAATGACTTACAAGTTCATGGCGCCCTCAATCGGTAATGCTGAAATTCAATACGGTGTTGGCCCACCATTAGCCTTGATGACAGCATCCACTCTCGCAGGCATACGTTCAGTCAGGTGCTTGAAGATTTGTTGGGGAATGGCAGCCCACTCTTCAAGGAGCGCTGCACTGAGGAGAGGTATCAATGTTGGTCGGTGAGGCCTGGCACGAAGTTGGCGTTCCAAAGGTGTTCTACAGGATTCTGGGCAGGACTCTGTTCAGTCCAGTCCATTCTATTACAGCAATCCTATTGTCGTGTAACCACTCCGCCACAGGCCGTGCATTATGAACAGTGGCTCAATCGTGATAAAAAGGTACAATCGCCATCCCCGAATTGCTCAACAGTGCGAAGCAAGAAGGTGCTTAAAACAACAATGTAGACCTGTGCTGTGATAGTGCTACCCAAAACAACAAGGGGTGCAATCCCTCTCCATGAAAAACAGGACCTCACCATAACGCCTCCGAATTTTACTTTTGGCACTAGACACATTGGTAGATGACGTACACCTGGCATTCACCATAGCCACACTCTGCCATCGGATAGCCACATTGTTTACCGTTACTCGTCACGCCACACAAAGTTTTCCCACTGTTCAATCGTCTAATGTTTACACTCCTTACACCGAGCGAGGTGTCGTTTGACATTTACCGGTGTGATGTGTGGATTATGAGCAGCTGCTCAACCATGAAATCCAAGTTTTCTCACCTCCTGCCTAACTGTCATAGTACTTGTAGTGGATCTTGATGCATAGCATGTAAGCTTTCACGGCCGGCGTCTTCATTAATTAAGACTTCCGGGCTGAATTGCCGTGGTCCATATATAAAACTTCTCCTTCCTGACGTTTCGTTGCCGGCTGCGGGCAACATCTTCTGAGGTGAGTCGGCGACTGGCTCCTAGGCGCTGGTGGTCCCACTTATATAGAGCGCTTAGATGGCGCCACCACTCGTCACGGGCTTTCGACTTTAAAACTATCTCTGGCTAGTGCCATTTCTCTCGATTACAGGTAATCGATTGTCACTTCGTTGGTACAAAGTCGATCGCCATATCTTGTCTAATTTTAATCCTTCTTTTTTCTATTGTAATTATTTCCGTGCTTGTAGATGTCTATAGCTTCTCTATACATGGGAGTATAATAATGTGAGGTCCTAGCTATCACGTTTGTCTCACTAAATTTTATTTCGTGATCACCGTCTTTGAAAACGTGTTCCGCTACAGCTGATTTCTCAATGTGTCCCAATCTACAGTTCCTTTTGTGTTCCGTTAGGCGAGTATTAACACTCCTTTTAGTTGTTCCAATATAAACCATGCCACAGCTACACGGAATTTTATACACACCTAGGGTAGCTAAGGGGTGTCATGCATCTTTCACCTAATTTTCTTGGTAGGTCGAAAGATTGTCGCCACTTGAAACTTGGCCAAAACTTTACCAATACGGTCCGTGATGTTATGAATAAATGGAAGAAAAACTTTTCCAGCCGACGGTTGTTGTTGTCGTGTGTTTTCGGGCACTTTTCTTCTAGGGTGGAGTGCTCGATCTTTCTCCTTGACAGTATACCCATTTCTCTTGAAAGCTGTTTGCAAATGGCTTAATTCATCTTGCAAGTAAATTGGTTCACAGATGTTATTAGCTCTGCCCACTAAAGTTTTTATGACTCCTCTCTTCTGCCTAGGATGAAGATTCGAATTCTTATGTAGGTAACGATCGGTGTGTGTGTCTTTCCTATATACCTTGTGCCCTAAAGTCCCATCTGCCCGATTAATAACCAATACATCCAAAAAATTTAATTGTCCATTACTCTCTTTCTCCACAGTGGATTGTATCCTTGGATGAAACTGTTTATGTGCACCAAAAAGTCACTCAGGTCCTCTTCAGCATGATTCCATATCACAAAGGTGTCATCCACGTATCGATACCATTTCAAAGAGCTTTTTTTTTGGTCGACTGCAGCACCTGTTGTTCGAAAAATTCCATAAATAGATTAGCAATGGCAGGGCTTAGAGGGCTACCCATGGCCACCCCATCAATTTGTTCATAGAACTCGTTGTTATATTAAAAATAAGTCGAGGACAGACAATGTCGAAACAAAGCTATTATATCAGTAGGAAACATATCCGCTATGTAAGAAACAGTTTCGTCAACAGGGACCAGGGATACTGCATCGAAACTGACAAGGATGTCACTTGGACTAACTGTGATCTCCCTCAGTTTTTCGATAAAATGCATGGAATTTTTAATATGAGTGTCAGTTTTACCTATATACGGCTGCAACGAAGAAGCAAGATACCTAGCCAGCTCTTGAGTAGGAGCCACAATGGCACTTACTATCGGTCTCAATGGGACATTGGGCTTGTGTATCTTAGGTAACCCATACAGTCTAGGAGGGTAAGCTTCAGTTTTGCAAAGGTATCTTTTATCTTCTGTAGGAATGGAAGAGCTTTTTATTAATCGCTGGGTAGCACCTAACACTTTCGTTGTAGGGTCCTTTATCAGTTTTTTTAGGTGGTAGGATCCAAGAGGTCACTGATCTTTCTGTGTGATAATCCTCACTCTTCAGCACGACAGTAGCATTACCCTAATCAGCAGTAAGTACAATAATATTCCTGTCCGCATTAATCTCCCGTAACGCCTTCCTTTCTCCTAGGGATAAATTACTGCTGGATGGCTAGGCTTTACGTAATATCCTGGCTGTGTCCATCTTGATTTCATCGGCAGAATGCGGTGATAACAGGCGAATCCCTGCTTCTATATTGGCAACAATATCCTCAGTGGGAATCTGTGATGGAGTGATAGCAAAATTTCCTCCTTTCTAAAGAACAGAGACTTCCTCCTTAGATAGTTCTTTCCCAGACAAGTTGAGAACTGTATGGGAATTGTCTGTAATCAATGTTTCCGGTTTTTGTAAATGCTCAAACTTCTTCTGCCTATTAGAAGACACTTCTGCGCTAAGTTCCATAGATCTAAATGTTAATCTATCCACCTTATTCCAATCACCCAACCGCATAGTATTGCTAATACGTAAATGAAGATTTAAGAGTTGACTACTAGTTACCGTAAGTCCTCGACGTGTTTCATCGATCCGCTCCCGCAGCATCGCCAATTCCATGCGTAAATAAATAGGGTTCGGTTGCGCTGTATGGAACATTCTTCTCGTCTTCAAAAACTTCGGAACTGTCTCAGTGTCACGACAACGTAGCAAAAAAGTGTGTGAACAAAGTTGTTGAGCTTTCTTCTTACGTAGGCTCTCCAGTCGTCGTACCATAATCGACATATCCTCCCCGTAGAGGCGTCTAATCATAGCATGTAAGCTTTCACGGCCGGCGTCTTCATTAATTGAAATTTCCGGGCTGAATTGCCGTGGTCCATATATAAAACTTCTTCTCCTTCCTAAGCGCTCTATATAAGTGGGACCACCAGAGCCTGGCAGCCAGTCGCTGGCTCACCTCAGAACATGCTGCCCGCAGCCGGCAACGAAACGTCAGGAAGGGTAAGAAGTTTTATATATGGACCACGGCAATTCAGCCCGGAAGTTTCAATTAATGATCCTGATGCAGTTTGGAATTCCTGTGTGATGGGTGGGCATGTTCACAGGGTTTGCCAGGGGGCTGCTTACTACAGATGCTACTGCTTAGGGGACTGTCTACAGTGATAACACAACCGCCTGAGGTTCTCACACAGTTATATACATAATGATTCATTCATATAAACTCAGAATGTTGTAGAATGGCAATGCACTGAAACCCTGCTTTCAAACAGACGGTCTTCATGACTAATTTGTAAGGTACATGAACACCATCGAAAGCAGCATCTGTGTTAAATACACCAACAAACAAGGAAATAGTTTCAAAATATTTAAATTCAATTTGTTTAATACAACATTTGATTGACAGTCCAATAAATAACAGCAGGAGTGCAGAAACTGTGCATGTGTAGCGACACAACTCACCAGAAGTGAGAGACGGACGCAGCATCAAGTGGTGGACTGTGACGGGCAACATTTGGCTGTGAAGCTGCAGCAGGAGTCCAGCTGTGGCCGCTGCTGGATTGACGGCAAGTGCTGGGAGTCGTCTCGCTCCATGTGGCTGCAGGCATGCTGCGCACAAAGGCACTGCATGGGTGGGCACGTTAACGGTGG
Organism: Schistocerca americana; assembly: GCF_021461395.2. Classification (NCBI taxonomy): domain Eukaryota; kingdom Metazoa; phylum Arthropoda; class Insecta; order Orthoptera; family Acrididae; genus Schistocerca; species Schistocerca americana. The sequence continues at coordinate 99,128,724 of NC_060129.1, read as the reverse complement.
GGGGGGGGGGGGGGGCGGGGGACTGCCTACTGCAGGTGCTATTGCTGGGGGGACTGTCTACAGTGGAAACACAGCCACCTGAGGTCCTCACATACATCCTTCGTATTAAGATTTTTAATGGTCGCTAATGGTGGCAGTTATAAGAGTCGAGGGACATGAAAGGGAGGCAGTGGTTGGGAAGGGAGTGAGACAGGGTTGTGGTCTCTCCCTGATGTTATTCAATCTGTATATAGAGCAAGCAGTGAAGGAAACAAAAGAAAAATTCGGAGTAGGTATTAAAATCCATGGAGAAGAAATAAAAATTTTGAGGTTCGCCGATGACATTGTAATTCTGTCAGAGACAGCAAAGGATTTGGAAGAGCAGTTGAATGGAATGGATAGTGTCTTGAAAGGAGGGTATAAGATGAACATCAACAAAAGCAAAACGAGGATAATGGAATGTAGTCGAATTAAGTCAGGTGATACTGAGGGAATTAGTTTAGGAAATGAGACACTTACAGTATTAAAGGAATTTTGCTATTTGGGGAGAAAAATAACTGATGATGGTCTAAGTAGAGGGGATATAAAATGTAGACTGGCAATGGCAAAGTTCAAAATGGCTCTGAGCACTATGGGACTCAACTGCTGAGGTCATTAGTCCCCTAGAACTTAGAACTAGTTAAACCTAACTAACCTAAGGACATCACAAACATCCATGCCCGAGGCAGGATTCGAACCTGCGACCGTAGCGGTCTCGCGGTTCCAGACTGCAGCGCCTTTAACCGCACGGCCACTTCGGCTGGCTGCAATGGCAAGGAAAGCGTTTCTGAAGAAGAGAAATTTGTTAACATGAAGTATAGATTTAAGTGTCAGGAAGTCATTTCTGAAAGTATTTGTATTGAGTGTAACCATGTATGGAAGTGAAACATGGACGATAAATAGTTTAGACAAGAGGAGGATAGAAGCTTTTGAAATCCAATTTAGTATTGGAAGGCAGTGTGGAGGGTAAAAATCGTAGAGGGAGACCAAGAGATGAATACACTAAGCAAATTCAGACGGATGTAGGTTGCAGTAGGTACTGGGAGATGAAGAAGCTTGCACAGGATAGAGTAGCATGGAGAGCTGCATCAAACCAGTCTCAGGACTGAAGACCACAACAACAAGAACAACAATGGTCGCTACATACAAAACTATCCACAAAGTCATTTAAAGAAAATTAAAAATATTTAAATACATACAGAAACAAGACATGTCCACACCCCTCGCATTAATATTCTGTTGTTGGGCCTCCTACTTCTAATTCCGCTTACTGTTTCCTCAGAAGCTGTTTCTTCCAGAGGTGGTCGCTGCTGGACTGACAGCAAGTGCTGGGGGCCGTCTCGCCCCATGCGGTTGCTGGCATGCTGCACACAAAGGCACTGCATGGGGGGGCATGTTCAAAGGGGTTAGCAAGGGACTGCTTACTGCAGGTGCTACTGCTTAGGGGACTCTCTACAGTGGTAACACAACCAACTGAGGTTCTCACACAGTTATATACACAATGATTCATTCACATAAACTCAGAATGTTGTTGAATGGCAATGCACTGAATCCCTGCTTTCAAACCCAAGCTCATCAAGACTAATTTGTAAGGTTCATGAACACCATCCTAAGCAGCATCTATGTTAAATACACCAACAAACAAGGAAATAGTTTCAAAATATTTAAATTCATTTTTTTAATATAGCATTTGATTGACATTCCAATAAATAACAGCAGGAGTGCAGAAATTTTACATGTTTAGCGACATAACTCACCAGAAGCGGGAGACGGCTGCATCATCAGGCGGTGGACTGTGTCGGGCAACATTTGGCTGTGAAGCTGCAGCAGGAGTCCACCTGTGGTCGCTGCTGGGCTGACGGCAATTGCTGGGGGTCGTCCCTTCCCATGTGGCTTTTGATATCCTGCGCACAAAGGCACTGCATGGGTGGGCACATTCACAGGGGAGGGGGGGCAGGGGACTGCCTACTGCAGGTGCTACTGCTGGGGGGACTGTCTACAGTGGAAACACAACCACCTGAGGTTCTCATATACATCCTTTGTATTAAGATTTTTAATGGTCACTACATACGAAAAGTCAATTAAAGAAAATTCAAAATATTTAAACACATACACAAAACAAGCCATGTCCACACCTCTTAGGGTTAATATTCCGTTGTTGGGCAATTCCACGTAATGTTTCTTCAATATTTTTTTTAACTGACATGATCCATACACTTATATTCACAAAGATCCATTCACTTAAGGGGACATTGTATGTCCTATGCCGCCAATGTTAAATTATCGAATTTTGTGAGCCATTGTTTTGGAAACTATTTAAAACATCAATTTACAATGTTCCATAATTATTGAATGCATTTTTCTAGATATACTGAACTATAATTACTAGTAAAATTATATTGTGGGGCGTGTTATCTATTTTTTTCGAACACAAAACAAAACAACATGGGATATTTTCATTATTCTATTTCCATATATATTGAATCTCACATTTGCCATGCTGTCAAAATTTCATGTCTCTACCATCGGTACTTTTTTAGAAAATGGTCATTTATTGCAAAAAATGTAGTTTAGAGATATTGAGGTTTAAAACTTTTTTTATTAAAAATTCTTATATGCACTTACATTTCTGCGTCTTTTATGCTCTAGAATTGACCTGTCCCACATTCTGCGTCTTCTTCAGTGTCACAACAGCCCAGTGCTTGCCTCCTCCTTCTCTTTCTTGCTTCTTTTGTCATTTGCTGAGCAGCTAACTCTGCTTTACATACACGAAGCTCATCCAGTTCCTGCAGTCCTTTAGCTGTATTCTGTCCAAATCTAACCCCTAACTTCTCCAGAACTTTAAGTCTTTCATAGTTCACACCATTAAAAGTTATTACAGCCTGAGACACTGCTAACTTTAGAGTCATAAGAACAACAAATACATTTTTAGGCACCTGGCACCACACAACATTATTGAAGGACTCATTCACATTCTGGGTCTTCCCATGTCAACACTTCTTTAGTAGCTCAGGATTTTCCAAATCTCTGTAAATAGGTCTGATTGCCTCCATTACTGCCAATGGAAAAGAATGTTTATGTGTAAATTCATGCAGGGTACCAAAAAACTCAGCTTGCCTGTATTTACACCAAGTATTTGGTGGCTGTGGATAGAAAGCATGACGCGGCCTGTCATCGGTGTTTTCAAGTACTTCAGCAGAAAATGCAGGTCTCGCATATCTGTTACCCGCAAACTTACGTTTCTTGAAGTTACTTTTACGCTTAGTCATTTTATTTACTTATAAAAAGCAACGTAAGTTAACCTACTACAAAAATAGCCGGTAATCACACCACTTTCAACGAAAACTAGTATCAGAAACAAAGGACTGATTTGTTTATTCGTAATTCCAACTTCTGAGACGTAGCAGTAGGCACAAATTAAAGCAATTCACAGCCTTCTAGACTGTGTAGTTCTCAAGATACGACTCCTCAAATATGGCAGTACATGTGTAGCCCCAAAATTTGACAGTCACACGTCAACATTCAAAATATTATTTGAAGGTCTCACAATTGTCTGATTTTTAACGTATTGTATATCAAAATGTTCTGGAAAGTCCAAAGTACATTATGGAGTAGAAAACAGAAAACATCAAATTTCAACGAATTTCACGTACAATGTCCCCTTAAACTCAGAATGTTGTTGAGTGGTGGTGGTGGTGGTTAGTGTTTAACGTCCCGTCGACAACTAGGTCATTAGAGACGGAGCGTAAGCTCGGGTTAGGGAAGGATTGGGAAGGAAATCGGCCGTGCCCTTTCAAAGGAACCATCTCGGCATTTGCCTGAAACGATTTAGGGAAATCACGGAAAACCTAAATCAGGATGGCCGGAGACGGGATTGAACCGTCGTCCTCCCGAATGCGAGTCCAGTGTGCTAACCACTGCGCCACCTCGCTCGGTGTTGTTGAGTGGCAATTCACTGAAACAAGACTAATTTGTAAGATACATGAACAGCATCGAAAGCACCATCTACGTTAAATAAACCAATAAACAAGGAAATAGTTTCAAAAACACTTAAATTCAATTGTTTAACTATGTGATGACCTCAACCCACAGGAAAAATAATTATCAAAATCTGAACTGTGAACACATCCCAAAATCTAGTTGGAAAACCACACTCTTTGTTATACTTCTCAATTGGCCACGATCCCACTTTGTTTATGAACTGAAAACTCTAATAATCACGAGAAACTGCGCTGAAATTAACCTGATCTCACAAAATTATGTATATATTCTTTGAAACTTCAAAGACATCAAAGACAATATCTGAAAGGAATTAGAAAAAGAGACAAAATTTCGTGAATCACAGACAATACTGTTAATAACCCCATGAACAGGGGGGGAGGGGGTTCACCATACATCTACCCACTTTTGAGTATAACCAGCGTCTCTTAATACTACAACTCGTAGCAATACAATATCAAAAACTTTTATTACTGGGTAAACAGTCCCTATGTGATTTGACAGCTGACATTTATAATTCCCGCTCACGTCAGGAAATGCACCAATACGGGAATAGCGGCTTTTACGTTATTGGTCAGAACGCAAGGAATTATGGCGGTCACCATAATTTTCGCGAGAAGCCATATTTCGCGACAAAATACTCTTATTATTGTTAATTAACAATATTCAATCTGTAAGATGTACGCCTGACACTAGACTGGTGTCCTTCGACATCGTCAGCCTTTATAGTAATGTCCCGGTTGATGAAACCATAGACCTTGTAAAAGAGAATCTTCTTAAGCATAAAAAACTAAGTGGAACCCAGATTGCGGAACTCATTGGTTTGCTTAAGGTCATTTTAAAATACAATTATTTCACATTTAACGGGAAAATGTATGTACAGCCAGATGGTTTAGCAATGGGTAGCCCCCTCGCCGGTATTCTAGCAGAGGTTTTCATCAATGCCTTGGAAACAACATTCTTCAATTCAAGTTCAGAATTACGCCACAATATCCGCTATTATGCACGTTATGTTGACGACATTTTCATCGCTTTTGATGGCACTGATCATGAGTTAGAGCAGCTCTTCAATGCTTTCAACGGTTTACATGAAAAAATTTCCTTCACAAAAGAACTTCAAAATGATAAACGTGAACTTAATTTTCTCGATTTAACAATTTCCATACAAGATAACACCTTCCATTTCAATATCTTCCGCAAAGAAACGTATTCAGATAATGTCATTCCTGCTGACTCAACTCATCCAAAATCTCATAAACTGGAGTTTTTTCATTCCGCCATTCACCGAATGGTAACCACCCCTTTATCACCTGCGGATCCACTGAAGGAGTTGAATGTCATCAAAGCAATCGCTGTTAATAATGGGTACAACCAGAACATGATCGATTACCTGCTCAATAAGAAAATTTCTCAAAATTGTTCGACTTTGAGCAATAACCTCCCCACAGATACCACAGAAACTAAAAAATTTATTTCCATCCCTTTCTTGGGTAACATATCATATAGGATTAAACGTCTTCTAAATAAAAAATATAACTGTAATGTCTCCTTCTCTACAGATAATAGTTTAAAAAGAAATCTTATACAGTCGGTAGAGATTGCCAGCGATTGGTTTTCTAATTCAGGTATTTACAAACTAACCTGTAATAACTGCCCCTCATACTATATTGGTCAAACAGGCAGAGCCGTGAAAACACGATATAAGGAACATCCATTAGGTAAAAAAGGAGCGAATATTCACAACTCTACTTTCGCTGAACACCTCTTGATAGCAGGCCATACGCCCACACAGTTAGAAGACACGGTGATCCTACACAGACAAGTCAAAGGACGGAGACTAGATCTGTGGGAAGAGTTATTTATTTTTAAACATCTAGAGCTCAAAGACGGTAATATACTGAACGATCAGTTGAACCTTGCCTGTAGACAATTCTTCGAAGGTTTTAAACCCGTACTGTTTAATATATAACATTAATGTTGATAACCTCAGTGGTCTATTCCCTCAGGAAGCTATAATGCACTTTCAAATCTTTAAGCTCACTACCTTTTATGTAATGTGGTATTCTCACGATGTATGGCTGCCACTACATCGGCCCTCATGTCATTTTCTCTTATTCTAAAACCTTGGCTCCCTGAGAATGTATATTAACTGGATTGTTGACCAGGTTTCGTTATTTATGTCTTAAGAGCCATCACTGATTATTCTTAAAGTTTTGATTTATATACGATCTATGGGCTTCACTAATATGATAGTATAACTTTTATATTCTGGCTGTATATGCCACTGCATGTAACTTATGGCGTAAGCGCCACCTGCCTTTTTGATATATGTATCTACGTTAATGTTTCTAAGGCTCCCACAATGTCATAACGGGAGTATTAAATGCTTTCCTTTTATTTATTGTCACTCTATCTAAGGACGCAATTAATATGGATATTTTACATGTTGCTTCAGTACGCCAATCGGCACATAGTTCGCGACCTGAGCGCCACCGGCCCTGACTGCAGTGCTACTACGCTGGCCGATTTTACTCAGTCGCTTATGCGCTCTCCAACTTCCATGTACTTATTTTTATATGTCTGACAAACCCTATTCTCAGGGCTATATTTTATTTGGACTAATGGACCTATGCAGATGTTTGTAAAAACGATAATGACATATCACTCCATGTTAATGTAATACTGTAAGTACCAGGAATCCTTCTCATATTTTGTAATACAAGATTCTCCTAATATATATTAAACTCTATTTTTTACTTATGTTTCATACCTTTTAATATAAATTACGATGTTCATTGTCCTCAGGCCGCCTTCTGAAGAAGATAGATTTAAATCTATCGAAACGTAGGTAAAGATTACTTTATCCTTTGCAACTGGTCGGCTGTTTTTAATCCAACTACAATAATTTTGACATGCAACGAGAATTATTTCTAATGAGAGGAAGAATTTTATATTTACTTGTGTTTCAACAATGATTACCAGGCAACTTTTAATTCACTGATTGTAATTTTATTTTCGTTAGCAGAAAGCAAACATAAACTAAACAAAGAATTTATTTAAATAGAGTCTGTAATTCTTATACTTTTAATAGAGAAAGAAAGTTTCTAGGTCAGGGGAAAGCGTTCGGCGAAATCTCTTAACTTTTTGTTGCATTCGAAGCGTTGCGTTGTGCAGCACGATATCGGCTGGATACGATGATGAGTGCAGGATACAGGCAGTTCCGCTGGTTAATCTTCTCCGGCGAAACGCAAATAAAGTTCCGGCACAGTTGTATCATTAGCCCCGTGGTGATTAACAAACCACAAGACGCCGGTATACGACCGTTGTTGACATGTCCTCTCTTTCAAAGTGCATGACGTAGACGTCGCTCATTTTTACACTTTATGCCCTGTACGTGACGCTATCGTCCATAATTACACAGTTCATCACATTCATATAGTCTTAGCAACAAATACACAGTTCATAGAATTGTTATTGTGTGTGAAGCACGCCGTAAACAATGTCCACTCTGTTCTCGCGTTTCAAACTTCGACAACGTCATTAAAAGTCATTTATATTCCACAGTTAATTGAAGTCTTCACTTTCATGGCATGATAGAATGTGATGTACAACAGTTCCACCACCCAAAACCAACACCAGCAAAGTTCATTCGCATAAAAGCACTGTTCGTGTCGGCGACAACAAAGTAATGTTAGCGGCACTTTCACAGTCCGGTTTATTTGCTCTTAAAGTTCGCTGGCGATGGCATTACATACCGCAGTGGTAAAGAGAATTAACAATCTGATAGTTCGGTATCAGAGTCCACACAATTACGTATGCTTTTCATAAAACACAGTACTATTCTCCCGCGCACGCTTCACAGACACACCATCCACCATCCCCTCTACTACACAACAACCTTTCGACTATTGATATCACTATCGCTGTCCCCTGTCTATACATCTTATATCGTTATCATAAATTACATAAATCTTTATAAATGTTATTGACTGCATTTTTCACCAATTATAATATTCCAAAAGAGAACTTTACAAACTGTACCACAGGTACAAAGCAAGAAACATACTTATCCATTGGCAAACGAAATAATTCACAATTACATCTTTACATTTAAAACCCACAATAGAATGTTACATAATCACAATTAGAAATGCCCATATGAACAAAAGGAAAAAGAATAGAAATCTAAAGAAAATCACGAAAAAAATTTTATATGCGTAATTAGTAATGCCTTCACAACATTTGATTGACATTCCAATAAATAGCAGTATGCGTGCAGAACTTGTGCACGTGTAGTGACACAACTCACCAGAAGCGAGAGACGGCTGCATCGTCAGGTTGCAGAGTGTGTCGAGCAACTTTTGGCGGTACAGCTGTGGCAAGAGTCTGGCCGCGGTCGCTGCGGGTCTGACGGCGAGGGTGGTGGGTGGTCCCGCCCCATATGCTGGCTGGCACGCTGCACACAGAGGCACTGCGTGGGTATGTGTGTTCCCAGGGGGGCCAGGGGGCCGTTTAGTGCAGGTGCTACTGCTGGGGGGGGGGGGGGGGCGTGGTCTGCCTATAGTGGTGACAGGACCCACACACTGTCTATGACACTAGTGTGTATGCTGTATGAATGACTCACCAGTGAATTAATGAGTTTGGACATTGCTCCTCCAACATTCCCCCTACGTGGATCTTAGCACAGCTAACATCAAATTGTTGAAAATGACGCACAAACTAAAGGTAAATATAAGGGTCAACAGTATTACTGGACTGACAGAGGTATGATACTACAGAGTTTAAATACACCGCTGCATCAATACTCATAGCCGTTATTTCTGAAGTCGACACCCTTGTCTGTCAATGTTTAATAACCACACGGGGATGAATGAGGTATCATTAGAAAAAAGTTTTTACACCACTTTGTGACACTGCATTCCGATTTGCGGTAAACTTACCATTTTTGGAAAGTTTCAAGGTAAAAATGACTTTTAACTATCGTGTCAATATTACAAATACTATTTTATTTGATATAAAGTACTTATTAACTTGAAAATTTGTACATAGCGTTGACACAGACAATAATTGTGGTAACAAGGGTTGCCCATTATCTATGCCTGTCGTAAAAGTTCTCTTTTATAAGCGGATATACTTTTCGAAATGACAAGCGTATTTTTCATAGTCGCAAATATATGCCTGAATCTTATTCTATAGTGCACTTATGTATTACTACTACTGTATAAAGTATAGAGTACAACTAAAATTAAAGATTACATTTACGACAAATATCGTAATATCCTATGTAAAGGATTTTGTTCAAAATTATGTGCAAGGAAATGTATATACAACGATGTATCATAAATTCTTTTTTACCATCAAAATCGCCAAACAGTCCTGTGTTTGGACGAGTTATTTTTACACCAAGTTTCGGCATCTCAGTAACGCAGTTTTTGTCAAGGCTTTGAAGTACACCTCCAGTGACCAATTCACAATATCCAGATACTGATTGCTCCAGTATGCAAGTATCGATATGTCTGATGGTCTGTACGTGGATTGCCTAGGGTCCTGAAGATTGCATTATTGTGGTGCCGAAACTGGTTGTCTGAATAAAATAACTTCTCAAAATGTGTGACTGTTTCGAGGTTTTCCTTGGTGAATATTTGACCGACCACTGTCCCGATTATCAACGGATAGACAGAGATATGAATTCGGTTCACATGAAGGACGTTTTCTCCTCAACTGCACAACTTCGCTTATCCCAATGACTACTCTTATTTCAAATACTGTCATTATACAAAATTATAAAAGTATGAAAGTTTTGCGCAGATTGACTAGTCTTACAGAAATTTAATGGGCACTGACGAAGCTATCTCAGACATTCAGATGTGCTTGATGCAACGCAATGCTTATCAAGCGGTGTTCAGAGAAATGATAGCTCATTTGTCAGGGACTCGTCTATAAGAAGAACAGACAGTAAACTGGAGGACAGCAGATTTTAAAGTCAGCAGGGAAGGTAAATCATAGAGGTTAGAGGAGTAGCAAGGTAAGGGTTCATGACGTAATGCAGCTAAACCAGTGGGATATTTAACTATCATTAAAAGCACTGTTACAGAAATTTAAATGTTTCAATAGAGCTAATTGACGTGGGCAAGAGAGAACTCTCCCTCAGTGGGTCAACTCTAACCATCATCCAGTTGCGATGTTGATTAAGTGTATGACGAAGACCGCTAAAGGCAATGTGAGTATTTTAAAACCTGATACCTGATCCGAGAGTGCTGTTCCAGAAAAATAAAAAATCGATTTCATTGATGTATTCAGAGTAATTATAGTTGGTATGAAGTAGCTCACGAGCAGTAGAATACTCAGTGTTAATGAAAAAATGACAGAGGCCCGAAAGGGCAATGGAAAAATTATAATATAATCTGGTAAATTGAGCTGTCAACTTACTGCCTATAGAGGTTGATCGATTGATGCTATGATAGGTAACTGGACAACTAATATGCAACACTGAGATGATGAAGACTATGATGGTCATAAATTGCAACAGGTATCCTATAAAATATCAAGTTCTTCAGTATGTTGCGTCTTGCAGCTCTGAAATATTGAAGAAAAATTTTTTAATTGTTTGTGCAACATTTACTAATTATTTACTGACGGACTAATTTCGAGCTTTGCCCATTTTCCAGAGAACAAAATTTGTTATGAATGAATGCATCAAATATGGATCATAAATGTATAAGTCGTGCTGTGCTCCAGATGGCAACTGCTTATGTATCTGTGTCTGGGATATACCTGATATAATCACGCTGTAGTTGCAGCTCAGATCTGCATTAAAACATCCCATAATTGTAGTTATACCCTACTGTGGCATGTTAATGTAAGAGTATAATATATATTTATCTTAATCGTTGTACCTTCGTTATCCTGGGTGATCTGATACTGGTGATAACGATGTATCATATATAGTATAGTCAGCGACGGTGTGAAAAGTTTGTAACGGCGTTGCAGGTTAGGTTGCGCTGAGAAATAATTGTCAAAAAACAAATCCACTACGTTGGGCTGCTTCCACGTTAATTAGCGCTGAAATTAGTCAATGAGGTCGTTGCTTCAGCCAATCCATGCGGCCCGCCAGAGGCGGTGTCCTAAAACCGGACATGACAGCGATACAAAAATTGGATACCGGACGATAGGATCGAACCCAGAGCCGAAGGCTGTCCAGTCTCGGGAGCGATGATCTAGGCTGCGAGAACAGCTGACACTAATTTCATCTCGTGAGGCCCTGGAATTTGCGTGCACAATGGGCTGATTGGCTATTTTCAATGGTGATTAACTCGGAAAGGGGTGCAACCTTGTCGAATTTTATCTCGACAATTATTTCTCAGGAGAACCTACCATGCAACACCGTTCTAAGCTTTTTAGATTGCTTCTGACCACACTGTGTAATGGAGAATTTGTTCCTGTGGGATTTCAATGTGTGTCACACAAGTGTTATCGTATATTTAACAGATACTTATGCAAAGAATTTTATTATATGACCCCATTTAATCTCTGACATATTCAGTATACGTTGTGGTTACATTAATATCAAAGACTACATTCAATGTGAGACATAGTTTTCATTACATTAAAGGTGAAAAGTAAGTCCAAGCATTATTTAAGAGAGAGTTATTATTTTATTCGTATTTCAGTGGAATATATATATATATATATATATATATATATATAAAAGAATTTTCAGTGATCGCTTCCTCACCGCTTATTTGGTGAGTGACTGATGCTGGCTGGAGTGCGTTTCATAAGCCGATTAAAGTGAATTTTTTTGCTGCACATGTCTCTCTGTGCCAGGGGTAAGCAGCTACACCCCACTTACAGCACCTCGTTTACTGGATGTCTTGTGTACACGACCTGAATGGAGACCATACGCTTCTCTTTGGAGCTTGATGTATTTCATATGATGGACCTCAAAAGTTGTAGCAAATTACCCCTGTATTTCCCGGGGAGATGGGGGTGGGGTAATAAAATAATTGTGCTATGGTAGTAACTGGCACACTGCACAGGTGTTCTACACAAGTGGAAGCCGGTTAAGCTACACAGAAATCTACGGTGCTGTCCTGTTGTGTGACAGACGCCTGCTGTGGCTGTGTGGAAGGAACGCCAGATGACGATTACACTGACTGACACGTCGCACTTTCAACACAGTGTTTCATTGGTGTGAGACGTTGAATATTAACATCCTCCAGCACGACCATCAATACTAATGTGAGGCTGCCCACCTGTGTTGTCACCTCACGGGATGTTTGTGGAAGCTGGTTCCGCGACGTGCTGCACTGCTGACACGTGCAGAGGTCCACCTGTCATCTCTAGGCTGTCGCCTTGGCCGCTGAACGCGTTATGTGAAACTGTGATGCAGGGTTGGTGTTTTGTTAGTGATATGCTCCACTACATCTAAAAGTTGCGTCAGATCAGCATTTACGAAATGGCAACGTGAGAAGCGGAAATTTGTGAATAAGTTGCTGCCTTCCATAAAAAAACTGAAAGCTAACTGACCGTGACAATGTAAGTAGGCTGTTTAGGTTTTTATGTTGGTAACGCCACGTAGCGCTCTGACTGTGGTGTGTGCAGTCTGTGGCTGGTTGCGATTGTTGGAATATTTGCCATTGTAGTGTTGGGCAGTTGGATGTGAACAGCGCGTAGCGTTGCGCAGTTGGAGGTGAGCCGCCAGCAGTGGTGGATGTGGAGAGAGAGATGGCGGAGTTTTGAGAGCGGATGATCTGAACGTGTGTCCATCAGAGAGAGTAAATTTGTAAGACTAGATGTCATGAACTGATATATATATTATGACTTTTGAACACTATTAAGGTAAATACATTGTTTCTGATCAAAAGTCATAATATATATCAGTTCATGACATCTAGTCTTACAAATTTACTCTCTCTGATGGACACACGTCCAGATCATCCGCTCTCAAAACTCTGCCATTTCTTTCCGCACATCCACCACTGCTGGCGGCTCACCTCCAACTGCCCAACGCTACGCGCTGTTCACATCCAAATTCCCAACACTAGACTGGCGAATATTCCAACCATGCCAACCAGTCACAAACTGCACACACCACAGCCAGTGACTTTCATACAGAGCGCTATGTGGCGTTACCAACATAAAAACCTATACAGCGTACTTTCATAGCCCCCATGCTCCCCACAAAAAATTTTACAAATTGTTTTGGGCAGTTGCCAATGAGCTGACCGTGACATGTTCATCATGTAGAGCAAGGTCTGAACACTCGCGCAGCTATGAACTGCATCCAATCTTGTCGAACCCTGCTATCAGTCGCGTGTCATAAGAGTCGTAATTTCCGAACTTCCGAATGTGTTTACAACAAGGAAGCCCGGGTCAACAGAAGCGTCCGATCTTACCCGTCGGCTTTGACCCGTGACGTAAGCGTGTTGTGGTGTGTGACGTCATTACGGCGCGGAGTTTGATTTGCGATTGTGGCGTGTTTGTAGATGTCTTGTTTTTGTTTGTCGTGCTCTCTGGTGGTGTGTTCATGGTTTTCGTTTGTTTCGTTTGTTTCGTGTGGTGGGGTCAGTTTTCTGTTGCTCAGGTGTTGGATTTGAAGCGGAATTTCTATTAGTGAGTTAATGGTTAATTTAATGCTCATTGCTGTACGTCGGGTGAGTTTGTTATTGAGTGTATTTGGTTGTGGTTTTTTGTTCAGGAATGGATATGAAAGACCGCCTTAACAGTGTTCGGTTGAGGGCGATGATGGGGGAGACAGCTTTAGAGCTGATTAAATTTCTTCAGCTATTTGTCATGGGTCAAAGCCGACGGGTAAGATCGGACGCTTCTGTATTTCCGGGACCTACACATTGATCTGTAGCGTAGCCCTGAATACGAGGTTAGGTTGGGAGTTTTTTTTTGGAATGCGGCCGCGGCAGCGGCCGCCTATGATTCGAAAATATTGATTTGACACTAATGAACATGTATACGTAATATGAAGCAATTTGATGAACATATTGATCTGTAGCGTAGCCCACTTGAGGTTAGGTTGGGAGTTTTTTTTTTGGAATGCGGCCGCGGCAGCGGCCGCCTATGATTCGAAAATATTGATTTGACACTAATGAACATGTATACGTAATATGAAGCAATTTGATGAACATATTGATCTGTAGCGTAGCCCACTTGAGGTTAGGTTGGGAGTTTTTTTTTGGAATGCGGCCGCGGCAGCGGCCGCCTATGATTCGAAAATATTGATTTGACACTAATGAAGCCTGTGGGGGGATGGGGGGGCACTGCAGACTCCCCCCACCGCATAACGACACATGATGATCAAATTTTGAAAAAAAATGAAAAATTTCTTCCGTACCTGCTAAACTGCATAAGTGCCGATGTATGTAGGTGTAAGGGAAGCTTTCGTTTCTTAGTTTTCTATTGGGGGATGTGATCGGTAGGTTCTGTTGAGCTATATAGGTTAAGGGAAGTGTCCGATTATGGATAGGAATGTGTTTTTTGGTATTTGGTCAGTTTTGTGATGTTGATTTATTTCGTTGTTTTGCGTGGTTTTGAATGGCGGTCGGTGGCTACATTTCTGTATATTTAGTTTCTCCGCACCCAAAAACCCCTAATTTCCCACGCTTGTCCCGTTACAGTCATTAGGCTTTTTGTGAAACTTGTGTATTTCAGTGTTTACAATACGTATGCGATGTTTTTATATCCGCCATATTGGAATTGTTTATAGTCGTTTCCGCGGTATTTGTGACGTCATGGGTCAAAGCCGACGGGTAAGATCGGACGCTTCTGTATTTCCGGAAGCCCCCAGGTAAGGAGGATCTGCAGAATGGATGAGTCCTAAAATGTATTTATTTATGGTACAGTGATGTAAAAATGTCATGGGTCACTTCTAAATTCCGTGTTTCACCTCCTTTTACCCTGAATAGTGCAGCAATTCGACGTGTCATAGCATCAACATGCCGATGGAAGTCATCTGCAGAAATACTGAGGCGTGCTGCCTCTACAGCAGTCCATAATTGCGAATTTTGTCCACTAACTGACCTCTCGATTATGTCCCATAATATTCTATGGTATTTACGTTGGGCTACCTCGAATTGTCCAGAACGTTGTTCAAACCATCGTTGTTTGGGAATACGTACACTATGAACGGCTCAGTTGGAGTAGAGGACACAATCAATTCCATATAAACACAGCCCACACTATTGTGAAGCCCCCACAAACTTGCAAAGTGCCTTGTTGACAAATAGGGTCCAAGGCTCCGTGTTGCCTGCGCCACACTCGAACGCTACCATCAGCTCATGCCAATTGAAATGGGCCTCATCTTCACCAGTCCACGGCTTCCCAGTCCTCTAGGATCCAACCGATACGGTCACGAGCCCAGGAGAGGCGCTGTTAGTAAAGGCACTTGTGTCGATTGTCTGCTGCCGTAGCCTGTTAACGCCAAATTTGGCTGTACTGTCCTACCGGATACGTTCGTTGTACGCCGCACATTGATTCAAAATGGCTCTGAGCACTATGGGACGCAACTGCTGTGGTCATCAGTCCCCTAGAACTTAGAACTACTTAAACCTAACTAACCTAAGGACATCACATACACCCATGCCCGAGGCAGGATTCGAACCTGCGACCATAGCAACAGCGCGGCTCCGGACTGGAGCGCCTAGAACCGCACGGTCGCCGCGGCCGGCGCACATTGATTCCTGTGGTGGTTTCATGCTCATCCGTTACCTGTTAGCACTCAAACTGACACTATGCAAACGCCGCTGCTCTCGGTCGATAAGTGAAGGACGTCAGCCACTGTGTTGTCCGTGGTGAGGCGCGATGCCCGAATTTTGGTATTCTCGGCGCACTCTTCATACTGTGGAACTTAGAATAATGAATAACCTAACGATTTCCGAAATGGAATGTCCCATGCGTCTAGCTCCTACTAGCATTCCGCGTTCTAGGTCTGTTGTTTCCCATGGCGCGACGGTAATCACGTGGGAAACTTTTTTCACACGGACCTCGCGAGTGCAAATGACTGGTCAGCCAATGCAATGCCATTTTATACGTCGTGTATGCGGTTCTAGCAATCTCTGTATACAGTACTGGCCATTAAAATTGCTACACCACGAAGATGATGTGCTACAGACGCGAAATTTAATCGACAGGAAGAATACGCTGTGATATGCAAATGATTAGCTTTTCAGAGCATTGACACAAGGTTGGCGCCGGTGGCGACACCTACAACGTGCTGACATGAGGAATGCTTGCAACCGATTTCTCATACACCAACAGCAGTTGACCGGCGTTGCCTGGTGAAACGTTGTTCAAAAAATGGTTCAAATGGCTCTGAGCACTATGGGACTCAACTGCTGAGGTCATTAGTCCCATAGAACTTAGAACTACTTAACCTAACTAACCTAAGGACATCACAAACATCCATGCCCGAGGCAGGATTCGAACCTGCGACCGTAGCGGTCTTGCGGTTCCAGACTGCAGCGCCTTTAACCGCACGGCCACTTCGGCCGGCCGAAACTTTGTTGTGATGCCTCGTGTAAAGAGGAGAAATGCGTTCCATTACGTTTCCGGCTTTGATAAAGGTCGGATTGTAGCCTACCGCGATTGCTGTTTATCGTATCGCGACATTGCTGCTCGGGTTGGTCGAGATCAAATGACTGTTAGCAGAATATGGAATCGGTGGGTTCAGGAGGGTAATACGGAACGCCGTGGTGGATCCCAACAGTCTCGTATCACTAGCAGTCGAGATGACAGGCATCTTATCCGCATCGCTGTAACGGATCGTGCAGCCACGTCTCGATCCCTGACTCAACAGGTGGCGACGTTTGCAAGACAACAACCATCCACACTAACAGTTCGATTACTTTTTCAGCAGCATCAGCTCGGAGACCATGGCTGCAGGTACCCTTGACGCTGCATCACAGACAGGAGCGCCTGCGATGGTGTACTCAATGACGAACTTGGGTGCACGAACGGCAAAACATCATTTTTTCTGTTTACAGCATCATGATGGTCGCGTCCATGTTAGGCGACATCGCGGTGAACGCACATTGGAGGCGTGTATTCGTCAGCGCCATACTGGCGTATCACCTGGCGTGATGGTATGGGCTGCCATTGGTTACACGTCTCGGTCACCTCTTGTTCGCATTGATGGCACTTTGAACAGTGGACATTACATTTCAGGTGTGTTACGACCCGTGGCTCTACCCTTCATTCAATCCCTGCAAAACTCTACATTTCAGCAGGATAATGCACGACCGCATGTTGCAGGTCCTGTACGGGCCTTTCTGGGTATAGAAAATGTTCGACTGCTGCCCTGGCCAGCACATTCTCCAGATCTATCACCAATAGAAAACGCCTGGTCAATGGTGCCCGAGCAACTGGCTCGTCACAATACGCCGACCACTGTTCTTGATGAACAGTGGTATCGTGTTGAAGCTACATGGGCAACTGTGCCTATACACTCCATTCAAGCCCTGTGTGACTCAATGTCCAGGCGTATTAGGGCCGTTATTACGGCCAGAGGTGGTTGTTCTGGGTACTGATTTCTCAATATCTATGTACCCAAACTGCCTGAAATTGTAATCACATGTCAGTTCTAGTATAATATATTTCTCCAATGAATACCCGTTTATCATCTGCATTTCTTCTTGGTGTAGCAGCTTTAATGACCAGTAGTGTATGTACGTATCTACATCTCACGACTTCTGTCACTTCAGTATATATCTGTATACATTGATCCATAGCCTTTCCCGTGCACCCTATTGAATGGCTAAATGTGTGAATGAGTTTGTTTTGGAAGTTCCACGTGAAGCCAGAGCTAACAATTATATGACCCAACTTTGCCTCCCTGACAGCACCCCTGCAGTGTAGAACAGCAGTGAAACCAGGCAGGCCAATGCTGTACCATTATGCACCCTTATGCAGCGGTTGGCACCGCAAGTAGCTTGCCAGTTGTCCCCTCCGCCTCCTGTTAGGAGGCGACCAGTGAAAACTTCGAACAGACATGGCGCTCTTACTCATGACGTGTGAGTATAAAGTTCTGCTCGGTACAGCTCACTGTTACATCCTAGAATCAGGTACTGGTTTGAGTTATTTCAATATGCAGCAGTGAGTAATCCATTTCTTTTACTTCGTTAATTCGATAGGGACTGTTCGTGATTAAATCTGCGATTTCATTAATTTAATTTTATGTAGAGAGCGTAGTTTCGTATGAAAGGTTCATCGAAATGCAACCACGTGCATCCATCGCTCGTTGCTCTAAGTCTTTCATCAGCTGGTTACTCACCAATTCATTCGAGTACTTGCTCCGGAGGTTTTACTTAAATGCTTTTAGCAAAATTACCGTAATTTTGAACCACCGAACAGTAGTTGAGACTACCATTTCGTGGCCGGTCGTTGTGGCCGAGCGGTTCTAGGAGCTGCAATCTGGAACCGCGCGACCGCTACGGTCGCAGGTTCGAATCCTGCCTCGGGCATGGATGTGTGTGATGCCCTTAGGTTAGTTAGGTTTAAGTAGTTCTAAGTTCTAGGGGACTGATGACCTCCCATAGTGCTCAGAGCCACTTCCATGTCGTGACGTGGTTGGATTGAACCCATTGTGAACTGATGAACTGAAAACACTAGCGCTTTCAGCGATCTGTTTCAGGCATTTCGTGATCCTTTTGTTTCGCAGATTTCACACGAGTTGCGGCGTATTTCTGAATATTGCACGCTGTCTTGAAGGGCAGTACGTTGCTCCAGTGAGCTTAGATGTAACGGTATATGGTATGTAGTACCATCTGTAGCATCCTAGCATACTTGGACACCTGAATGAGCGCGAGTAATTATTGTTGTCGTCGTCCTGTCCCATTCAACCCAGAGCCTAGCCACACTGCCGACAGCACCATTGCATCCATTATTCCTTACACTATTATCAGGGTTGACTCCACTTTAGTTGCTCAAATACCATGAGAAGTTGAGATTAAATTACCGTCTTTACTAAATTTTGTGCATATGTTAGAAGCTATATATCCCCCCCCCCCCCCCCGAGATTCCATTGCTGTCTGAAATTGTTCAGTAGTAAATAAACTGTCAATTTTTATAATCATGACAAACCACTTTTCTTGATATCTGTTATTAATCTGTACTACATCTGTTTCCATATGGTCAACCCACTAGAAGTATGTAACTTACACACTAATATTTTTGGAGAGGAAATGAGAGCAATGAGCCATAGACTAGACCATCCTTTGTCACTTTCTGCAGAGCTTGTCTTAACACAACTGTGTTATCCATTGTGGTTGTAATCAGTATGAATGTTTTCGTTGGTCTACTCCATCTTGAAATGGCAGATTATCTACAAAAGTGCAGTAGAGCGATGGAGTGACGCCAGCTGAGAGATAATACCATTTTCTTATCCCAGATGCCCCTCCCTGAGCTCTTATGTAAGCAGCCAACTGCTTCACACTGTAAATTCCACACTTATCGGTGACGGCCTTGTTAAAATCAGAGAAACTAGGCAATAAAAAAATTTGCTTGAGAATTTCATTTGTTCTATGAACATAATTAACTTTGTGTTGATATTCATAGTAAGTTCTACTTAACGCAATGAGTGTCACGAGGTCACTGTGAGTGCAGCAGGGTCATCTATCTGCTGTGACCATGGCCAGTTTTGTGGCAGTCAGTGTGTCAGACACCCCCCCCCCCCCCTACTGCTATCTTTGTGACAGTCAGTGTGTCACACACCATCCCTGCTGTCACCTTTGTCGCAGTCAGTGTGTCAGACACCCACCCTACTGCTACCTTTGTGGCAGTCAGTGTGTCAGACACCCTCCCTGCTATTAGCTTTATAACGGTCAGTGTGTCAGACATGCTCCCTGCAATCAGCTTTCTCACAGTCAGTGTGTAAGACATCCTCCCTGTTGTCACCTCTGTGGCAGTCAGTGTGTCAGACCCTGTCCCCACTGCCAGCTTTGTGGCAGTCAATGTGTCAGACACCCCACCTCGCCTCCCCCTCATCTGGCGAGCCGTGAGATTTTCTGTTAAGGAGCCAGATACTATGATGTCGAATTTCAATAGTTTCTTTTTCAGACGTTTCACAATTCTGCTTGTGTTGATGTGTGTTTCTTAACATCATTGAATGTGCCATGTCCTTCTTATTATTTCTTTATCATTTCTTTCTGGGTACTGTCACTGACCTACATTCACGATTATTTATTCGCGCAACATGAGGGTTTTCTGGAGCTGTGGTGCATCAGGACCCCTTCAGACATCAAGAAACACTTACGTTAAAGCGAGTCTCAGATATTAGTAACATGGTGTAGTATGTGACAAGACCTACAGCCTGTGCAGGAGGAGGTGAGGAGGTGCCAGCCCGGCGTTTTGTTGACGTGCCTTAGCCAGTGAGGAGCCACATCATCACTTGTTAAGAAGGACTTCACTATACATAATAGTACGAAATTTCGTTTTCTGAGACTGGCGGAAACGCTGGAGCCAGAAGCTCGTTGGTATTGGCAGGAACTCCGTTGTCAGCTGGCGGAGAATCTAGTTGAGGCAGCCATATTGATTGGTCGTGTGCGGTTCGCCACGTGTAGAAACTAACGAATATTGTAAAATATTATTAGATGTTTACTAATGAAAATATAGCGGTGAGGACTAGGTAAATGGTTGCGACTCTGATGGCAATAGCCGGTTGCTATGGAACATTACATTGTAAAATGTGTCTTGATCGAACGATAATGTGACAGCCCAAGCTAAACGGCGCCACACGGAATTAATTTTGATTTAGGCGCACCAAGGACGATGATATTACTGTAGACTAGGTATGATTCGAATAATGTAATGGTGAATGACACGCGTGACTGTAAAGAAATAGCGTAGAAATAATTTATCCTTGAACGCGGTGCTGTGGCAAGACCTACAGACCATAACAAATTGTGGCATCCCTTAAAACATTTGATGTGCGCTTTGCTGATGACTAGCTCCTCACTTTCCTGCAGTGTTAACCAGACAGCGCTACAGCATCTCAGCGAGGCCACGAGCAGATGATCATCCGCTACGATCATCGTTAGAAGACACCAGGAGGCAATCCTCTAGAGAAACATTCCGAGGTGTGGCGGATGTGCAATTCTACATCCACAATCCTCTGGTGAAAAATCAATCTGTTACAACCAGACACCAGGCCATGTAAGGTGTTAACACAAGGGGACTTCTATGAGCTATTCACTTCAGGATTCATTTGGAAAACAGAAAATGATCGTAGAAAACAGAAAATCACCAAGCTATCCTTGAAAATTTTTTTCTGCCATGTTTCCCACATAACAGCATCAAGTGGCCCATTTGTTTCACACTGAAATTAACGCACACTTTGAACATGGAGAAAGATTTAGAAAATGACTCTGGTCCACATCTGTATTGTATTGTATTGTATGTGAACCGGACACATAGAAACGACGGAGAGGCTCCGTCCCTGCTGCAGCCACAGTGGTCCACAACCCGACGACGACTTCCGCAGTCCACTTCACCCCTCCGCCGCCCCACACCGAACCCAGGGTTATTGTGTGGTTCGGCCCCCAGTGCACCCCCCAGGGAACGTCTCACACCAGACGAGTGTAACCCCTATGTTTGCGTGGTAGAGTAACGGTGGTGTACGCATATGTGGAGAACTTGTTTGCGCAGCAATTGCCGACATAGTGTAACTGAGGCGGAATAAGGGGAACCAGCCCACATTCGCCGAGGTAGACGGAAAACCGCTTAACAACCATCCACAGACTGGCTGTTTCTCCGGACCTCGACACAAATCCGCTGGGCGGATTCCTGCCGGGGAACGGGCGCTCCTTCCCACCCGGAAAGCCGTGCGTTAGACCGCAGGGCCAACCAGGCGGGCTGGTCCACACCTACTCGAACATCAAATTTCAGCACACGAAAATTTATAAGCAGGGTAACTTTTTCTGACAAGTACAAGGCCCTCTGTATCAGAAGACGTGATGTAGTGCAATTCGAGTTTTTGGCCATAACACTTGATTATTACCGCCTAGCTGTTGTTGTTGTTGTGGACTTCAGTCCTGAGACTGGTTTGATGCAGCTCTCCATGCTACTCTATCCTGTGCAAGCTTCTTCATCTCCCAGTACCTACTGCAGCCCACATCCTTTGAATCTACTTAGTCTATTCATCTCTTGGTCTCCCTCTACGATTTTTACCCTCCACACTACCCTCCAATGCTAAATTTGTGATCCCTTGATGCCTCAGAAAATGTTCTACCAACCGGTCCCTTCTTCTTGTCAAGTTGTGCCACAAACTCCTCCCCAGTTGTATTCAATACCTTCTAATTAGTTATGTGATCTACCCATCTAATCTTCAGCATTCTTCTCTAGCACCACGTTTTGAAAGCTTCTATTATTTTCTTGTTCAGACTATTTATCGTCCATGTTTCACTTCCATACATGGCTACACTCCATACAAATTCTTTCAGAAACGGCTTCCTAACACTTAAATCTACGCTGGATGTTAACAAATTTCTCTTCTTCAGAAACGCTTTCCTTGCCATTGCCAGTCTAACCCCCTAACTAGTGAACCAGTGCTATGAATATGCAGATTGTGCACACAGAGCGATGCAACTCACCGTGGGCGAAAGACTGCTGTGTGACCAGGTGGTGGTGGAGTGTGTCGGGCAGCCGTGGGTGGCACAGCTGCGGCAGGTGTCCTGCCGTGGTCACTGTGGGGCTGACTGCAGGTGCCGGGGCTGGGCGCACCCACTGTGGTGGCCGGCGCACTGCAAAATGGTTCAAATGGCTCTGAGCACTATGTGACTTGACATCTGAGGTCATCAGTCCCCTAGAACTTAGAACTGCTTAAATCTATCTACCCTAAGGACATCACACACATCCATGCCCGAGGCAGGATTCGAATCTGCGACCGCAACGGTCGCGCGGTGCCAGCGGCCGGCGGCGCACTGCACACAGAGGCACTGTGTGGGTGGGCGTGTTCACACAGAGGCCAGGAGACTGATTACTGCAGGTAGTACTGTTGGGGGAATGTCTACAGTGGTAACACTCTCCCTATGATAGTAGTGCGTTAGGTACAACAGTTGATTTTCTGGTGAGCCAATCACTTTATATACTCCATCTTCTGAGTGCCCCATAGATTTAGCTTACCAAACAACAGGTTGTTCGAAATAAAACAAATTACAGGTACGTACTGGGGCAGTCATACTGGAGTGATACAGGAACTACTGGGCAGGACAGTTTGAATATATTATAACAACAATCAGGTAGAATTTACAATGGAACTCTTTATATCACACTGTAATCATCTAATGGTGTCTGAAGAGCTAGTAGCTCATTTGTCAGGGTCTAGCTATAAGAGGCAGAGACACTAAACATTTCAGAGAATGAAATGGCACAGAAAGGTGGCGGTCAATGGTCATCTTATTAGCAGTGGACCAATAACTATGATAGTCTGCGTAGGGAAGATCATAGGGTGTGTCGTAATAGAAGGAAATAGCGCAGCATACATTGGACAGCCTTTAGTAAGCCACAGATAACTTCAAGCAAACTGGATGGGCAGAGGTTTGACCATGGTACTGCAAGAAGATAATACAGCGTTTTGACTAACTGAACCAACTCTCTGTGTGGCGTAGAACGGATTGTATCGAACTACAGCACACCTGACGAGAAAGGAGAGAGAAAACTGAGGGAAAGGCTCAAGACTGTTTGGAAATGTCTGGAGCAGTTGCAAGAACTAGTTTGTTCTCTTTTCGGGTGACCAGAGATTGTGTGAGACGTAAGCAGCAGTACAGTGCTGCACATGTTGTGCTTGAGTCACATTGTTTCCTGGATGCTTTCCGTATATGCTCTGAATAAGAACTATGCTCTTCTGCTAGGAACCTAGTGTTGTTGTTGTTATGGTCTTCAGTCCAGAGACTGGTTTACTGCAGCTCTCCATGCCACCTCATCCTGTGCAAGGTTCTTCATCCCTGAGTAACTACTGCAACCTACATCCTTCTGAATCTGCTTAGTGTATTCATCACTTGTTCTGCCTCGACCATTTTTACCCTCCACACTGCCCTCCAATACTAAATTGGTAATCTCTTGATGCCTCAGAACGTGTCCTACCAACTGATCCCTTCTTCTAGTCGTGCCACAAATTCCTCTTCTCCTCAAATTCTATTCAGTACCTCCTCATTAGTTATGTGATCTATCCATCTTATTTTCAGGATTCTTCTGTAGCATCACATTTCGAAAGCTCCTATTATCATCTTGTCTAAACTATTTTTCGTCCACGTTGCACTTCCATACATGGCTACACTCCATACAAATACTTTCAGAAAGGACTACCTGACACTTAAATATATACTCGATGATAATAAATTTCTCTTCTTCAGAAATGCTTTCCCTGCCATTTCCACTCTACATTTCATATCTTCTCTACTTCGACCATCATCAGTTATTTTGCTCCCCAAATAGCAAAACTCATCTCTTACTTTAAGTGTCTCATTTCTTAATCTAATTCCCTTAGCATCGCCTCATTTAATGCGACTACATTACATTACCCTCGTTTTGTTTTTGACGTTCCTCTTATATCTTCCTTTCAAGACACTATCCATTCTGTCCAACTGCTCTTCCAGGTACCTTGCTGTCTCTGACAGAATTACAATGTCATCAGCAAACCTCAAAGTATTTATTTTTTCTCCATGAATTTTAATTCTTACTCCGAATTTTTCTTTTGTTTCCTTCACTGCTTGCACAACCTAGTACACTTCTTAAAAGTTTTAAGTAATTCCCCTGGTACTGTTCTGGAACAAGAAACCAAGCTTGATACTGGCATTGCAGTTGTATTGCTCATATGTACTAAAAAAGTGAAAGAGTGGTGTTCAACACACATAGTTCTAGTACCAATTTGTGAATAGCTGTTACTTTGATCGTAAGCTTTACTACAACGTAGGCGTACAGTGGTCGATAGTTGTAGCACTGCAGTACCAGAAAGGCAAAGCTATGAATACGTTGCTGCTGTCCTTGCAATCCAATGTACCTGGCACTGGCAAGGGATGACACTCTCCCTCCTCATCTTTAACTTCTATTTATGCACCGTGGCAGAAGCTGAGAAGCCAAACAACTTTAAATGCCATTCTTTTCTATGCAGGTTTTCAGTGATCAATACAGTGTGCAGAATGAGAAGCAAGAACTCAGCAGCCCTTGATGCATCGTAAACATCGCTCTGTCTCTTTCTGCAACGAGCAGCACATCTTTGCGTTAACAGTGAAAATAACTCATGCTATGTTTACAGTCAATCAGACCTTTATTGAGAGCTACACATGCATTTACCAGAAATTATATCTGCAAATAAGCATGCATCGCTAAGGTGCCAAAACAAGATTATGTAGCTGCAAAAAGATTTTTCCCTACATGATTTTGTTTATTAACTTAGCTGCTTATAAATGTGGATCACTTTAGAGATTCGATGAACCTGTTTCAAGATGGTGAAGAAACAGCTGAGGGATACCTGCACGTGGCGCGTGTAGCTGTCAGTAAAGGAAAGTTTCAGAGTATAGAGATCATTGGGGAAACTCTCTTGGATGGGATATCACAATACCGGGTGATCAAAAAGTCAGTATAAATTTGAAAACTTAATAAACCACGGAATAATGTAGATAGAGAGGTAAAAATTGACACACATGCTTGGAATGACGTGGGGTTTTATTAGAACAAAAAAAAAAAAAGTTCACAAAATGGCCGACAGATGGCGCTGGACAGCAAAACGTCAGTGACTGCGCATGACAATCGTGTATAAAAGGAACTGTAATGAGAGAGAGAATCAGATGCGCCAGCAGTCGCAGCATGTTGACGTTACCTGAAAAGGCGCTTTTAGTGAAACTGAATTATCAGAATGGGGAATGTGCTAGTTCAGCGTTACGATCCTACAGCCATAGGAAGGGGATTCGAACGGGTAAAGTTCCGTTGACAAATGCAGCTCTAGAGGGAATGATTTCGAAGTTCGAAGCCACAGGTTGTTTAGACGATAGACCCCGTAGTGGCCGACCGAGCACAAGGCGTAATGCTGCTGAGACAGTTCAGGATGAAATGGAGACTGTAGCGGGTTCGTCTATGCACGGGGAAGTCAGCGCTTGTGCAGTCGCACGTCGCACTACTGTTCGGTTGGCACTTAGGAGTACCCTCCGATGCTATCCGTACAAAATCCATCAACATTATGAACTGTTACCTGGCGATTCACTGAAGCGGAGGGCATTTGCGGTGTGGGTATCTGAAAAGATGGCGGAAGATGACGATTGGTTGAGTAACGTGTTGTGGACCGACGAAGCCCATTTCACGCTTCGAGGGTCTGTCAACGCCCACAACAGCAGAATTTGGGCTACCGAAAATCCTAGAACTGTCGTGGAAACTCCATTGCACGACGAGAAAGTCACGGTATGGGTTGGATTTACCACATCTACCGTTATCGGGCCTTTTGTCTTCGAGGAAATGCGTGATTCTGGTTTTGTAACTGCTACCGTGACGGGTGTGAGGTACGCCGATGTTACAGAATCGCTTCATCCCCAGCCTGGCTGATAAACTCCTGCTGGAACGTATGATGTTTATGCAGGATGGCGCTCCACGCCATATTGCTAGGCGTGAAAGATCTCTTGTGCCCATCGTTTTGTGATGGTCGTGTGCTCAGCCGCCACTTTCGTCATGCTTGGCCCCCCAGATCCCCAGACCTCAGTCCGTCAGATTATTGGCTTTGGGGTTACCTGAAGTCCAAAGTGTATCGTGATCGACCGACATCTCTAGGGATGGTGAAAGACGACATCCGATGCCAATGCCTCACCATAACTCGGGACATGCTTTACAGTGCTGTTCCCAACATTATTCCTCGACTACAGCTATTGTTGAGGAATGATGGTGGACATATTGAGCACTTTCTGTAAAGAACATCGTCTTTGCTTTGTCTTACTTTGTTATGCTAATTATTGCTATTCTGACCAGATGAAGCGCCGTCTGTCGGACATTTTTTGAACTTTTGTATTTTTTTGGTTCTAATAAAACCCTATGTCATTCCAAACATGTGTGTCAATTTGGACTTCTCTATCTACATTAGTCCGTGATTCATTCAGTTTTCAAATTTATACCGACTTTTTGATCACCCGCTGTACACTTATAGGGAGATACATATACAGATTTTGGACAACAGATGAACGCCTTGTTAATGCATACCTCTTTTCTGCTGGTGGCTCTACAATCAGAGGAACCAAGTCCAGCAGCTCCTGTGGGTATCTCTGCTTTGTATCTTTCCAGCTCTGCGTAAGCACCACCTGGTGGGTGTGGTCCTTTACAAACGCAGTGACAGCCTGCAGGAGTCTGGGACAGGAGAGCCTCAGTGCGAGCACACCCAGAGCTGCCGCGTTCTCCAGAGCCAGCTCTGCCACCACCTGCTGCTCGCAGGTGTCCTTCAGACCTGACAACTCGTATGTACTGGCAGCTTCCAGCAGTTGGGGGGCCATGTTGGGATGTTGGGGGGCCTGGAGTGTGTGCATGTAGGACAGTAGTAGTCTCAGCACTGGACCCTCCATGTTTTCCACCTTGACCTCTACCTCGTTGTTGGCGAACATTGACTTGAATACTGTGCTCCTCTTCTCCAGGACGGCCCTGTGTGCAGCCAGCCGCGTCTGACCCGCCACTAAAGTCACCACAGCGCCGTCACCTGCGTCCAGCAGGGCACCCAGGTCCGTGGCGGTGGTCTCTGGAACTTCCTTCACGGCTGCCATGGTGGCTGATTCTGAAACACAGTGCGCTGCTCAGCCTATTGTCCTTACACAGAACCGTCAGTACTTGTACGGGACATAAACGGACATGTGTCAAGCAAAAGTTGGTCAATGCTGACCATCACAAGTGAATTATAACTATAGGGTATCCTTGCTGCCTCAAATTGATGCTGCAGGTAAACAGCTTCAAATTTTGAACAACAATCTTTAAAGAGTTCTTTTTTGTTTAAGCACAAATAGAGACCTCTTTTATTTTTATTTTTTTTCTACAAATACCAACAAGGCCAGAAAGAGCTATGGTAGTATTTTATTCAACGAGTTACCATTCTCTTTTCTCCCCTCGTTTAGGAAAACCATGCAATTTCACAACTGAAACTTGTATTACCCTGCTCTTAGCCTTTACTGCAGTATATTGCCTTGCTAGAGTTAGTACCCACAGCTGACCGACCATCTGCGTTGACGCTAAATATTTCCTCAGGATTGTATGTGCAGTTGGACCGCAGCTTCTCCTCAACTCATCTGACGTATTCCAACAGGACAACAGCCACCTATACACAGAGTGATTTATCAGAGCGGGTCATAGAGAATTTGTCTTCCTTTCAGCTACCACATGTGCTACATGTTTGTAACTGATGTCACACTGCCACAGTGTAACGCAGGGTACTGATAACAGAAAGGAGTGTGGCCACTGTAGATATAAAATCGCAGCAAATTATTCTCAGTCTGCAAATAGGTGAAGCATTTACAGCAGTTAGTGAGCGGCTGGACATAGGTATAGAAACACATGGAAAAGGATTAGATATGCTGAGGTCACAGGTATTTCACCTGAAAGTTCAAAATGGTTCAAATGGCTCTAAGCACTATGGGACTTAACAGCTGAGGTCATCAGTCCGCTAGAAGAACTACTTAAACCTAACTAACCTAAGGACATCACACACACCCACGCCCGAGGCGGGATTCGAACCTGCGACCACAGCGGTCGCGCGGTTCCAGACTGAAGCGCCTAGAACCGCTCGGCCACCCCGGCCGGCTTACCTGAAAGTAAACAAGATAGAAATTTCATGTTAAATACAGTGGATAAAGTATTGGGAAAGGCATATAACGTCTAAATATATGATTGTAAATCAAAGTTAACTACACTCCTGGAAATGGAAAGAAGAACACATTGACACCGGTGTGTCAGACCCACCATACTTTCTCCGGACACTGCGAGAGGGCTGTACAAGCAATGATCACACGCACGGCACAGCGGACACACCAGGAACCGCGGTGTTGGCCGTCGAATGGCGCTAGCTGCGCAGCATTTGTGCACCGCCGCCGTCAGTGTCAGCCAGTTTGCCGTGGCATACGGAGCTCCATCGCAGTCTCTAACACTGGTAGCATGCCGCGACAGCGTGGACGTGAACCGTATGTGCAGTTGACGGACTTTGAGCGAGGGCGTATAGTGGGCATGCGGGAGGCCGGGTGGACGTACCGCCGAATTGCTCAACACGTGGGGCGTGAGGTCTCCACAGTACATCGATGTTGTCGCCAGTGGTCGGCGGAAGGTGCACGTGCCCGTCGACCTGGGACCGGACCGCAGCGACGCACGGATGCACGCCAAGACCGTAGGATCCTACGCAGTGCCGTAGGGGACCGCACCGCCACTTCCCAGCAAATTAGGGACACTGTTGCTCCTGCGGTATCGGCGAGGACCATTCGCAACCGTCTCCATGAAGCTGGGCTACGGTCCCGCACACCGTTAGGCCGTCTTCCGCTCACGCCCCAACATCGTGCAGCCCGCCTCCAGTGGTGTTGCGACAGGCGTGAATGGAGGGACGAATGGAGACGTGTCGTCTTCAGCGATGAGAGTCGCTTCTGCCTTGGTGCCAATGATGGTCGTATGCGTGTTTGGCGCCGTGCAGGTGAGCGCCACAATCAGGACTGCATACGACCGAGGAACACAGGGCCAACACCCGGCATCATGGTGTGGGGAGCGATCTCCTACACTGGCCGTACACCACTGGTGATCGTCGAAGGGACACTGAATAGTGCACGGTACATCCAAACCGTCATCGAACCCATCGTTCTACCATTCCTAGACCGGCAAGGGAACTTGCTGTTCCAACAGGACAATGCACGTCCGCATGTATCCCGTGCCACCCAACGTGCTCTAGAAGGTGTAAGTCAACTACCCTGGCCAGCAAGATCTCCGGATCTGTCCCCCATTGAGCATGTTTGGGACTGGATGAAGTGTCGTCTCACGCGGTCTACACGTCCAGCACGAACGCTGGTCCAACTGAGGCGCCAGGTGGAAATGGCATGGCAAGCCGTTCCACAGGACTACATCCAGCATCTCTACGATCGTCTCCATGGGAGAATAGCAGCCTGCATTGCTGCGAAAGGTGGATATACACTGTACTAGTGCCGACATTGTGCATGCTCTGTTGCCTGTGTCTATGTGCCTGTGGTTCTGTCAGTGTGATCATGTGATGTATCTGACCCCAGGAATGTGTCAACAAAGTTTCCCCTTCCTGGGACAATGAATTCACGGTGTTCTTATTTCAATTTCCAGGAGTGTATTTGTGACAAAGGAGGAAAATCAAATGTTTGATTACATGTATATGACAAGCTACTGCTACAAGATGACCGATTTGTTTTTGAAGTGGGATCACTACACATGTAAGAACCAAAGGAGAAATAGGGAGCACAATTTTCCAAGTCGAAAGAGCCTGCTATAGATAGAAAAACATATTATCCTCTAGAATTAAGTGCCCAAGAATCATAGAAAGGTTTCTGATAGCATGTGTATGTGGTGCAGCATTGCATGGCTGTGAGACCTGACTCGAGAGGCTGGGGATATCACAACACTGAATTAGTGTAAGGTGTGGTCATACAGGTGCATACTGAAAATCAAACAGACTGATAAAGTCACAAATAATGATCACCTCAAAGAGCGCGAGAGAAGACAAGTTTATGGAACACGACTGTAAAAATGATAGTACGATTATTATTTATGTGTTGAAAAATCATGTGCACCTAAAAATAATGTGCTGTGGAAGGAGAATGCCAGAAAGACCATGTCTACAGTACATGGGTCAAATTATAGAAGATGTCTTCATTGAGGAAAGAGTTAAGAACTGAAGATGTGCTGCTCGTTGTGGGGACTAAAGAGGAAAGAGAAGAAGAAGAAGAAGAAGAAGAAGAAGAAGAAGAAGAGGAAGACAAAAAATTTATTGCAAATGGGAAACTACGTAATTGACATTGTGACATTTTACCTGTAGCAGCTCTCATTACTAAGTGTATGTGTCATACATTGTCATTTCAAAGTTTCTCAAATCTCACATCAGCATTCGTGATCTGACTGTTTCTGGCAGCTGCAGTGTTGTTTTTCGTGGGGCACACTATTTTTCGGCTTAATATTCTCATTCTTACTGGCCTTCTTAGTATTATCAGCTACTATGATTTCTGTAAAGGCGTGAATTTTACCTTTCACAACCAATACTACCTTTTATACACATTATCTTAACCACTTATTGTAAAATATATTTTTATTCTATTATATGAAGAAATTAGAAAGCGCAATTAATTTATACTGCTGTGAAAGAGTATCGTTGCCTCCAGAAATCTCAATATCACCAATCCTAAAAATTCATATTGGGGGCTCCCTCATATATGCCTGTTAAAAACAAAATCGTCCGATCCACATGAGTATAATGCTGATGTGTATCAAAAAAGTCAACAGAAATAGATATATTCTTTATTTGTACTAAATAAACATTACTTTCTTCTTTTAAAGTTTTTGTCAGACAATTTCCAGATTGCTAAATGTGAAAATGATAAGGCAATAAACTTTTACCTATCTTAGTGCCAGATCATCGGTACTTAAACACAGGTAATGGCTCTTCCACCTGTCAAGAAGTTTCTCCTTCATTATCTCACACATAGTCCACTGCAGTGTGATACCTCATTGCGAGACAAATTCCAGTACTGCAGTAAGCAGTTCTTTGTTCTGATGTCTCAGTCAGTGGATAACTTCACAAATGATAAAAACACATCTATGTTAGCGTGAGACCGTTATCCCTTTAATGCAGTGCTACACGTATTTACAGAGGGTTCCGCCACACACACGTTCCAGGTGAACTACTGAATTTCTGAGCCGTGAATAGCAACTGGTAAGCCGATTTTCAGCTTTGAAGTGAATGAAATACCACTTTCTTAATGGGGTTGAAGGCACTTTACTGACTTGTTTTAAGATGTTCCTATTTTGTCTCAATGCATCTACGAGGTATTTTTCACATACGATTATGTTTATAATATGAGATGCTACCTCTATACCTGCAATTCTGTCAAGTCTGTTTGTACATACACTGACATACTGAGTACTGTTATAATTCAGCAGTTCCTTTTCATTTCTTTTTGCTGGCTTGTGGAGTGAGTACTGCTGGATTCAGTCCATTTGGAATATGCGTGTAAGCTGCAGAACATAAAATAGTAGCTAGTTGTTCGTTACTACACTATGTGATTAAAAGCAACGGGACAGCTGGCTGAAAATAACTTACAAGTTTGTGGCGCCCTCCATCCGTAATGTTGGAATTCAATATGGTGTTGGCCCACCCTTAGCCTTCTTGACAGCTTCCACTCTCGCAGGTTCTGGGAGGTTTCTTGGGGTATGGCAGCCCATTCTTCACGGAGTGCTGCACTGAGGAGAGGTATCGATGTCGGTCGGTGAGGCCTGGTACAAAGTCGGCGTTACAAAACATCCCAAATGTGTTCTATAGGATTCAGGTCAGGATTCTGCGCAGTCCAGTACATTACAGGGATGTTTTTGCCGTGTAAACACTCCGCTACAGGCCGTGCATTATGAACAGGTGCTCGATCGTGCTGAAAGATGGAATCGCCATGCCCGAATTGCTCTTCAACAGTGGGAAGCCCGAAAGTGCTTAAAACATCAATGAAGGCCTGTGTTGTGATAGTGCCATGCAAAACAACAAGGCTTGCAAGCCCCCTCCATGAAAAAGACGACCACACCGTAACACCACCGCCTCCAAATTTTGCTGTTGGCACTAAACACGCAGGCAGATGACGTTCACTGGGTATTCGCCATACCCATACCCTGCCACATTGTGTACCGTGATTCGTCACTCCACACAACATTTTTCCACTGTTTAATCAGATCCTGATGCAGTTTCGAATTCCTGTGTGATGGTTTGGATAGATGTTTTGCCTATTACACATTACGACCCTCTTCAACTGTAGTCGGTCTCTGTTGGTCAACAGACGATGTCAGCCTGTACGCTTTTGTGCTGTTCGTATCCCTTCACGTTTCTGCTTCACTATCACAATGGAGGCAGTGGGGATAGGGATATGTAGGAGTGTGGAAATCTCGCTACAGACGTATGACACAAGTGACACCCAATCACCTGACCACGTTCGAAGCCCGCAAGTTCCGCACAGTGTCCCATTCTGCTCTCTCATGAAGTCTGATGACTATTGAGGTCACTGATATGCGATACGTGGCAGTAGGTGGCAGCACAACGCACTTAATATGAAAAATGTATGTTTTGGGTGTGTCTGGATACTTTTGATCACTCAGTGTATGTAAATGGGACAGGAGGTCCGCAGGAGGTGCCCAGGCTACAAGATTGCAAACTGGACTACTATAATTTACTACCCTTTACTTTCTTGTGTTCTACTTCAAGCCAAAACATATATTTTCCAATTCTGGGAGCGTAAACCAGTGGCTGAAATACTATGTGCGTTAGCGCTTCAGTCTGGAACCGCGCGACCGCTACTGTCACAGGTTCGAGTCCTGCCTCGGGCATGGATGTGTGTGATGTCCTTAGGTTAGCTAGCTTTAAGTAGTTCTAGGGGACTGATGACCTCAGATGTTGGGTCCCATAGTGCTCAGAGTCATTTTTTGAACTATGCGTGCTAAGCAAGAAAGCATAAGGCATCGGCAAAACTTGGACACTGAGACTGTGAATCTGTCGCAGGCAGCAATCTGACGGAAGCTATTGTCTACATTACTGCCTTTCAGGGCTGCCCCATACAGAGCAAATCAGAGAGAGGAATTATCGACTGACAGAAGAGTACAGCCTCGCTACATGGAGAAACTGTGAACGCAAACAAGAGGAGCAGCTCGTGCAGAGCCTCTACTCACCGCAGAGCCAGGGAGGAGTGACGTCACGAAGTGAGCTCAGCACGGTAAGCTGCCCGACAGCCGCTGGACTCTTTCCGTGTAGGCAGGGACAGCGTGCCCGCCCCTCGTGGTCTGCGGCTTATATGCCTGACGGCGGCCGCTGCGGCCACGTGACGTCACCGCGTCATGCACTTGTCTCACGTGTGACAGTATGGAGGTGGCGCGTGTAGGTTTATCATTTATCTGGAGTGTTTACTGCGAGATATGAGAGGCTCAAACCACGAGTGCGGTGCTCGATTAGGATTTTGTAATCTATGAACATTCCTAAATACGTCTGGTATTGAGAAATGCAAAATATCGGAATTTTTTTTTTGTTTCATAAAAAAACTCGGCGCTAGGTGACTGAAAATTCTGTCGTGATCTGGCTTTGAACGGGATCTAACAGTCCAACAAACTGCCTTTGGCTTCTGCCTTTGGTTCTTCATCCGACGTTTGTTTGCCAGCACAAGTGGCTGGGATAATCAACGTTTCACCCTTCATTGTTGGTGGAGGGCTCAAAGGCGTAACTTTGAGAATCCTAGCTACTCGACCCGCCAAAACGTCAGTAAAATCGTCAAACAGATGTCAGACGAAGAATCTGAGAGAGAAAATAACAGCAAGTAGTAACGAAAGCCTTAATAAATTTATGTCAAGCAGTCTGTTTCATCATTTTCTGTACAATGGGTATGTTTGTATCTCTGATGCTTTTTGGTCAGTACTGTTCTACTTGAGTGAGTAGTTTGCTGTGAAATTTAGAAGGCAGCACATACTGTGGTGTCACCGCCAGACACCACACTTGCTAGGTGGTAGCTTAAATCGGCCGCGGTCCATTTAGTACATATCGGACCCGCGTGTCGCCACTGTGTGATCGCAGACCGAGCGCCACCACAAGGCAGGTCTCGAGATACGGACTAGCATTCGCCCCAGTTGTACGACGACTTTGCTAGCGACTACACTGACGAAGCCTTTCTCTCATTTGCCGAGAGACAGTTAGAATAGCCTTCAGCTAAGTCCACGGCTACGACCTAGCAAGGCGCCATTAGCCTTACATAGTTTGATAGTGATCGTATGAAATGTCTCATCAAGAACGTTGTATTCACAACAAGGATAAATAAAAGTTAAGTATTCGAGGAGCTGCATACTTTTATTATTAGCATTCAATACTTATCCTGTTCCAGAATTCACGCCCGTCTGCGTTAGATAGCGTGCATTTCGGCCTCCTGTATCTACAAGGTGTTGGCACATTTACCAACACATCATTGGCGACGAGACAACGGAAAGGGTCTTGTTCTTTCTAATTGCTTACATTTACTTGTGTCATGGCTTCGCCACAATCTCCAGATGTACTGTCCGAATTTTATCGCTTGCAGAATCAGCAGACGCAGGCGTTATTGGATGCCCTTGGACAGCTCGTCCAGGGTCAACGTGCCATTCAAACCGATGCGGCCGCCGCCGCTTCACCGCTACCGCAGCCACAACATGCAGTTGCACCGCAGTTTCGCAATTTTGACGCGGCGCACGAGACTTGGACCGAGTGGTCACGCCAATTTGGATTTCATCTCGCCGCCTACAGAATTCAAGGTAACGAGCGGCAGCCTCACTTATTGTCTTGTGTCGGCGTGCAAACGTACCGTGTGATAGTGAAATTGTTTCCCCGACGCGACATAGCAACTCTGTCCTACGAAGAAATTTTGTCGGCATTGGACGCCTATTTCAAAGAAACAGTTAATGTAGTTGCAAAGAGGTATACGTTCTTTCGTACAAAACGTACGGCCGGTCAAACTAATCGGGAGTGGGTTGCAACTTTGCAAGGCCTTACTAGGGATTGTGCGTTTGAATGCGACTGTGGCCTTCCTTATTCAGATACAATGGTACGTGATGCAATTGCACAGAACGTTTCTGATATTCGTATACGGAAGCAAATTTTGAAACTAGTTAATCCCTCCCTTCAACAAGTGATAGACATATTGGATAGGCAAGACACACTTGACTGTGCTCAGGAATCATTTGAAACTTCGCCAGCTGTGTGTCGCATTAACCGGCCGCCGGGCGCGCTGCAAGGAACTGTAAACTGCCCTCGCGCACGTCTGCGCAGCTGCCGCCACGCTCTAAACCAGGTGTGCCGCGCCAGCCCACAAATGCAGTGAAATCATGCCCGCGGTGTGCTACTAGACATTCGCGTGAAAATTGCCCGTCACGCCAAGCTATTTGCTTTTTCTCTAATAAGAAAGGACATGTTCAAAGTGTTTGCCAGAAAAAGCTCAGATCAGACACTCTTCATCATTCCAGGCCCATTGCTTCGCGCCGGAATCGAACCAAGGACACTAAGGCTCGTGGACCTTCGCCCATGGACATTCATGTAGTTAATTCCACTTCGTCCAGTGCCACTTTCTCTAACAGTGACTGTGTTCGTCCCACAAAAAGTGTGCGTCGACGTCGCCGGAAATCACGTCAATTAGCAAGTGATGCTGTACCTGTATCAGTTCAAATTGCACGAGACAGTCGCTCTTGTCGTCAGCAGGACAATAAACTTTTTGTAGATTTGGACTTTAATGGCAAGGTCATACCATTCCAGCTCGATACCGGAGCTGCAGTTTCATTGATCAATCACGACACGTACAAACAACTGGGCAAACCTCCGTTGCGTGCCGCAAATGTTCAGTTAAATAGTTATTCAGGTCCGAATATCCCTGTGTTAGGACAGTGCATATAAGGGACAAACAAAACTTGTGTCATTTTACGTTCTCTGGTCTTCTACTGCAGTGAACTTGTTTGGTTTAGATTTATTTCAGTTGTTTAACATGTCTATAGTAAATCAGGTCCTATCAGTGAATCAGACTGTGCCTTCCGCCAGTGTTTCTCGTCTGTGTGAAGAATTTGTAGACATTTTTGCACCGGGCCTTGGTTGCGCTAAGAACTATGAAGCACATTTGGAACTCAAAGTAAACGCGCATCCGAAATTTTTCCGAGTGCGCAATGTTCCTCACGCATTGCGTGATGAGGTCGCAAGATCATTACACGATTTAGAATCACAAGGTGTGAGTGAATGTGCGCAATGCCTTTTCGATTTCAGCTCCGCTTCATCGCTTACGCCGTACAGGTGTTCCGTTCGTCTGGACGACGGACTGCGACCGCGCTTTTCGCCAGTTGAAATCGGCGTTGCTTTCTAATACTTGCCTTACGCCATACGATCCCCAGAAACCCCTTTTGTTGATGGTAGATGCAGCGGATTTCGGGATCGGTGCTGTGCTTGCGCACAAAGATGAATCGCATGATCGCCCTATTGCCTTTGCGTCCAAATTGCTCTCGTCTGCGCAAAGTAATTATTCACAGATAGAGAAAGAAGCTTTGGCTCTCGTGTTTGGTGTTACTAAGTTCCATGATTTCTTGTATGGTCGTCACTTTACCATCATCACAGACCACAAACCTTTGACGTCGCTTTTTCATCCGAACAAGCCTGTACCTCCGCGTACAGCGCAGAAATTCATTCACTGGTCTATTTTCCTCTCGCAGTACCGCTACGATATCTTGTATCGGTCCACTGCTAAGCATGGAAACGCCGATGCGTTGTCCCGTTTGCCTGTTGCTGCGGATAGAGCATTCGATTCTTCTGAACGTGCTTGCATGTTCATTGATGCGGAAACCGATGACGTGGTCGAATCGTTTCCGATTGATTTTCGTCGTGTAGCTACAGCCACAGCTGCTGACCGGTCCCTGCTACCGTTTTGCGTTTTGTTGCTACGCAATGGCCTTTGTCAAAGTCTCGGATCGAGGATCCGTTGGTTCGCCGATTTTTTGCTCACAAGGAGAGACTTTTTGTACGACGTGGTGTTTTGTTGTTGCGTTCTGATAATGATCAGTCCAGAGTCGTGGTCCCACGTTCGTTACAGTCCTCTGTCTTACGGCTTCTTCACCAAGGACATTGGGGTATAGTGCGAACGAAACAACTTGCTCGTCAGCACTGTACTTGGTTCGGAATCGATGCTGCGATTACGAATCTGTGCTCTTCTTGCCTGGCGTGTGCCGAACAACAATCCGCACCGCCGCGGAAATTCTTTGCATGGCCGAAAGCCACTTCCGCTTGGCAACGCTTGCACATCGATTTTGCTGGTCCATTTTGGAATGCTAGATGGTTCGTTGTGGTAGATACCTTCAGTAATTTTCCTTTTGTTGTCCGGATGTCTTCCACGACGTCATCTGCCACCATCCAAGCATTGTCTGCTATCTTTTGCATTGAGGGTCTTCCGCAGACTATTGTTTCCGACAACGGCC